>NC_026002.2:15118662-15361663 GCF_000442705.2 Elaeis guineensis
CTGTACATATATCTATGTATACATACATATATGTACGTATATCTATGTATACAAATGTATACATACATATATGTACGTATATCTATGTTTATATATATGCATATATGTATATGTACATACATATATGTACATATATGTATATATGTATATGTACATATATCTATTTAGACATGTATACATAGATATATGTACATATATATATATATATGTATATAGATGGATACATACGTATATGTACATATATCTATGTATATAGATGTATACATACATATATGTACATATATCTATGTATATATATCTGTATACATACATATATGTTCGTATATCTATGTATACATATGTATATATGTATATGTATGTATGTATATGTATGTATGTATGTGTGTGTGTGTGTGTATTGAAATAGTGATCTTGCTTGTGTGACATTAATTTATTTTTGACAGACACTAATGCCAGATGCTGGAACGGGCCATTAGTGCCCTGACAGGATATCATGGTTCCAAGTTGAGCCTCCTTTTGGTTGCAGCAATGCTAAAAATTGTATAGACTTCAGTATAACCTGAAATTTCTTTTAATTATTGAAGTTTCTCAGAAAAAAAATGTTGCCTTTATTGTTGTGGTATTCTTCGCATGACTCACTAAACTGGCCATATGCCGACAGGCTGAAAAATGTTGTCACAGGTGGTTTGTACCTCCTGTAAGTTCTTGGAAAAAAAATGATGTTGCCTTTATTGATGTGGTATTCTTTGCATTACTCACTAAACTGGCTCTGCCAAAAGGCTGAAAAATGTTGACATACGAGTGCTGTGTATCTCCTATAGGTTCTCATCTTTGTCGTAGGATTGTTGAAGTGGGTCATTGGACCTAATGTTTAGATTAATGAGTGGTCTTTGATGCCCTTCCACATCTCAAAAGGGGTAGAAAGAACTGATTACTGCAGCTGTTGGAAACTAGCTGGTGCTTTAATTTCTTGATGGTTTAAGAACATAATGTAACCATTTCATCTTGGTCCTTAGAGTAGAATAATCCATAAAGGACCTGTTATTGTTGTTTGTGCTTTTTATCATTAATAAAATCAACCTTGACTATGTTTAGCCTTAGAGATACTGGTTCCTTTGCTTGTGATGCACTTTATCTCTTATTTTTTTGATGGGTAAGTTCTTAAAAAAGAAAATGCACACCATTCAATTGCCAATTACTGACTGCATTTGGTAATGCATTGTAGATATTCTCTGAGAGAAGAGGTCAATGGAAGGCAGCAACTCAGTCTCAAGAGTTCTTTAGAACACTTCAAAGATATTACAGCAATGCCTATATGGATGCTGAAAAACAAGATGCAATAAACTTGTAGGTTCATGACAAATCTTTGTGAATTTGCCTTAATCTCATGGCCTTTTATTGCTTCTCTGTGGACTGCAGTATATTTAGTTGATTTGCTATCTGATGATGCAGATTCTTGGGCCACTTCCAACCTCAACAGGGTAAGCCAGCACTGTGGGAGCTGGACTCTGATCAGCATTGCAATTTAGGGAAGCAAGCTCATGCTTTTGCTGAGGAAAATGGAAGGTATTGTTAATAATACAATTCTCATGATTTGGTGCATGATACAAAAATTATCTAGTTCCTTCTGTTAATTTACTATGGAGGAAAAATCTTCCTTCTCATCTTTTTTTGTTGTTTTGTTTTGTTTTGCTTTCTAATGGTGGCATCGAAAGGTTACAGAGTCATTAGTTAACTCCAGTGACTTTTTTCCTCTTCTAATTTTGATTTTTTTGGGGCGTGTTAGCATCTTTGTAAGTCCTGAAACTCAATTAGATATTTTTGTTGCCTTTCAGGGCATACAACTGACAATTGTCCTGTGGTCAGAATGATGTTAACTCTGCTATAGTGTAAAAATATTCATCTGATGATCTGGGATGCAACAAACATGGGCTTGGAGACTCATGAGGCAGTTTGTTATACAGTCCAAGAAACATCTGAGATAATCCATCATTATCAAGCTTTTTCATAACTTAGTTAATTGACAACAGTGTTTTGTTGTCTTGAGTCATGAACTGTAATCAAGTTCATCTGTCAAAGTTCTGTGACACAAACACAACATACCTTTTATCTGCTGCCTAGATGCCTTGTGTCTTCAAATTTTGAACCCTGTACTTAATGATTTTCTACTTTGTTGATCCATTCTCATATTGGATTAGAACTTCTGCACTTCCATTGCATGCCAATTGCTCTCTGCAGCTACAGTTGTTTTTTTTGAAAGTGTGGTGGTTATGCAGTTACAGTGGTTCCATATGAAAAAACCAATCTCAGGCTTGTATGTTCTTTTAGCTGATGTTTTGCATAGTGCTTGGGTTTCTTTCATTCATGTTTGTACCTGACCTTTATGTTGCTATTGAATTCATTTTTAAGGTAAAAAATTGTATATAGCTTCTTAGCTAACATTCATATTTTCTTCCGTAGCTCATTTTTCAAACGATCCCTATCAGATGGCAACATTCTGCACGAAAGCAATACATCCCCCAGCTATAATGTAGGTAGGAAAAAGCTCCCTAACTCAGCTTTGTCTGATATAAACCATCGAGCAGGAGTTGCAAAGGATCTATCTGATTCAACAACAGAAATTTCAACCACTGAAAGTGATGTATCATATTCCAGGTCGGCTGCTATATGTTTTGATATTTGTTTCATCGAGAAGCTCTTGCATTTCTCTTAATTTCTGATGTCAGGGTGCATATTTTAACCAAACATGGCAGCAAATAAAACAGATGACATTTTGGGATCGTTTTTATTTCAAAAAAGAGAAAATAGGAACCAGGACAACCTGTACAACTACTGTTATTGACTGTAAACATATTGAATATCGAGCCGATGCATATCCAAAGATATAATGATTTATCCTTCCATTGCTTTCGTTGCTAAAAGAAACTACTAGAATGCCCGAATTTATTACACTAGTTTATTGCCTATGGATAAGGGTGGATGTTTTCTTTTTTTCTTTTTCTTTTTCTTTTTTTCGCACCATTATATGATTTCATTTCAACATCATTGAGTGTGTATATTGTTAGTTCATTTATGGTTGGCAGACTAAATACTCTTCCCTATTTGCTGCAGGCACACTCCTACAATGTCTCGTAGACATCTTTTTGCAGATGCTGAGCATGGTTTTTTCTATGAAAATGGGGATTCAAATTTCCTGGACCTTGATTGGTTTTCATCTTCTGGGAATTCATGCGAGGAAATTTATGAAAGGTGATCTTCTGGCTAGATGTAATTTCAAGTTAGATTTATCTGAATTTTGGTACATGTTCTAATTTTTGCTAAAGCTTTTCTTCATTATGTTAATCTACATATCTGTTGCATAGTTGTTGGGTGTCTATCTGAGCTTCTATAAATTTTCTTTGTGCAATAACATTGATTGTTTGCTGCGCTTTTGTGGTACAGAATGAAGTAGAAGAGCTTCTACAAGCTATTGTAATTTTTGATTGTTGAACTCCTTTGTTTTAATTTAAAGATATTTTGAACTTTAATTTATGCTGTTTTATGTTCATTTGTAGGATTTTATGCTGGCTTAACCACCATTAAATGTGTATATTTTCTAGAGGTCTTCATTGTTTCATTCATTCCCCCAACTTCCCAGATGTATAGTGTACATATGAGACATTAAATTTCTCTTCATCCAACATATGGATTCTTATGAGCTGTTTGTCCTATTGAACCTTTTTTCTAGTTACTGAAACTTGTGAAATATTTTAACAGTGCTTTTATGTCCTTACAGGTTCACAGTGATGAACTCTCCAACTGAAAATCTTTCCACTGAAAATGTCATCAATGGCATAGCTTCTGAGACAACACTACCTTTAAGTGAGTACGGGTCTGGCGTAAAGGTCGGTGGTCGTATTCCATAGTTCTTCAACTTCGTTGTTCACCTTCTGAACTAGATCAAAGCTTATATTTTAAATTTTGACATGCACTCCGGGGCTTGTATGACTTAACCCAATGATAAAAAAAAGTTAAAAAAAAAGAAGAAAAGAAAAAAAGAAAAAAAAGAAAAGAAAAGAAGAAGATTAACGATAGAAGTATAGAACTAACTTGAGGTCCTGTTTGGATGGCCACACACTTTATCCTCTGGATGAGGCCTACATGGAGTTTTAAGATGAGAAGGGGCAAGGCATGGATGGAGAGAGAGAACAATGTTAGATTGGAAGCCTCTGGAGATCACAACCCAGTAAAATCAGGATGATATGTTTCTTCCAACAGGTGATCTAGGAAATTCCCCCCTTTTTGGGGTGGGGGGATGTTGGGCTCTGATGAATCACCATACTCTAGGTTCTCCTGTTGTTGCTTCTTTCTCACCACAAAACCAATGTGTTCTTCTTTATCCAATGATAGAAATGCAACCAGCCAAAGTGTCTTCCTGTTTGTGTGTGTGTGTGCTGGGGGAGGGGGGCTGGGGATGCCCATGGGGGGGTAAGGATTAAGGAACAAGAGAGAAGCCCCTGTTACAACAGTGCAATCCATGACAACCGGTATCAGCATGGACCATTGAGATACATGTCATGAGGGTGTCTTTTAAGATACCAAAATAAGTCAAATGTTACTATTTATATGCTGCGTTCCATTCATTCAGATAGTTGGAAGCCACTGGGCAGATAATATTCTGAATAGGGTCCAGTGATTTTCTTTTTCCTCCTTGGAAGTTTTGATTACATAAACTATGAGTCAGTCAGACCGGAGTGGCCAAAATTTAAATAGATTACAATTTCAATGAATTAATTAATCCACAGCCAATGTGATGAATCTTAAGCATGAAAGCTCATCTGATTCTAGAAACTGCTGTCTTCTTAGGACTCGTTTGGTTCGTGGGAAGAATTTTTCTTCCCAAGAAGTAACTTCCTGGGAATTAATTTTTCAAGAAGTTACTTCCTGGGAATAGGATTTTGGTATGTTTGGTTGATCATGAAAACATGACTTATTATAAAGTAGCTTATGTTTGGATGAGCATCTATTTTTTTGGAAAAACTGTGTAAAATACTTATTATACCCTTAGTAGATATAAAACCATACATTTTTACTTATAAATTTTATATAAATATAAATATTATATTTATATAAATATAGATATAATATTAATATATATTATAATATAATATTAGACCATAATAATTTATTGTGTTAATATAATACTAATATATTAATATTATATTAATATATTATGAATATTTTAATATAATAAATTTATTAATATAGATATAAATATAATATAATATTAATATAAATATTACATTAATATTAATAAAAATATTATATTAATATAAGTATAAAAATATAATAATATAAATATTATATTTATATAAAATATTAGGATAATATTAATATAATATTATATTACTATTCAGTATTTCATTTTAACCATCCATTGATATTTTACTAAATTTTAGCTATGGATCTTAAAAGGATATTTTAGGAAAGAAAAAAATAATACCACTTCCTATGTCACTGGAAGTGTCAAAACCCACCTCCTCCGTGGGTTTCCACTTCTCATGAAATGTGGGAAGTGACTTCTCATGGAAAGTACTTTTTCCACTTTCTCAACTCTTAAAACTCCAACCAAATAAGAGGCTCTTTCTCCACTTCCCAGAAAGTGTCTCTTCCCCCCTCCACTTCCTATCAACCAAACGAGTCCTTAAATCTAGTGCATGGGTATTCAATTGTTTGTTTGTGAGAGAATATAAATACGTGATTATTTCAAAAATGGCACAAGGTCTCAAGCAATACTAGTTTGGCTTTATATTTGAAACTTCCTAATTAGATGACTTCCGTGTTAGCTGAAATTTGGAAACTTTTAGGAACTCTCACACAATATCATCATAATTTCGTTTTAGAATATGCAGATTCTTTTTTTTTGAAACAGAAGCAGATTTTTTTCGTAAAAGAAGGAGATTGAAGATTTTATTTAATTGTTTTTGTTAGGATATATATATATATATATATATATTAATACGTAATTCATTGTTGTAAGATATGGCAATTTCAGCTAATTTTGGCATTATTACCTCTATCCAATGGGCATTTACCTTCTTTGCAGGGAAAGCAGACAAACGAGATGCAAATAGTCTTTGAAGCTGGCCAAAATCCTGATATTCTCAATGAGTTTTCTGAGAGCTTTGTGCAGTGGGTTATCCATGGAGAGGCTCTATGTTATTGATGCAGAAAATTTAGATAGTTCATCGATGCCTTATCTGACCTCAGCTCCAGAGATGTGGTCCCCCAAAACAAATGCTTGAGAAAGAGGAGAAATTACATAAGGGGGGACAGACATCCATTTGTAAGATATCCCCTTCTCTAGCATACCCTTTGTGTACAATTGTGTTGATTCGGTTGAAGTGCTATCCTCGGTCATAGTCTGATAGAAGTATGAGTACATAGATATAATTCTTTTGGATCTCCGTTTCATTTGTTTAAACCGGAAGTTGTCATCATGTAAATATTCACATATATATTTTGCTCACTTGAGCTCAACATTTACGGCAGCAATTTTTTCCTGTTCTCAATTTTGGTGTTTGTTGATGATTACTGCAAAGAACCCTGTATCATACATAATAGGAGGGGGATGCAAACAATAATGGTGTGTTCTAATGGCGTTCTTTCCCCCTCCCTTCTCCCTAGGATATGGGAATACTGAAACATTCATTGCTTGAAACTATGCTATCATGTCATCATGTAAAATATTTACCCCATGTCTCCTTTTGCCTATGCTGCTTAACTATGTTAAAAACCAAGCTTCTTGCTTCCCAGGCTGCATTAGAAATGCATCAATCAGAAAGAACTGTAAAAATAGAGGAGCAACATCTTTTCTTGATTGTAATCAAAAGAATAACATAATAAAACCGAACTTCTTCCAAAATCCTGCTTACAGAATTTAATCCCATTTAACATAAAAGCAAAAATTAAGCCTCCAGCCATAATGTCCATGAAGAACTCAGTCTGCAGTCCACGCCATACTCATGCAGCAACTCGAAATCCAAAAAAAAAAAAAAAAGGGTGGGGTGGTCGGCGGCGGGTGGGGGTGGGGGAGAGGGGTGTGTTCATAATCAATAATTTCTCTTTTCTTTTTCTGAGAAAATGCATTCCATTTGAAGCCTAGCTCTCCCAGCCCGAAGGAGCAGCAGGAGGCTGGCCATCCCTACCGGCAGGGGCAGCAGGAGGAGCATCCACAGTCGGAGCGGCAGCAGCATCCCATCCGTCAGCTGCTACAACACCTAAGCATAACAAGAAAACTTCCTCAATGAACCATCATAAGAAGATCATAGCATTACCGCAATCAAATATGAAACAAAAACAAAAGTTATTAACCAAAACCTGCTTTCATCTGTGGAAGGATTGTTAGTGGTACAGACAACTAGGAGAGCCTTTGATGAAAAGAAGGGTATTTGGTTAATAGTAATAACTAGGGTGTGGTGGAAGGAGTCAAAGCCACTTAACGTCATGCCTCAAAGGTGTTTCCACCATTCATGCGAGGGTGGGCTTGGCATGCCAGTGCCATAAATTTAATCAATAATAATGGACCAACAAGTTTAACCTACCTTGCTAAAAGTATGACTAGGATAAAATTCAGTTAAATTCATAAAAGAAAGGTTGATGGTTCATGATCATTACTGTTAATCCACCTACTCTTCAGATAGCACATGTCAGAAATAAAAGTTAGTGGATGGGCAGCTAACAATGCCGAAAAGTAGATTTGCTATTTCACAGGGAAAGCAAACAACCAACAGGATAAAGAAACCTCTACTGAAATTGTCATCCAGAAATTAACTGATAAAACTTAAAAAGATTAAGAAAAATAACTAGATTCTGACCTTGAGTAGAAGCCCAATCAACTCCAGGAGCTGCAGGAACAACAGGTGGTACAGCTCCTGTATCAGGCGCCCATTGCTCAACAGGCCATTGGTCATTTGGTATCATTCCTGTGTACTCAGCAACTGCACCATATTCAGGAGCCACAGGAGCCTCCTCTTCCTGCTCCTTGGCCTCCTCAGGATCTCTGTAGAAAAACAGGTCTACCTGCATACATCATGGCATGGAGTGTTACTTAATGGAGGCGCATAATTGACAGTAGTACTAAGATGACTCTTCACTAGAGAATGAGAAAAACATCTGTAATATAGAGAAAAATAAGGTCTTCCATAAAACCATGGAGCCAAAATGGCTCATGTTGGTCAAGGATTCAAGGTAGAGAACACAGACAACAGGCAAATAATAATTGGTAGAATACAGAAGAAGTGAGGTTAAAATAAAATTCACTGTATCCTACCATTACTTCCCATTTGTGCCCAGGAGCAATAGTACCACGCATCTGCAGAACCATCCTAGCCAGCAACCAGTAGAGGCAACCGATACTGAGCTTCCCCTTGTTATTGGCCGGAATTCCAATGTCAACATATCGCATTGGTGAATCCGTGTCACAGAAAGCAATAGTTGGAATGTTTCCAAGAGCAGATTCCTTAATTGGCTGCAAAAATTTTTCATAGCACGTATAAATATGAACAAATAACATTCACCCTTTTTTTAGCTCACCCATGTTAATGATTGATTCACCTGGTGATCAGTTCGAGGATCAGTGAGAATGAGGAGACGGGGTTCACTAAAGGATGTTTGAAGCTGATTAGTGAAGGTTCCAGGTGTGTGCCTTCCGGCAATAGCATGAGCACCAGTATACTGTGCAAATTTCAGGACAGCTCTCTGTCCATAAGGTCTAGCAGACTGAACAATGATGTCTTGGGGGTTTTCAATGGCAACAATAACCCTAGCTGCCAGCTGAAGCTTTTCCCAAGTTCTACCGAGATTGATGATGAAGATACCTGAACAACAAATGCAAATATAAAAAAGAAGACAGTTAAATAGCTTAGTTTTCCAGGTATTGCTTGTAATATCAAAGAAAATTTTCTGCATTGCTTGTCATAAAGGGCAAGGTAAAAAATCCACCAACATATACATACAAAGTCAAAAGGAGGGAGGTGTGGGGGGGGGGGGGGGGGGGGGGGGTAAAGTGAGAGATGGAATGCATTAATTTGGAGGAATGCTACTGCCATGCTATACAGGCACATTGTGCAAATAGCAGCAATCTGTAAACAGTTGAGTATCCCTGTTCACAAAAAGCTTTACCCCAATGTCAGCTTCAAGTGTCCAGAGATTTCTACTGATTTGTTTCAATTTTTATAATATTTAGTTGATTATTTGAAAAGCTAGTATTTTTCTTTTATTTTACAAGCCAACCAATTCAACAAACCAGGAAACATTTAATCAAAAGCTTGCAAGTTATGATGCATGATGCCAACCTTGTCAGCATGTCTCATTAACTGTCAGGTCTTGGACTAATATATACTATATAGGATGATGGAAGGTACTGATATCTACTAGTGTAACCACCAATGATGATTACATTCTTAATAATATTTCTGAAATAAGCCAATAACATTTGTATTAGATACTTGGCATCTATCAAGTTTTGACAATACAAATCCTTCCAAACAGATTGCAATGCTCATAGTCATCATCGTAGTTTATACCGAGCCTCTTCCGAACGCCACCAGTTGGAACTTAAGGCTTCATCTTTAGGTGTACTAATAGCATTATTTGTCCTTTCATAGCTTTTCATTACAATGCTCCAATTTCTTAAGATTGTATATCTTGAAGTCAGAAATTTAGGCAACATATAGGACAGTATGGATTATATTCAGTTTTTCAAGTTTTCTACTTGTTCTGGAATAGAACAGACACTCAGAGGTTGAGGCAGCCCCATAATAATATATTCAAAAAAATTGATAAATACAAAGGGAACCTCAAAGAATTGTTAACCAAGTGAATCATTAAATCAAATAAAATGCAGCAGTCAATGGGAGTATCAACTAGCCAACAAGATGCTAAATCATAAATCAGTCTCATTCTCTATATTAAATATGATAAACTGACAAGGAGAGCGCCCATCTTTTAAAACATGGAGACTAGTGGAATTGAACTACATAATTGCTTCAAAACCTTGATCAGCAGGCTATGGGGAATCAAATCTCATGAAAGCATGATAGCTCAACCTGCAGATTAACCATGTTCCACAACAATCACCTAAACTATCAATGACATATCAACATGCACACAGAAACAATAGTTCCATCCCCTAAAGGGTATCAGAAACATGTGCACGTGTTGTAAATGCAACATACCATTCAAAATTCTGTTAAATTTATAGAAGACAACATGTTGAAGATGATCACCATGAATTTGTGGTGAATTATTATTTTACTGAAAATGGATACACAGACCACATCTTGTGCATCTGCTTTTTTTTCCTCCTCACCTAATTGAATGTGGCTCTACGATCAACAAAAAGTTGGTGGTGATCACCCTACATCCAAATACAGCTATTTGGGATATGAATACCATTCGTTATGAACCAGCATGGTTTGATGCGCAATTAGACCATATATGAAGATGCTACATTTAGACTGTTTTCATGATGGGATCAGAAGACACTTTAAAGAAGTAGCAGAGGTTATTAACGAAATTATGAGCAATCATGCGAAAGCATATATACACATTCAACAGTCATTATCATCAAATTGGCGAAGTTTTTGAAATCTGGAAAAAGATAATTCCAAAGTTTCATAAAGATTACGGCCAAGGACTTGATTTACAACTCATGGATCATCCAATTAAAGACCCAACGATTCGCACTGCTACGTTGTTAGCTTTTATCAATGCATGCGCGATAACCAAAAAAAGAGAACCAACCTCATCAAAATCTGTCCTTTTACACAGCCAACTAATCAAAATCATAACTTCCTATGAATTTAAGGCGATTCATACCGATTGATATCCAGAAAAATCATTAAAAAATAAATATAAAACTGCAAAAGAAAATCCCGTAGATTTAACACTAAATCGAACTACTTGTATCTTCGAATTAACAATAAAAGCCACGGATCTAATGTACCACTAAATTAAAGAAAAACCAAGCAATCTCATTCAGGTGGAGCGCTCCGTTACCGTCAGATCTTCTCTTAAAGACGTAACGCTCCATTTGGAAGTCGCAGTTCTTGGTGCCGAGGTGGACCTCCGCGGCGAGCATCATCTGGATGTCCTGCTCCTTCTGCGAGAGAGCCTTCGTCGCCATGGCTCCAACTCTGATGGCCTCTGAGATCGAAGGGCTAGGGTTTCGGTTTGAGGAGGAGCCGAGAGGACGCGGAGGTTGGGGTTCTTGTACTGTTGTGCCACAAAACCCTAACGCCTGGTTGGTCTAAAATGACCAAAAAGGCCCCGGTCCATCCGGATCTGAACTCTTGCTTCACCAAGCCATATCAGTCTTACAAGCCATGGTCAATTGGTTCAAAGTGTTTGGCCCAATCATGACGGGCTCAATCAAGCTCCAATTGGATGTCAATTAGGTCTAGCTTGCGAGTTCTTGTGAAACTAAAAATGTTTGCTAGGTGGCCTATGGCTTGTGTTCATTAGATTGGCCTCGGCTTACATACATTTTTCAAAACATGGATGTAATTCATGTTGGATGTGATTCACGGTCCCATCGTGGAATTCGATGAGTTTTTTCTTAACTAAATCATGTTCACCGATCCATTTTAAGTTTGTATTAGTTCCACATTTCAAGTAAGTGAATCGAAGCTAGATCAAGTTAAAGATTTTTTTTTTTTTTTAAAACAGATTGAACAACAACCTTGCTGACAATATAAACAATCAACTTCATGCCATTAAAAATGTCTATGAATATCTGAAAATACTTATGGAATATTTATATTTAATTATCAAAATTATTTGTAGGCTAAGATCAATATATGCTAGTTTATGCAAATGAATTGCATTAGGCTAATGCAATGCATAACGTTAAAGGGGAAAAATTTGAAGTCAAACACTATTATATGCATGGACCCTTTAACAGTCCATAAAGAGTTGTGTGACAATTCAATAATCATTGTAAAATAAAATTATAAACAAAAGATGGGGACCTATCTCTAATAGTTCCAATTGTAATAATAGAGATGGAGATGATCAAATCAAGCTATCTTTATGGTACATTTAGCCATTTTGAAGAGGTTGGGCTATGAGTTAAGTAGGAAGAAGGATGCGATTTTTCACTAAAGATTAAAGGATGTTAGCATATTGTACCAAAAAAAAAAAAAAAAGAATGTTAGCATAAAATGAAGTTGCTAGTCAAGTAGGTACGTAGCTTATATGGAGTAACAAGCTTGAACCCAATATAAGAGCGGAGACGCTATAATATTCTTTTTTGCAAGGGTGTTATGAGCACATTTGATTCCTCCAGCCAAGTTCTGAACTAGTTTTGTCATGCTGCTCGAGAGGACTAGTTCAAAAGTTAGTATTTTAAATAGGGTGCGCTAATTTTTTTTTTTTTTTAAATCCCTTTATTCTTTCTTTAAATCCATAGACAAACTTTCTAAAATAAAGAGTTATAATCAAACTCAATTCCTTTCTTGCCATCAAGACCAGAACAAAGATGTGTATGGACTTTTGAAAATATAAAGTTATGATCTCACTCAATTCCTTTCTTGTTGTCGAGACTAGAACAAAGATGTATATGAAATATTTATTTTTCATAGGGTTCTATTCCAAAATATCCTTAATAAGGATTTTGAGCTACTTCCTACATGTGGCACGCTGGGATAAGAGCAAACTTAAGCCCAGTAACAAATAAAACAAGGAAAGCCCTTATAGAAACTAAATATTACACTTAAGTCCTTGAACATTTGGTAAAACCAAATGCTTCTTCTTTTCCCATAATCCCACTCCACCTCACTCGATCCCTTTGCCAGCCATTTGCCCAGCTCCCTGCATTCATGGCGGAACACAAAAAAAAAACCTTTGGAGCCCCCAGATGACAAAGTTCGGCCATTTTAGTAGTTCCTCTATAAAAGTTTCATGGTACAATGTCCTTGATTTTTTTTTTTTCTTTCGTTTTTTTTTTTTAATGGTACTCTTGGTAGAAATGATGACCAATTCTTTTTAAGATATGCTTCTCTACATTGACATGTTTTAAAAACATTGCTTTTCCCTAGCGTATCTTATATGTTCCTGTTTTTATATAAGTTTTTACAGTTCTGAGAGCTGTTTAAAGAGGTCGCATTTGTTTCCTTTAGTTTCACATAAGACCTTATCTAGGTGGCATGCTTCAATAATCTTGGAATGGAAATACAAGATTTGGATTTCAGGTTTATTAAGGTTTGATTCGAAACTTGAATAAAATCTTGTTCAAGTTTGATTGTAAGCATGATTGATCCAAATTAAATTAAATATTAAAAAATATAATAATTAAAGTCTTAATTATAACACATGCAGAAGTTTTGAAACACTAAAAATATTATTGATTATGTTTTATAGGGAACCAGGTTTTATCGAACCGAGCTCGAATGAGCTGGGTATTTTTCTCAGCTTGATTTGAAATTATTTTCAAATCTGAATTGCTGGCAGAGGTGAGTTTATCTAGCTGTTCCCGAGCCGAATCAGAGCTGTTGGTTTATTTTGCCACCATTGGCATGTGACCTAACTTTGGTCCTTTTTTTAGCTTGATTTGAAATTATTTTCCAATCTGAATTGCTGGTTCAGGTGAGGTTTATCTAGCTGTTCCCAGCCGAAGCAGAGCTAAACTCAGAGCTGTTGATTTATTTTGTATGTTCCTTCTTTCCTCATACTATTTTAATGGTAGTGTATGGATAAAATTAAACACATTATTGTTACTTAGATCCTTAGTTTTTTTGATTCCTATGGACAAAGACGAGTAATCGATGGATGTAATTGAGTGCATGACTTTGGCACTAGAGCTTCTGGGGTAGACTGATTTCAGCTCTTTTGTTGAGGCTTTGGTAACTGGTTGGACCCACCACATGTCATCAGACTTAGGTGCAAACCTCGCATTTTATTCTTTACTGGAACATATTAAAAGAGAGGAGATATTCCCAGGGCACCACGGAGTGTGAAGCCAACTGAAATTGGCAAGGCATCTTTGGTATTGGACAGAAATTGTAGGCGGATGGAGTTATATATGTATCTATTATTTTTATTTTTTAAAAAAATATTTTACAGAGGAAGGAGGGGTTTCAGACCCTTCGTTGAGAATGAAATCCAAAAAGTTGGATGTCTTGGGTGCCAAGCACCAAATTCTCCTTTCCATCTTCTTCGAACAAAATAGTGATTTGTTGTATTCTACAAATCACTCAAAGCCAAAATATTCCATATTCTATAAATAAAACTGCGTGTTGGCAATCTCTACGAGGACTTTCCAAGAGGTCATCCATCCTAATATTATTCTCATCCAAGCACGCTTAACTTTGAAGTTTCGATGGGATTCAGTGCATTAGTGCTCCTTGTGTGATCATAAGCCTTTGTCAGTCTGTTAAAATTTGGAATAATGTCAAAAACATCCCTTCCCTGCTGTCAAAAAGAAGGAGCTTCTATGCATCAGGTGTTCATGTTACTGAAGGAGGCGCAAATTCAGTTTAATTAGTCCTTCAGAAATTTGAGTTCACTTTCTTGAGCCACTCATTTCTTGCCAATGTTATTCCCCCATGGTGAAGTCATAGTATTTCTATCTGGTGCAAGAGTTCCTCTTCCTCATGTCTGTTCCCTAATTTGGTTGAGTTCTGAGTGGCTGTTTCTATCTTTCGCTCCTTTAGATTCATCTATGCTTGTTTCATTTATAAACAGCTGACATGATTCTCTAGGTTTTATCTTTCTTTTGTGTTTCTTTCCTCCCTTGTAAATATTAGCTATATATAGCGATTGCTTTTTATCTTATTCCTCAATAAAGTAAGGTGGCTGCATGTCTTCTTTCCACTCAAAATACGAAAGATGCGTAGCCTCTGTTTGCTATTACATTCATCATTCCACCACTCAATTTGCTGGACTCTTTATGGCTGTACACAAATACTTCATTAGTCTTCATGGATGTTACAGTTCATTGTTCTAATGTTACCTCCTTGATCGTATTTCCACTTGATTACTTCTTTGCAAATTGGTTCTTGGCACATTTTGGAACATCGTTGCAGACTGGCTTTTCATTTGATACTTCTACAACTGGTGCATCCTGAGCATTTTCTTGAAGAAATGAAGAGAAAGAGGAGGACTATGGAGTTTAACAACATATTCTTAGAAGTTTGAAGTCCGATCTGTTTCGATCAACCAGCTGATTTTTGTTGTGATTTAAAATCGTCCTGCAGACGCTTTCAACAAGATGAACGAACAAATAAAAAAACTTCAGATGATAAAAAAAATAAGCAAATAATGAAGAGACACCAGATATACGTGGTTCGGCAATATGCCTACGTCCATGGAGAAAGGGAGAGAAATGTATCAACTATATGAAGAAACAACAAAAATATAAGCTGGATCTTATGTCTTCTCCCAATAATAATCCAAAAATCCTAATGGCGAAATCCCATCCTCCTCTTGGTTACAAGAAAAGCTTCAAATAAAATATCCCAAAAGATGCCTTTTATATTTTAAATGGAGAAGATAAATAAAGAATAATAAGAGAACAAAACCCATGATCAAGCTTCAAAGCACTGTGTTCCTCGAAGACCAATCTCGTCACAGCTGCCGAAATATCTTATGCCGTAAAGTTTCTTTTCTATGCCGTATATAAAAGAAAGCCGCCGCTCTCTACACTATGTATATGTGTATGCACAAAACCCTAGGCTAATTAGAAGCCTAGAAGAATTCTAACAGCATATAGATTTGAAACAACCCCTGTTGACCAAGTCAAACCGTAACACCGTGAGCGGATTTCCATGAGATTTAAAAGATCTCAAAAGAAGGCACAAAAGCCAATAATTTTAAATTCAGAGTTGCAGATATTAGATGTTCTATAAAAGTTCTTATGTCTTCTCGATTTGCAGTTCTCTCTGTTTCAACAAGATTTCTGCTATTAAAATTTTTGGATTTAACTTGCTTGCTTTCAACAAGATTTCAGCTTTGATCTCAACACCATGCGATGCTGAATTTTTTTTTTTTCCCTTATATCTTGCCGTCTACTTTGCTCTGTAAATATCACATTGTCAGTAGATACAATTCACTTCAATAAAAGCTGGGTGGCTTTTTCTCAGCCTCCCTTTCATGAAAACAAACAAAGATATTTTATGTACTCAAAGTTTCATTTACCTGCACTTCTGTTTTCATCTATTTAACAAAATCTGGCTTGGCATCTGTGCTCCCTTTTCTCAGGACAAAAAAGAGAAAAAAATTGATCATATCATTTATTCAGTCAAGAATAAAAAGCTTTGTCTATATGACTTTCTACAATTTTTTGTACAAAGTTTCTTAAAGGAAGTCATAATTAATGCGAGAACCCTTTTCTTGGTTCACTTAGCAAAAAGAGCTTATGAGTGTTTAGAACAATATAAAAAGAGGCTTTGTTCCAGAAGTTGCACTCCTTTTTTTCTTTTTTTCTTTTTTGTTGTTTTGGAAGTTATATATTTAAAATTTGCAAGACACTTCCCCCAAATGTTTGAAATGGATACTTCTTTTGGCATATTCTTTATAGAATTAGTTGATCGATGGAGGTGGCAATCACTTTTTACAGTGGAAAAGTAAATAAACTTGTATATCAAAATATTGTAAATAGAATTAACACACCATCCATATTGCACTTATGTTAAGCAATATCATGGTATTTTGTAATTCAGCGAGCATTAACAATGTTCATTCAATTTTAAGAATATTTCAATCTTTACACTATGATGGTATTAAGACTTAAAAGCACTGGACTAAAACAATAGTATGCAGATACCTTTTTTTATTAAATTACAAGTAACTGTGTGAATTGATATCTATCCGAGTGATCACATTGTTTGCTTATCAACCAGAGTTTTGGTTCTTGACCAATAGATATTAAAAATTGACATATTTGTTAATTGAGCTAGCCTATTTCCCTCAAAATTCCACTTATTAGCAGGGAGAAAAAAAATTGCCATTATAATACATTATTCATCATTCTAATGGCCTATTACAATATAAATAACAACTATTGTTTTCACTCATAATTTTCTCTAAACAAGATGTTATCTTTTAAAATTTATTACTTTATCAAATTTTTAATTGCAAGTCTAAAAATAATGATAGTTTATTCAAAAAAGTGAAAAAAAAAAGATAATGCTACTATTTTTCCCATTATTACCTTTAATTTCCATTACAACATTATTATAATAACCATTATAACAGTTATTATTTAAATATTAAAATTTTGAAATGCTATCATTCAAAGTGAATAAATAATGACTGCCATAATTGTCATAACAGTTAATAATAGTCTCAGAAGGTGGTCCTTTATGTAGTTTAATAGGTTATTTGAAACCACGATCCAGATTTAAATATTGTTTGCCTTTATCTCTTTTTTTTTTTTAACCGAGCAAACTCAATAAAATCTGTTGTGTAATAGAAGCAAACGGTCCACAAGTAGCTTCATTTATTTGTTTTCCTAGTTTGACAAACCTATTTTCTCTTCGCTAGATTCAGTCAAGTCAAAATAATATAAAACCCTAGCTCGTGCGTCAAGGATTCGCTGTCGGTGTGAGAGAGGACGTGTTGACGCCGTCAAGGGCCACGTAGGACCCACCGAATCCGCCAACAGATTCCTCGTAATCTTTATGCATTAGGCGGTCGCGGGTCCCGCCTGTCTCGCCTTCGTCCGCGCCAGCTCAGCAGGCAGTCGCAGGACCCCGCGCGCGCCGTGGACCGTCTGCGGTGGGGCGGTGACGCTGGCCGCCCGGATCCCAAATCTCCGCCAAATAGATTTGGATAAAATCCCCCGCCACCCTACCGCCTAACGGCAATGATTATCATAAGAAATTATTGGCATCATCCAATAAAAAATTACCATATCAATTCAAAAAAAAAAAAAAAAAAAAACTTTTTTCATTAAAATCAACAAAAACGTGATCCAATGGAAATTTTTTCTCTGAAGTTTTCAATCAAAAGTAGTGAGACAATCTTTTATTGGATGGTACAGGTTATGTGAAGTAAAATTGTTCTAATCAATGATTTCTTCATTATCAGGCTTGTGCCTCCCAATCACCACATCCCGCGTGGTTTAGCTGCGAGTTGGTCAGCGATCCACAGGATCAATTGAATGAATCGACCAATTAGATGGTGACAACAACCGATGTCCGGTGAACTGCCATAATTTTCTATGTTTTCCAGAGAGTGATAACTAGCTTGGTTTCTAAAAATTCCTTCTTTCAATATTTTTTTAAAAATTCTTTTTTATGCTTCAATAGAAAATATTGTTGCCACATACAAGATCAGTAACATATATTTGTTGGCTTATAAAAATTTGCTTGATTAAGGTGATCAAAATATGTAAACCCTGTCTTGCCCTCATTATCGCTGTAATGGTCGAACGAATGAAGTACCTGCAGCTCAGCACAAGAGAAATTTAAATCAAGCACAATTCAAAACCAGATAATTCAAGCTTGAAACTAGCAAATCAAGTTCCAAACTATTTTGAAGTGGAACCAGAAATTAACTCAATATGATCAACCAATTAAAGCATATTTAAATTTATGTTATATATAGTGTAGAATTAAGTTTTCAGCCATTGCATTTATTTAAAATTAGAAACAATTTAATGTTAACTTGAGCTTGGATTAAATTTGTGGTCAACCTTGAATCAAGCTATAATTCAAGCTTGAACTATGGTTGATTCAATTTTAAATTATTTTCAACTTCATTTAGGATTGCTCAGCCTATCAATTAGGTTAATGCTTGGTTTTGACCCTGAACTAAACTTGAATCGAGCTCGAAATAGAAGTAAACAAAACAAACTAGATTAAGAGTTCTAGCTCAAAATTAATTTGAAACTAGGCTTGAACGTGCTTAGGCACCATCAAACTCAAGTTTCTTGATGATATGTTATAATCAATTCACTACAAGGAAAAAAATATATTTAATGAGAAAAAGAATGCATATTCCACTATAATCTATTACAAATTAAATGAAGGCTTTTGTAAATAACTTCTAATGTTTTGGCATTTACCCTATGTATATCCTTGCTTTTTTTTTTTTTGAATAAAATCACATTACATCATTTCAAATTTCTAGTACATCAGCAAAGCAATGCTCATGTAACCAATACCTTTATAGAGTGGAAATTCCTAAACCAACTTAGATACGCAGGGGCCACTTTACTCTTACAGAGCTTGCCCGTTTAACCGTCTCGTACCAGATTCGAACGTAAAAGCTAATAAAATTAAAAGAGATCTTTTAGATATTCTAACGTCCATTTCATGTTTTTTCTGAAAAGAAAAAAAAGAAAAAAAAAGAAAAAAAAAACTCAACCAAAGTCTATCCCATGGGGGGAAAAAATTGCAAGCCACCAGCTTTGAAGCCGGGGAGCATTTCGTCGACGAAGAAGCAGAGTCCAACCGTCAAAAAGAATGGAATCTCAAGACCGAATCAGGAGAAGAAGTGGAGTGGGGAAGAAAAAACCGTCAAAAAGAATGGAATCTCAAGACCGAATCAGGAGAAGAAGTGGAGTGGGGGAAAAAAAACGAAAGAAAAATTCGAATCCGTAGACAGAGAAGAAGATCGATAGAGAGAGAAGAAAGAAAGAGTCAAGAAATGGCGTGGAAAAAAGTGAGCAAAACCCGGAGCCATGGCCGAAAGCGGCTTTGGACGACCACAAGGATAGAGATGAAGCAACGAAAGGAAGTCTTCGCGGAAGGGACGTCTCCTTTACCTCTCTTCTCGTTGGTGCCCGTCGAGGAACAGTGGCTGGAAGTGGAGCCCACCTGTACTCTTCTATCCCCTCCCTTCCGCGTTGATAAAGGTGTTCGATCTCTCCACCATTACGTTCTTTCTTTCGTTCTTATCTTCGTTCCTTGCTCTGTTCCCGTTTCCCCTGTTTCGCTTTCGGAGTGTTTTGGGGCTTTGAACTCTGGTTGCGTTCCTCTGGAGGTAAATGTCGCTTTCTCGTACAGAAAAAACGTGTCTTTTTTCTGTTGGGAGTAGACGAAGCTATCATCTTGATGGGAAACTGGAGTAGTTCCGTTTGATCACGGCATGCAATTCATTTGAATGAGTTTCTGGTTGATGTCTGTTTTTTTTTTTTTTTTTTTTTTGGTTCCCTTGGAAAACTTGGATTTTTATGTTTTTTAATTACCAATAGAAATTCTGTGTTCTCCAGGTTGCCGCTCTGTTCGATCACTCCATTCTTTGCTTGTTTAATAAAACACAAACGTTTGTCCCCCAAACTTTCTCTAAAAATCCGGCAAAACATGATTTCTAATGTAGTTTCCTGCTTCTTTTTCCTTTCTTAGTGTACGAATTTTCCACTCAAAAAACTGACATTTTTCTAATCCCATACTGAAATCTAACCAAAACTTTGTTGAATCTATCGGCGTAATAGAGAATAAAGGAATTCCAACTTTAGGAAGAAAATTTCCTTTCCTTTGTCTTAAATAATTTTTCTAGGATGTTTCGGAAGTTTGAAAGTTAGAAGACCTCTCTTTTGCCGGAAAAAAAGGGAAAAGAGAGTTTGTTTTTGGTTACATGCTGATCCGTTCTGAACTTGTCCAAATTCATAAAAAGGAAAAGTTACTAAAGACATCTTCTTTTTTGTGTACGCAGTGGGATGCTTATTCCCCTTTGACCTTATCCATGTGTAACGTTCTTTGATTACTTCAGCGGTTATGCTATATATTTCTCATTCCCTCTCTGTCTTAAATCTATCCTCTCCTTCTAATTGTTTCCCTCCCTTCTTGTCTGGTAAGAGTTTGCTTCTTATTTGCCGCAATAATTATGATGAGAGACTTCTTAAACTTTATCCTTATATCCAAACTTCTGAAGTCGGTATTCATAGTTTTGGAGTTTTTTTTTTCCTCCTTTTTTTTTTTTTTTTTTTAAGTTACAAGTGATTTGCATGCCACCCTAGAGGTTGTACCATTGGAGTTTATCACTCTGATTTAAAGTATTAAGTCTTCTCAGTATTCTCTTATTTGAACATTGGATTTAGGTATGTGAGTAATGATCTATATCAAGAGATCTAGTTTTGTGGATAGGCCGGTATAGAAGATCTGAGATTTGTGTATTTCTAGCTGTTCTGCTACGTGGTCTGATCTAACTTCCTAGTCAATTATTGCAAGCTCTAGTAATGGAGAGTTTTGTATCCAGGATTTAAATACGTGGTGCTAACTTCTCCTCTTCTTGCTTGTAGTTTGGGCCCTTCTAAGGCTTAAAGGAGATAGGAAGAGAAGCCATGGCCGAGCACAAGTTGACTCGCATCCATAGTTTCCGGGATCATCTTAGTGATTCTCTCTCTGCCCATCCAAGCGAATTGTTTGCCCTCTTTTCAAGGTCTTGGATCAATTGTGTTTCTAAACTTGCATAATCAATTTGTCCAAGTTTCATGTAGCATCTTTATATATTTTTTGTTTTAATACAACTCAAATGAACCATTTTATATGTGCCAGTTTCACATACATCCAAAAACTGCTGGAAAATTTTTATCTTTTAGGCTTTTTGGTTTCATTATCAACATCCCTTCTGTTGCTTATATTATTTAGAGGACTTTAATCCTTTCTAGCCTCCTAAACTCAAGTTTTGTGATACTATGAATAATGTTGGATAATGGAAATTGATTTCCATTGTAGTATCTGTGGTTTGAACATTTCATTAGTGGGCTAACTGTGTTATATCAGATTGTTTGTTTTTTATTTTTGTTGAGGTCATGTTTGTTTTCAACTTGCGGCAGGTTTGTTAACCAGGAAAGGGGAATGCTGCAACCTCATCAGTTGCTTGCCGAGTTTGAAGCTGTATTCTCCGAGGGAGAGAGGCAAGCACTGAAAGATGGAGTCTTTGAAAGTGTTTTGAGAGCTGCGCAGGTGGTTTATTCATAGATCATAGCTAAGATACTAGTTCTAATTTCACTATAGTTTTGGATTTTTGTAGTAAAATTTCTGCTTTGCTAATGTGATGCAGGAAGCGATTGTCATACGACCCTGGGTTGCTCTTGCTATTCGTCCAAGGCCCGGTGTCTGGGAGTATCTGCAAGTTAATGTGAGTGAACTGGCTGTGGAGGAGTTGACTGTATCTGAATACTTGCAGTTTAAGGAGCAACTTGTGAATGGAGGAGGGTAGGCTATATAATTTAGAAGTTGAAACTGTGGAGAAATCATCAGAAATTTCTATCTTAAGTGTATATTTCTAATTTTACTCCTATATAACTTATTACCAATTGCTTCTGTTTCTTTCCTTCCCCTCCCTCCCTCTAGTAACCAGGATAACTTTGTGTTGGAGTTGGACTTTGAACCATTCAATGCTTCCTTTCCTCGGCCTTCACTGTCGAAATCTATTGGTAATGGAGTGCAATTCCTTAATCGTCACCTCTCTTCAAAAATGTTTCATGACAAAGAAAGCATGTACCCACTGCTTAATTTTCTCCAGGCACACAATTATAAGGGAATGGTAAGCCATCAACTAACCTGATATGGCATCATTCTTTTTTCCCCATTTTCTTCAGTTGTCTGAAGTTATTAATATCTATCCATGTTATTTCTGTGAATGTTATTCTTAAAAACTGAATCTAGACCTTTTTAAAATTGTTACACTTTTAGAAACAGTTCCCTTGATCTTATTATATCTGGAATAAAAAAAATTGAACCAATGTTTAAGGTTTAAAATGATCAGGAGGAAATGCCTGTCATGAATTTAATTATGAAAAGGTAACTTGGATCAAGAAATTTAAACTATTCTAATCCTAAAGATCCAGAAGTGGTCATGTAACATCTAATCAGACGCGTAAAATATATATGCAATCTGAAATATCAAAATATTTAGAAGTTTCATAAGAATATTGTTTTAAATGGCTGCTAGTCCTCTGCCCCGAGAAACTGAAAAGAGAAAAATAAGAGCTATAGTTCTATCTTAATTTTTGATCTTGTCATGCAGAAGATGATGTTAAATGATAGAGTACAAAGCCTTAGTGCTCTCCAAGCTGCACTGAGGAAGGCAGAGGAATATCTATTGAATATCCCAGCAGACACTCCTTATTCAGAGTTCAATCACCGGTAATTTTATGTACATTTGCTCTCTATTATTATTAATAAGTTTATAGTTATATAAGATTTTAATTATAACGCCATATCCATCTGGATTGTTTCCCATTTGAATAATGTTTAGATTTCAAGAGCTTGGTTTGGAAAAGGGTTGGGGTGACACTGCACAGCATGTAAGCGAGACAATTCATCTACTCCATGATCTTCTTGAGGCACCGGATCCTTGTACCCTAGAGAAATTTCTTGGGACAATTCCTATGGTGTTTAATGTTGTCATTTTATCTCCACATGGTTACTTTGCCCAAGCTAATGTTTTGGGATACCCCGACACCGGGGGCCAGGTAGAATACTTGAACAAAAGTTGACATGGTTTGGAAGAAATTTTCACCTCTTCTGGTGGCCTTTTCTTCTATAAACCTTTTTTCTTCTATAAATGCTTTTTTTTTTTTTTTTTTTGCAGATTGTCTATATTTTGGATCAAGTTCGTGCACTAGAGAGCGAGATGCTTCTTAGAATAAAGCAGCAAGGCATCAATATCACTCCTCGAATTCTTATTGTAAGTTTGAAATACTTTCTGATGGTTCTATTATTAAGTTAGTTGATTCTATCTACTTCAAGGAAAAATAATATCAAGGATATGGTGAGCATTGGTATTTGGTACCATGAAAGCCTTCTTCTAAGACTGCTATTTTATCTGACAGGTGACTAGATTACTACCTGATGCAGTAGGCACCACTTGCGGTCAGCGGCTTGAGAAAGTCCTCGGCACAGAGCACACACACATTCTGCGGGTTCCATTTAGAACAGAAAAGGGAATCCTTCGTAAATGGATCTCGCGTTTTGATGTATGGCCTTACCTGGAAACTTATGCTGAGGTAAATATCTCATTCATCTGATTTTACTAATCTTTTCTATTGGCACTAGATGTTATTCCTAATGTACTTAAAGGCCTACTTTTGAAGTTTTGAGGTTCTTTTGATGCTGACATGCATATCCATGAAATATATGAGCATGATAAACTGATTTATGAAATCCAATGGTTTATTTTGCATCACTCTTTCTGTATAAAAATATCTGCAAATTTATGAGGTTCTTACTGTTTTGTGGATAGGATGTTGCAAATGAACTGGCTGGAGAACTCCACGCAACTCCAGATCTCATTATTGGAAACTATAGTGATGGAAACCTAGTAGCATCTTTGCTGGCACATAAACTAGGAGTTACTCAGGTTTGTACTTAGTGATCTTTCTATTTTCCTTTCTGCAACCAGACTGCTCGAGTTATTTACCCTTGTTATTTGATCTGTCGGCGTGTCCTTTGGTGTGCAGTGTACTATTGCCCATGCCTTGGAGAAGACAAAGTATCCAAATTCAGATATATACTGGAAAAAATTTGAGAACCAGTACCATTTTTCTTGCCAGTTTACTGCTGATTTAATTGCCATGAATCATGCTGATTTCATTATCACCAGTACTTACCAAGAGATTGCTGGAAGGTACTGTTTCCATGATGAGTTTGATCATGCTTTTACTACACTAATTTCTTATAAAATGGAACTGATATTTTCAAACATCTCTGTTATATCAGCAAGGACACTGTGGGGCAGTATGAGTCTCACATTGCATTTACCCTCCCTGGGCTCTACCGAGTGGTTCATGGAATTGATGCGTTTGATCCAAAGTTCAACATTGTCTCACCTGGAGCTGATGCGTTGATTTACTTCCCTTACATGGAGGAGGTTAAGAGATTGACTTCTCTCCACCCTGAAATTGAGGAGCTCCTTTTCAGTTCTGTAGAGAACTCTGAACACAAGTAATGACCTCCTAACGTCTGTCAAGTTCTTTATTCATCCTCTTTCTTAAAGAAACTAAAATATTCTTTTCATCTAACATTCTCATTTGTTTCCAAACATCTCCTGTTAGCAAACATCTCTTGAATTCTTTTCATCTAATGTTTGTCACTTCTTTTTGAAAATCTCCTCTTCTTACTCTATGGTAACTGACCTGGAGATTCTTGCAGGTTTGTGTTGAATGATCGGAAAAAGCCTATAGTCTTCTCGATGGCAAGATTGGACCGTGTGAAGAACATAACAGGTCTAGTTGAGCTATATGGAAGGAATGCCCGTCTGAGGGAACTGGTCAACCTTGTTGTTGTGGCTGGTGACCATGGGAAGGAATCCAAGGATCTTGAGGAACAAGAAGAGCTAAAGAAGATGCACAGGCTCATCGAGGAGTACAAATTGAATGGCCAGATCCGATGGATCTCTGCCCAGATGAACAGGGTTCGCAACGGGGAGCTGTATCGCTACATTGCTGATACCAAAGGAGCCTTTATACAGGTCTATCATGCTGCTCTAAAACAAATATTTGACAGCAATTCATTAGATAGTGGAGTTATGAGCCATTAATTGTGGCACTTTTAGAGCTCTCCATGCTACCAAATTAAGTAAACAATCCTATGAGCGTTTCACTGATGTTTTTTCTTTCCTCTTGCTTAAGCCTGCCTTTTATGAACCATTTGGGCTGACAGTCATTGAAGCCATGACATGTGGCCTGCCGACATTTGCAACATGCAATGGAGGGCCGGCAGAGATCATAGTTCATGGTGTTTCTGGCTTCCACATTGATCCTTACCAGGGAGACAAAGCTGCAGAGCTTTTGGTCAGTTTCTTTGAGAAATGTAGGGAAGACCCCACCCACTGGAACAAAATTTCACAAGGAGGGCTGAAGCGAATTGAAGAGAAGTAAGTGTTAAGCCTCATGCAGTACTTTTCCATATTGAGTCTCTTGAATTCAAATGAGATCTGAAGCTTGTTATAATATTAGGTACACTTGGAAGCTATATTCTGAAAGGTTGATGACATTGGCTGGTGTATATGGGTTTTGGAAGTATGTCTCAAAGCTCGAAAGGCGAGAGACCCGTCGTTACCTTGAGATGTTTTATGCCCTCAAATATCGTCACTTGGTAGGTTCATCTTTTTAAGTACATCTGATATTCATGTATATTTTTCAGTGAGTTGTTGATCAAATGATTCTTCTTTGCTGTGATGTCCAATGCAGGCACATTCTGTTCCATTGGCTGTTGATGGAGAGACCATTACCAATGGACCGAAATAGTGAGAAGGGGAGGTAGACTCTGGCATTAGTCATTTGGGATTCATTCCTTTTAGTCCTTTCTTCTGGATAAGCACCATTTTTCTTTTTGGATTAGCATCATTGTTGCAAGGGCTTGTTTTGCATGTAACAAGTATGAACAACTCTGTGATAATTCTCAAATAGAAGGCTTATTGTCAAAGTTGATACAAAAAACTTTATATGCACCTTATGTATCTGCACCTATGGAGGTGGTGAAGGTAGGAAACTAGCCAAATATTATGCAACAGTTAGAGAAGTGAGATGAGATAACCAGGAGATGAGCCCTATAATCACTGCAGGAAAACCCAGATTGTATTGATAGTGTGTTGGATCCTATGAAGGAGTGAAAAGGGGAGGTGGACTGGCGTTAGTGAATTATGATTCATTCCTTTTTGTCTTTTAAAAAAGAAAGTGTCAGGGGGAAAAAAATAGTCGGTTCATTCCGAGAAATGAACTCAGGACCTCTCTCACCCTAAGCGAGAATCATACCACTAGACCAAATGCCCATCAGTTGAACATGGGTGTCCTTATTATAATATCTCCTTTTTCCAACTTAGTAGGCTGCTCCCATCCACAACAATCTCATGCCGATGGAAGCTGAAACTTATCATCTGCAAACCTTGAGTACCTTCGCATGTAAATCATATTTCATTAGAGCATGCTGAACTTTGAAGGAGAGCATCGAAACCTGGCAAGGGATAAAAGGAACTTGGAGTTGGGCTCTCAAGCTTCTACACTCCAACCACAAGCTTAAACCCGTTATTTTATGTGGTCTCAATCACTAGGATATGTTACTTTCTGTAAACTCAATCAAGATGTTCATGGAGAAATTATATCCTATACGGAATACATCATATGGCGGTGCATGCCATCGATCATAATTATTTGTTCTTGTAACGGTATATCAAGCTAGGCATTTGATGAATGAGATCCACAAAATTGAGCTGCTGTGATCGGTAGCATGCACCACCTTGTAGTGCATGCTGTGCATGGTACAATCTCTCTAATTTATGAGACAACAACAGCTTTCCAACTAATTTCTACTTAGGATGACACTGGCCATAAAATCTTTCAAGAATCACACGTCCTAAGTGCACCTTAACTGAACTTATTTCGAGCTTCGGTTCCCTGCTTCGACATCCACATCCACTTTCACAACTGCTCTCAATTCAGGTAATCAGGACACGGCAGCGGTGATCGAGTTGTGTCTAACTAGAACTCAAATGAAGTCTGTTCTTCAACACTCTGGGCGCACACAAACATCAAGGACGATGTCCAGAGTCTCACCATAAATTTATGTGTGTGTGAGAGAGAGAGAGAGAGATTTTCAAATGCTGCTGTTAAGAATTTTCCATGCCTTTCTCATTCATCATACAGTACGAAAGCAAGAAGCTAACATTAGATACATACATAAGACTCCAAAAAAATTGAAATGAATACTAACTGTGCGCGACGCCTCAGATAATGGCAACCGGAACTGGGCTGCGCCTCAACGTCAACAACCTGTTGCATACTTTTGTCTGATGTGGGTAGTAGACTCGAACTCAAAGTTCTCGACTTTCTTGTTTCTCTCCACAATATCAGAGTAATTTAAAGGGTAAAACCCATTAAATCACTGTCTCAAATCCAGTCAACTCAAAATCTAAAGAAGCCTCCCAGAAGTGCTCGGGAAGGAAAAGCTCAATGAAAGACTTCAATTGGACCGGTAAGAGATTTTGAACAAAAGGAGGGTGAAATGCCACCATAAGACAAACAAAAATAAGGACATGCAAATCTACTTGTGATGAAAAAGGATCCAACCAGAAATCTTGCCTCATCTTTTAAATTTGGGATGATGGTTGTCACTGAAGCACACATGGAAATCAAATCTCTGCAGATAAGAAAACCAGTTCGCTACTTGTAGTTTAATAAGATGTGTAGCATCACCTTATTATGTTTTACCAGCATTAGCCTTCGAAAACACCAAAATCCCACACCGGACTAGAGAATTCCCAAGCTTTGATGAATAAAAATCGGATCTTTAGCTCCCACCCCCTTCCACCATGTTCGTTTACCGCATCGAACACATATAAAACAAGAAATTGGGATTCGAACCCATCACATTCCTTCAATTAATCGCAACAATTGTGAGAGAGAGACTTATATCCCCAGTGGCGGCCCGGCGGAGCGTGTAAAAGAAGAGCAGGGTCGTTTTCGGATCGAGTCGAAATTAGAGAATCGGGTCCGGTAAGCATAACAACGGGTTTCTCTTAAACCTACCAGATCCGATGGAGCCTTGTAGAGGTCTATCTGGAATTCTTGTTGGCCGTGTCTTTTTTAGGTTTCTTCCCTCCGTCGGTTGAAAAAAAAAAAAATCCTCTCCTTTTCTCTCCATCCGTCCTTTCGAGCTTCATCCAATATTGAATCTTTTGGAATTCGTTGATCATTTTTGGGCATCCGAAGCATCAAGAAGGTTAGATTTTCGTAAAAAGTTCTTTCCTTTCTTGTTTCGAATTTAGTTCGATTATATCGCTCTTTGTCAATGTTTTTTCTCTTTTTTTTTTTTTTTTGTTGTTGTTGGTTGGGGGGGGGGGGGGTGTTCATGAATCCTAGGGACCACGTGGAGCTTGGATTTAGATGTTATTTAGATGGTATATATTGATATTCTTCATGTTTTCGTTTATAGATCGCAAGGAAAGAAAAAGAAATTATGAAAACTTGGAGCTTTTTTTGTTTTTGATTAGGGTCGTTTCCTCTGATGAAGGGGGAAGCTATTAGATGTAGTAAAATTGCTTGTCTTGTTATTTAGATTAATAGTTTCAACCTTAAGAAAGGTGAGGATTGGGAAGATCTGGAATAGATGAAGTTTGAGAAGACTGAATGGGAAATGATCTTTGATGGAACTGCAATATGTTAGGAGTGAAAGAGACAGAACCATGTAATTTAAATGTGTGACGATCCATGGTTAGCAGTGTTGACCATATACCACAAGCATGTTCATGTTGGACTAAAAAAAAAAAACATTGAAATAAAAATAATTATTTTATCATAAGCTCCAATCTTTTTAGTTAATATTTGGGAATAAACTTCATGCAACAGTATAATATTACAAAGGCAAAATTAGTGAAAGAACTATAAGAGAATAATATCTTTTAAGAAAAGGGATCTGTAAAAATAAAATGAAAATACTATGAATTTTTAAAATTCTTTTTTCTAGGTGACAATCAACTGATTCCAAGCCTCTTAATAATATAGAAGACATATGTGGTGCATTGATGCAGCTCTTTGTGCCTCGTATCTAAGGTTTTCCTCAAGACATCGAGATATACAACATCAATATATCCATTAAAATATTTAAAAGTCTTAAATATTAAAATTAAATCCAATGCCCTAAAGTAGTAATCAATCTCGTTTTAAAATATCAACCAATACTCTGATATGTCAATTCTCATGCCTTAGTGAGATCTATGGAGATCACTTTTTTTTTTTTTGGTCCAAATTTTGTCAACATACCAACAGCCAATACAAAGCATGATCTTGGTTAATCTCGGTAATGGCCACCCATCAAGATAGCAGATTTTAAAAAGCTTTCTTGTATCGTGTTTCCATTTTCCACTCTCTTATTAGATGAGCATCTTCATGATTAAGGAGCTGTACGAAGGAAGGATGTGTGGGGAGAAATTTTAAATTAGGAAATGAATGTTCATGCACTCTTGATGTTAAGTGAATATTTGATGTTTTTAATTATGTAAGAAAAAATTAGCAGCTTTAAGGAAAAAGGGAGAGAGAGGCAGTATTCGGGGTTTGAAAGAGAGGAGGCATAAGTGTTCCAATTCAGAAAGGGAGAGTTGGGATTGGAACTTCTTTTTTCCTATTTCCTTTTTGCTTTTTTTGGGGGCACCCCGGGGGGTTTTGGGGGGGGGGGGGTTTGGTGATGGTAAAAGATAATCAGGAATGGATTACATACCACAGAGGTAGCAACCCAAGATTCTTCTATCTCTTAATTTAGCACCAAGTAAGATGTAATGGCTTCAAATTGACACCTGTCTGCTAAAGTTTGGGAAAATATAATAGCAGGCAACTTGTAATTTGAGGGGCATCTGTCATCTATTGGAGCCTTGTCACTCCAAAATGAGTGCAGTTCATTGGAGGCTGGCATCATGATGGCGCTAGCTTGATATCACTTAAGCCTTACCCGATATAATCACGGGATTAGATGATATTCCCATACAGCGGATGTTGTTTGTTTCTTGTTAGTGGCCATAATAGGGTACTTTGGGAACAAAAATTGATAGAAGAATATTCCTAAAGTCCAAAATTTTTTTTAAAAATAAAAAAGTATGAGTTTAACTTCATTTTTCTCCTTTTCCAGCATTTTATTATGATTATGTCTGTGGACGCTTAAAATTGCACCTCGTTGAGTTGGATGTGATAGTTATGGATCTCAGTATTGAAAGAAAAAAAAAATACTGCTATTTTCTTGGGTAAAATTAACTGAATCTTGTACTGTTTTCCTATTATTTTGTCGCCAGAAAGTTTTGGTGATAGCTTTTTGAGTATTTTTTTCAAAATTTGAATTACCTGTGCACTTGTTTCTACTTATTCTATTGAATTATCATAATTTGGTTGAAGAATCTTCATCTTAACTGTTGGACACTAAAATGTGTACTCGTCTTATTTAGTTCTTCAGCAGTTCTTTTGATTTCTTAGTCTCGACCTCTAGAAGCATATTATGTGAGTGTGTTGCAGCATAACCGTTTCTGGTGCCTGATATGTTTGGGGCTACTTAGAAATTTGTGAATTTTGGTACTCGCTGCTATAAGTTTTTTTCTTTCCTTGTAATGGCATTTCTTCTTTCAGTCTATATAGATGTTTGTTTTAATTATTTTGATAAAAATGAATATGTTTTGTGGGAAGGATGAAAAGCGATAGATATACCAATGAGCATTTATTCCAGCTGGGGTTTTGTTGTTTAAAACTTGTGCAGTATCATGTCATATTGTCATTCTTCACTGAGCTTAGACCAAATAAGGGGACTCTTAGGTCCTGGTCTTTCTTTGCATATTTGCTTTAATGAATAAATATTGTGGTATGAACTGTAGGAGGAGTTGTGTCTATTGAAACTTGAAAGCCTTCAAGTATCAAATAGATGGATGGCAGCATCTAAAGATATAGTTTCATATCCTTCATTTTCTGAGCTTGATAAAGAAAGCCATGATGAGGAAGACTTCCAATCTGATTTCTGGAGTGTCCCCAAGAAAAAGGCTTTCTCATCGGGGCATAGATCCTTAAGACAAGGAGATCCTTATCAGTTAAGGGATGAGAATGACTTTCTTGATGGATATGATTCGGGTGAAGAGTCTTGCATTTCTCCACAGCCCAAAGCACACCCTGAAGTGAACCTGAAAAATGTCTTGGGTGGGATAGTTGCAATTCTCACTGGGAGGAGCAAAGGACATGGCATTGTTCAACCACGTCAAATTTCTAGTACAACATTTTTGGGATCTGAAAGCAATGGAGACAGTTTCTTACATCCCTCAGTGTACATACCGAGTGCACCACCATTGCTTGAGACAGAAGCCATTAACTATGGTGCTTATAGGGATGTACTAGAAGCAGAACCTCCAGAGTGGCTTCCAGATAGTTATACTACAGTCTGCATGCAGTGCACTTCTCCTTTCACTGCCCTTACCCGTGGAAGGCATCACTGCCGATTCTGTGGAGGTGTTTTCTGTAGAGCATGCACGAAAGGAAGATGCTTGTTGCCTGTCAAGTTCCAAGAGCGAGATCCTCAGAGAGTGTGTGATGCCTGTTATGATAAGTTGGATCCCTTGCAAGGAATATTGATTAACTCTATTAGTAATGCCATGCAGTCAGCAAAACATGATGTTATGGATTGGACATCCACAAGAGGGTGGTTAAATTTGCCTGTGGGTTTATCAATGGAACATGAGATATATAAAGCAGCAAACACTTTAAGGAGTTATAGCCAGGTGCATTTTTCTGCATCCATTCTTTCTTTTATCATTTTGTTTAGTTTTACAAATGGAATCGGTCTTTGGTTTAATCTCAATCTGGATGTCATTGTTTTGATTTCTGCCTGACTGACTTTTGAAGTACAGGTTGCTAGATTGAATCCTGAGAAGTCTATTCCTCTGGCTGTCCTAAAAGGAGCAAAAGGACTAGCTATTCTGACAGTTGCCAAGGCTGGTGCACTTCTTACTTACAAATTAGGAACAGGTCTAGTAGTTGCTCGAAGGTCAGATGGGTCATGGTCTGCACCATCTGCAATTCTCTCTGTTGGTCTAGGATGGGGTGCGCAGGTAGGCATGGGATAAGATACATTTGTTTTCTTTCATCCACTTCTCTTTTCTGGTATATTATTCTCAATGGTGTTTATAATCTGGTTCCATATCAGTGCATATAACTGATAAGGTTGTCACAAAGATAAAATGTTGGGAATTTTCTTTTTTTTTATTAATAAAGCTTCATTTTAGGAAGTTTTGATAGAAGTGAGAGTGCAAAATTTGATTGGAATCTAGACGAGCATACAGGAAGATGAGAGAAGCTGTTTCTTTATACATAAATCAAGAATATTGTTCCCTTACCTAATGACAAAAATGTAGGTGCCTGATGGTCTTCTGCATAAGGCTCTATAATAGACTGACACATTACATATACATGCGTGAAAGCCTTATAATGTGCTACATACTTTCAAGAGCTAGTTGACATGTTAAACATAATTGCTTTGAATTGTGGTTTTTATATCTGATTTCATATATACAGATGTGAGAGTTGGAGGATTATCCATGGAAGGTAAAATTTTAGAAAACTTTTATTAAGCTAACTTGTGCGCTAGGGAACTCTCATGCCTTGAGGCCTTCTACCATCTATATGGGATTGGCTTTATTAATCAAACCACTCTTGATGATTTGAGTTGGAATTGATTTGATGGCCAGGTATCATCTCCAGCCAAGAGAGTGCCCTGCTATGAAACCTAGATGACTGGTTGGTGGAAAAGGAAATATAAATTACTGATTTTGCTGCTGTATGCTTATGGAACTGAAAGCAAGCTGTGTTCAAATTAAAAAAGAAGAAAAAAAACTTCAATGAAGAATTTGGCTAGCAAGTTTTGATGTTGAGAGCTGCTTTCTTGTTTGAGGGACAATTTAAATACGATGCCAAATGTTTAGCAAGTACAAACCCTCCCTAGACCCCACAATAGCTGGAGCCTTGTGCACTGGGCTGCCCTTTTTTTTAGCTCATTTATAGTTGTCTCTTCCTTTATACATATTTAAGGCAAGAGATGTAAAGAGTCTGATTATGGAAAGTCAAAGTTGTTCATGTGTAACTTATTTTTTCTTTACCGTAAAGTTGCTCATGAAGTTCCAAATTTGTTAGCATGATAGAAGACCTTAGCTTTCTTACATCTATTAGAAACATGGAAACTGTAAGTTGTTAAGCATATAAGATGACAAATTGATTTTGTGGGTGACTGTAAAAAGAACACTACTTGAAGTAATTAATATGATGAAGACAACACTTGGGTCCTTATTGTAACTTCCCGATCAATGAAGATGATGGCAATATTTCAGGTTTCTGTACTTGGAACTTGGCTATCCAAGAGGGAGATCTGAATTCAAGTTTTAGTATTGTTGCTGTGGCTTTAAGATCATACTTCTGCTTCTTCATCTTCTTCTTCTTCTTTTTCTTCTTTTTTTTTCTTCTCTTTTTTTTTTTTTGGGGTCTAATCTGCTTTGTTGTACAGATTGGGGGAGAACTCATGGACTTCATCATTGTTCTACATGGTTCTAAAGCTGTCAAGACATTTACTAGCCGCATGCATTTTTCCCTTGGGGGAGGTTTGAGTGCAGCAGCAGGACCAGTTGGGAGAGTCTTTGAAGCAGATCTCCGAGCTGGAGACAAAGGATCTGGAATGTGTTACACTTATAGTTGTAGCAAAGGTATCATTTTCAGAAAAACCAACATTTTTACTTCCAATGATTGGTTCACTCTCCTCCCCTCTAAAACCCATAATGTACCTTTATACTCATTATTGACAACAGCTCCCTTTGCTCCTCAAGGATGGCAAAGTCTTTGTAGGAAGATCCAACTGCCGTTGTATACCTTGTGCCCTTGCTACTCCATAATCATGCTTTTCAAGAGATTATTTTATAAGTAACATTCTTCATAACATGACATGGTTTCTGTTTACTTCTGTTTCTTGCTTCTTCTGACTCATTTTTGTGATAAGTACGCATTGGGGAACCTGGGAACATCACACATGTTTAGATTGTCCAACATGCATCCAAGTAGGGGCGTCAATCGAGTTGGGATGGATATGGGTTGGGTTAGATGCTGGTTGCCAAACATATGCTAATGCGAACCTGACTGTTTATTCATGGTCAAAAATCCAAACCAGAACACAATTTTTTTTAGTCAACAATTAACCTAACCAACTTTGCGTAACCTATTTAAAAAAGGGGTCAAATCAGGTAAAATGGGTCTTAAACATGTTAAACATGTATTAATCAGGTCAGGTCATGACCTAACCCAACTCTTAAATGAGTCAAAACGGTTAAAGAGTTAGGACTTCAAACCTGAATCTGACCCATTTAATAAACAAGTAGGTCAGGTTGACCCAACCATATATGATCTGGACCCATTTATGCCAAACCTGAGCATGCTTAAACCAGGTTGGTTGCAACTCAGGTTAATGGGTTGGGCTGTAAATTGCCACCTTACATCCAAAAGATGTTGATGCGCATTCTCATGGAAGATGATTTTAGAAGTGGATGCATGAGCTTGATGTTGTGCTATGGGATTAACTGGAATTTGATAATTTACATGGAAATTGCATCTATCTTTATGTATGTAATATATTTGGATTTCATGATTATCTGGATGTTGTATTCTATAACTTGGTTGGCGTATGCCAGAGGCTGACTAGAAAGTAGAACTTGTTTGAAACAAAAAGCACCTCAAGTCTAGTACTAGGTTGATCCTGTGACTTTTTAAACAAGTATCTGGTTGTTGAATCTAAGGGTTTGACTTCATCTGCGAATGAGGAAATTGTTTTAAAAGTTAAGATACTTGTCTTTTCTTGAAATAACCTTCAATTTTCTTGTTGTACTGGTCATGTCGAATGATTTGCTGATGAGGAAAAAGAAACAGTTTAATAAATTTATTCTCTTTTCTTTTCTTTTCTTACATGACTTGGCTTTTGATCTTCTCTTGTTGTTACTGTTGGAGCTGTTAGTTTATAATCTTTGCCAAAATCACATGGTTCTTAGGGCTGCAGACGAGCCAAGCTATCGACCAGCTGCTTGAGCTGAGCTTGATTACTGGCTTGTTTGATCAGGAAACAAGCCAAAGAGGCCCCATGTGAGGCTCACTTATTAATGAAACAAGACCAAAATAAGTAGAAGCTCGGGCTCGGCTCAATAAGAGGCTATTTCAGTCTTGCTTATTAGGCTATTGACCGAGTTTGAACATCTGTAGTTAAGCTTGCATTGAACTAGCATTAATGTCAAATACCCTTCCATTTAACAATGGCAAAGCCTGAGCAGCCCTAATGCGATATTACATTTTAATATGGTTAATATGCTTATATTGTTTTTAGTAGTTAGCAAATGTGTATGTAACTGATTGGCACTGGAGTTTCTGTGAATTTTGTCCTTGGATTAGGAAATATCTATAACTTTGCTTTTCCATGTTTAAAGTACTTAAGTAACAGAATGCTTGTAATCTTATTGTGAATTCATATTGTAGGAGCATTTTTCTGGACAATGAATGTTTAACACCACTTAATAATATGTGATATATGTTTGCCATTTTAAATGCTTCAGTTGACTTTGGCAACTAGAATGGATAAATTGGACAGTTCTCATTGGCCAGCTGATTGTTTTGTTGTGCTTGACATGTTTCCTTATGCATGCATATGTTTCCATGAGGATGACAAGTGGTTTGGAAGATCATAAAAGAATTCATTTTGGTGTTGACATTTGTAAAATGGAAGTTGTTTATATATGTACAATCTGTAATAAGAGTTGCTGAATCCTGCAGTAATCCACTCGCTTTGTCTCCATTTCAAGCATCAGTTGTAAGACATTTTTGTGCCTTTTGCATATTAAGGCAGTAAGTATGATGTCTATATTTCTATTTGAGATGATATCAGGTGCTTTTATTGGAGTCTCATTGGAAGGCAACCTTGTCGTGACACGGATGGATGCTAATCTGCGCTTCTATGGTGATCCTTATCTGACGACAACCGACATACTTCTGGGAACAGTAGAGAGACCTAAAGCTGCTGCGCCGTTGTATTCTGCTCTGAATGACCTCTACTGGAGGCTGACATGTTAAACTTTCAGTATGGGGTCTCTTGTAAATATTTCTCAGGGTTTCATTGCTTGTTGATGCTCTGCCTTTTTCAGCCATCAAAGAGGCCAATTAGACAATAAAAATATCATAAATGTGCACTTCTTGTTCTGCATTTTTACATTATTGGAGCTGAGAATGACCCTGTATATTTATATCAGAAAATTCAATGCAAATACACTTGAACACTCAATTATTTTTGGCTATGTTGGTGTTTTTTCTGGGCTTCCATTGTATTCTATCATCATACTGGTAGCCTTGCTGTGTTTAAGCTTAGAAATTTCCAGTTCTATTTGCAAGACTGCATTAATCTTAAGATTATTTTTGTCCTCCAAATTTTGAAGGCAAGTTTTTCTTGACGATAATATCTTACTTGGTGCATAATCTTTCCTCTTGGAAATCTCTTCCTTGCTCTAGCCTCATGTATATCCATACAAGGTGAAATTTTGTCTCAGTATCTTGATCGTGACATTTACTAAAGCAACTGCTCAGATAAAGAATACTGTTTCTTTTTTTCTTTTCTTTTCTTTTTTGCTATGGTTGATTTTTATAATCATTAATGAGCAACTAATGTACAATATACGCTTTCACTAAGGCAGCAGAAAGCAAAAGAAGTAAAAAGAAATTAAAGAATACATGCTCACAATTTCAGAGTTCTCATTGAGCAACTCAGGTTGGTATATTCAGACCATTTATTGGTTATATACAAAGAGTCAAGGAACACTTCTGAGAGAGGTGAGGTAAGTCGGAAAGAAGGAGAGCCTGCATGAGGTTATGTAGCTCAGCTTCATTAGTCTATTGTCATAACAATGTTCCTTGTATGGGAAACAAAGCAGGGATGGTTTTTCCAACTCTATTTTGGTTGCAGTGCACTGTTAAACTCTGTGAACTTTTTGTTACTAGTCCTCTCGCTCTCTCTCTAATTTTTTTCCCCCTCTCAGATTGTAATTTCACCCTTAAAACCACTCCAACCTTGTACCGTTCTTTTGACCTATTTGGTTGCATAAATTTTTGGAGATGCACCATTTAAGACTTCGAATCTAAATTCTCAACTGTTTTTTGTTTCTTTTTTTCCTTTCTTTTTTTTTTTTTTTTTTTTCTCCTTTTATTATGGTAGTTGTCTCTTTGCTTTTATTAGATAGATTCTACTTAGGTTTATGGACTTTCATATATCACAAGCAATGCAAATTTAGGATTGCAGTGCAAATAACTAAAATTCCATCTTTCCTGACTCTGACTCCAATTTCCCTTGCTTTCCTTATACAAATAACCAACATTTTCAGATGCTTACACCTCAAGCAGCAATTAGAATCCATGTGAGCAATATCATACAAAACTTGGATAATTGAGAATGCATAACCCTATTTTCATGCTTCCATCCTGCAACTTGCTCCCCTAGAGCTCATGCGACAGTCTAATTTCTAATAAAATGAAGAAGCTAACAATGATGTTTCAATGAATTTTATCCAAGAAGTTTCAATAAGAAAACCTTTTTTCTACAAAAATCGCCAACCCATCTTACTTCAAATAAAAGCAATGTCCATGAAAACCTATCCATTCAGTCAAGTATTCCCTTAAATCCCTTCTTACCGCATAGAGGTATAAATATATATTTTTTAAAAAAAAATTGATGTCCTGAACAGTAACTTTTTACATATTTTATTTATTACAAGTACTTTTTAATAAAAATTTCAGCCAAGCAAAACAGCCGGTTTCTTTTCCTTGCGAACCGGGTATCCGCAAACCCATACGGTGGGCGAAAGCTCGAGGCAAAAAGATGCGAAGGCCACGTAAGCCACCCAATAACGACAAAACACGTGTACGGCACGGCAAGTTTCATTTTGATCCTCGATCTCATCGTACGCAATTGGATACAAATGGATCTCTCTTTTTATTTATTTTTTATTTTTTTATTATAGGTAACTCGGCGTCAAGCTGGGTCACAAAATTTTATTTTATTTTATTATAGGTAACTCAACTGCCATTGACTCACCAAGGCCTGTTTCAAAAGTCCGATAAAATACTGCAATTAATCCTAGTTTTTAGAGATAACAAATATTTCTTTAACATGATTTATCATGTCCTGGGAGGTTAGAGATAAGTTGCTCACACAAAGGACTACATTCGTTGAACTGATGGATCAGTCCAACCATGAAGCAATTTGTACAAAAATATCCATCTATCACTATACGTGTTGTTTTATGGATGGTCTGATCTTGTTGGTTTATGGTTGGACTGATCAATTGGACGATACATTTGATTTAACTAATAATCACTCTCTTCAATGATTCTATTCTTTTTTTCATATTTTTTAAAAAAATTATTTTTTATAAAATTTTCCAACTTTTAATCACGTTTTCAATCGATGCATTTATAATACGAATACTATGGGATGATAAAAGAACATATTCATAATCTAACGGCACATTATCGAAAATTGTTACATAATCTTGTAGTGCTACTTGGTCGGAAAAGAAAATCTTGAAACATTTTGATAGAGACATTGACATGCATACGCATGTTTATCATGTTCAATGTGATGGAGGGGTTGGACGTGTCGGACTTAAGACAACAAGACCAGTAGCTCTCTTCTCATATCACATACAAGGACTTAGTTGGATATGGGATTTATCCCACTAAACTAAACAGTCTTATTTTTTGTTGAAAAAAACTCAACCAAGTCAGCACCACCATCACGGACTTTGTTAATTCTTAGAATTTGTAGACTACAATTCAAAAGTTGAGTCATGATGGATGGTTATGGGGTTTTCTAAGTAACGTTCCCTAGCGAACGTTGGTGTGTTAGGTCTGGTATTACCAGGCGAACCCCACGTTAGAAAATAAGATAAGTAGGAAGTTACGTAGAACATGCCACCCTTTGTATTATTCCACCTTCCCTTCTATCAAAAAGTAGGAGGCGCCAAGTGAACATATTGGGTCAAATCTAATGGAACAATCTTTTGATGGTTATATTAGATTTTTGACATTAAATCCCATCTAAAGACTAGGAAATTTAGATTAGCAAAAACAAAAAAAAGCCGTCCTTTTGAAGAAATGGGTACAAAATATTGGATGTGCACACTCCACGTCAGGATAAAGATATGCATCTTTCCCCAGAAAAAAAAAAAAAAATCTAAGGTAAGTAGTAGTGTATAAAACAAACACAGCCTTGTCGGGTGACCTCAGGATGAGATAAGGATGGAAGGCCAAGTTGGTCATAAAAATGTGACAACAATCATGGTACACACCGCCGATAGCTCCTTGCTAACCTCCAAATTAAGTGGGTACACTGCACTTGGAATCCGACAAGTCTCATGGGGACAAAAAAAAAAATAGTCACGGGCTCATTTGCTTTACCACCTTTCTACCCTCCTATCCTTCTTACTTCAAACAAATGGGGCCAGAGAGGTCACCTCACCATAGCTTTGAGAATGAAGGAACCATTTCATCATGTTCACCATTTTATTTTATTCCAGAGGGAGGATATCCCTTGCACTTCTGGAGTAATATACCTATTCCATGGAATAGGCATACAGAAAATAGATGAAGTGAATAAGTTGCTTTTGATATGCACTGAACCTGGAGAAAATTTGGATTCTATCATCAACACCAAATTATCCTCTCCTTTAAAAAAAAAAAAAAAAAAGTAGTGTGCATAAGGGCAAAATGATAATTAAAGCAAATAAAAAAAAAAAAAACCACTCTGTAACATAATCTATTTCACCCGCAATTCTTTGGTGTTTAGCAAGAATTTAGAGGGATGTTCCCCACTTGTTCCGCAACCAAACACCACCTAAACAAATGATCCTGCCATGACTGAGTGCAAAATATCCAACATAAGATATTGTCATAGATTACATCTTTCATCATTCATTCCACAAACTAGGCAACAATCTTGCCAACTCCTCATCCTAAGTTGAATCAATGAATCACAGCATAGATTATTATCAATAATTAAATTTTCGAAGTGGTACAATGCTGACTTGCATGCTCTCATATAAAACAAATTTGCAGCTAAATAGCCAATTCCTTAGATATATTAACCTTCTATATGCGAACCAGTCTTAGTTAAGCTGGTTGTCATCCCTCTCTACTTAGGAGAGGTTTAGGGTTCAAACCCTCGTGGCGCTAGATCTACCATATTTCTTAAAAAACCTTCAACATAAACTATGCACAACAAAAATATTAAAAATGCATATAAAGATGCGATATTGCAACCAAAATAGTATTTCATATGTTAAGTTCTTGTGTCGGTGGTTTATTCTATAACAGAATACCAACCGATATAAGTTTTAAATAAATCAAATCATAATATTTGAATGGTGGATCATGAGATTCCAATGATCCATGACCAAGTATTTCCATAATTCTTTCTGGAATAGCTGGAAGGCAAACAAAAAAATCATGACAGGATTCCAGCAAAAGAAGAGAAACACCATGCTTGCACCAAATCCATCACCTTTGATTTGACATAGGTTCTGAATGCCAACAAACCTAATAAGGTTGCAGCTTCATAGCAATTCTTTCCCCAGCATCTAAATACCTTTATAATAAACCAGCATAAGGAAATAACCAACAAGAGAAACCAAGCATATAAAGGTGTTCTCTCAAGGAAAAACATGTCCGCAAGCATCTTCCGTAGCAAAAACAGACAAACATACGATGAAAGCAGAAATTTGATAGGTTTCAACATTATCCATCATGTCCTCAACACAAAAGACCCAAGTCCAGTACTCAAACTGAAACAGTTCACACGACAACAGAATTAAAACCATCGATTAAGTACCTACAGATGATAGCATAAACCAAAGTTCCATTAAAATTCATTAGCTGACATGTCTGGTTCATCATATCCTCCATCATGATTGATTCCTGAAACAACAACAAAAGAAGAAGACACAGCACCTTTTCAAGAAGAGCAAAATAAGAAACATGCAAATGAACATAACAAACCCATCAGTAGGGATGCTTACACTTATTTCTTTATTTACAAAACACCAGTTGCCAGAATCCGAGATCCCTCAGTAAACGCTGCCTTCCACAGCTGGCAGGTAATCAAAGCTCCAAAGGTCCACATCATTCATATCCTGAGTCACATCGCTGCTCAGCAGGTGGTCAATTGACTCATCCGAGCTCTCCTCAGGGTAAGGTATCTGCAGAAACTTCAGGAATGAATCAAAATCAGACATGTCTTCGGAGAGTTTTACCGCAGCATTCTCCTCCGAAGGTGGCACCGCCTCACCAGCATTGTTCTTCATTTTCTTCTGTGGGGCACCATCTTCCAGGAATGCAGATTGCTCACCTTCAATGATTGTGGGAATGAGAGCAAGAACTGATGTGATCTCAGGAGTCTTTGCCTCATGCTCCCAACCCAAGTCTGAACAACCGAATGAGTTACTTCCCTGATCAGAGTATAAATTCGTCCCAGGTCCCTCAGTAGGAAGAGCAGGATTTATTGCAGGGAAAGCACTGAGGTTCCCAGCTTGCTTGATGGGCTGCTTCTCCTCAATGAAGTCAAAGGTAGAGTACAAATCTTGATGTGGTTCATCCAGGTAACTCAAGGACTGGTTGAACTTAAGAATCTCAGGTTGATTTGATTCGGTTGCCCTTGGGGCAGCTGCTTTCTGGCTGCGCTTTTGAGCACTGGGGCGCATCTCATCAGGGAAGTTCACCTTGGCTTTCTTGCCACGGATCTTACGGGCTTCTGCATCATAGGCCCTTGCAGCTTCTTCAGCAGTGTTAAACGTTCCAAGCCAAACACGAACCCCTTTACGAGGATCTCTGATTTCAGCTGCCCACTTACCCCAGGGACGCTGACGGATTCCCCTGTACTGATTCTTTCTCTTTCTTTTGGCTGACCTAGCCACAGGTCCATCATACTCTGCAGGCTTCAGAGTAGTTGATCGATCTGCACTCCAAGTAGAATAAGTATAGCACATGAACAAAAGACTTGGAGGAAGAAGCAAATTACCTTCTAGTACCTGGATATCTTCTTTACTGGAGCAAAAATTAAGAGAAGAAACATTCAAAAGTACATTGAATGCACCATAAGAAATTAAAAAATTTTCAACAACAGTCACACATCTTACCTATTGTACAATTTTCTGTTTTAGAAAATGAGAATCAAAATATCTAAACCCAGAGCATAAGAAATCTTTCTTTTTCATCAAGACACAGTTATGTCATGACTGCTCTCCTGTTCAACAATTAATTAAAAATTTGAAAAGGCAGAACCACATGATGATGGAGCAAATATGTCTACATTTATAAATGACAGTTGTTTTCCTTCTTATCTTACCAATAAATGTTAGAGTTTTTTTTTTTCACAAAAAAAAAAGAAAGGGAGAAAAAAAGCACCCTAATGCTACTGCCCAAAAAGTAAATTGAACAAAGAAAGACTACAGTGAACTTTTCTTTCACTAAAACATCATCTTCATCATCTTGGGCCTTCTCCCATCGAAACAAGATCAGCTGAGAAGCACAACTCTGAATCGAGAGAGTTACATGGCTATGTTAAAAAACCAGCTGTCCATAAGACTCTCCAAGGCAAGAAAGGAGTCTCCAATGAAACTAGAAATCAGTTTGGTCAGGGTTTTAGCGCAAGCAACCATGGATTGACTCTCTGAGGTTACCTTGCAGTTGGAAAAAGTCTACTTACAAGGGAAGATTTAACATTGAGAACTGCACATATTGGTAAGTTACAAGTTATGAGACAATTATTGACACTAAGAAACAGTTGCCCTCACCTTTACTTTCATCATAACAGCAAAAAAAGAAATTGAACTAAATTCATCGATGTTATTCGATACACCTCTTTTAAGTTTGTTCTCCTCATCACTAAGAATTCATTGGGTATACACCCGATCTAAAATTCTAAATAAATCAAGCAAAAAAAAAAAAAGGATGATCTTCATCAATCTACAACAAGAGATGTGCATTTGTTCTCCATTAAAACTTATTATTTTTTAATGTGTAAACTTACAAATCTAGAAATAATTTTCTTAATACTACGTCTATTTTCTTAAGATCAACAAGATACAGATTGTTTGCACTGATTTATAATGATGATTCAGCACCGCCAATGTTCTTAAGATCAACAAGATACAGATTGTCTGCATTGATTTATACAGATGATTCAGCATTGCCTACAAAATTATAGGAGTCCTGAGGTCTTGAAAGAACCCTATAACCCATACACTAGACCATCTCACAGTGGACCTAAATTTCCATCTCATGACTCTTCCAAACTTACATTGTCTAAATCTAGGACAATAATTTTTGCAGAAACTACAACATCATAATGTTGAAAAGGAAAATGGTTTACATGAACCTACACAATAGCAAAAATCTTGAGGAAACAGAAATCTGTCTAGAAGATGCATAGTCAAAATTGAGAAAATGATCATCAACATGGAGCATTCAAGTGGTAGGATCTTAAGCCACATCCAAGGAGAAAGGAGAAGAAAGTGTGAATAGAAATTGTCAAACCACAATTGTATGTCACAACAACAATAAAACATAACAAATACAAATGTGTCACAGAAAGTTAGAATGATAAATAAATATTGTTCAGATTTGAAAAGAACAAGACCTCAAAAATGGAACAATGCAAATTCCAGTTATAACCTAAAAAATCACTTAATGGAAAAGGAGGAATCATGAAAGCCCTTTGAATATTGTGGAAGATCTGAGAAGAACAAGGTCTAATAATGTCCCGGAATAAAGATCCCAAATGCTAATTTATTAAATAAACTCTTAAAAGAAATAAAGAGAGTGCCACAGAATAAAATCCCATGTTTATTGTGAGAAGGGGGAAAAACACTTCCCTGCACTTCTTGATAAAGAAATCATTTATACGATTGCAAATAAACATGAACAAAAATAGATGTTTCTTGATCTCTATAAAGAAAATCCATGCCAAGGGACTTCTGTGGAGAAGTTTCCCCACACGCATACAACTCTCTCCTCCAAAAAGATGGAGTGAAGAAATTTGAGAAAGAATTACAGGAAAAGATGTAGTAAAAATAAAAAAAAAAGTAAGAATTTAATTAAAAGGAAAAAGGGACGGAAAAAACTAATGACAGAGAGAGAGCAGAACACGACACTTTTTCCTTTTCTTCTTTTTGGCTTTGAAATGAGACCAGAATAAAATCCTATTAGTAGAATTCACATTTCGCCAATCATCTAGTGTACAGAAGATGATGATGATGAAACAAAAGAAAATGGCTCGAATTCTAAACAAATACCATCTCCTTCTATATTTTCATATATAATATTTAGAATCCGGGAAAAAGATTGCATCTTTTTTGGAATGGAGATAAAAAAAAACCAATCTTTTTTCAACCGGATGCCTCTGGCAGAAGAGAATTAGCTAATCTTTTTTATTCCAATCAGCCTCGATAATAACTGTTACCCAATAACAAATCCCGACTAGAAGAACTCGCATCACCGACCAACTAAAACAGTAGAAAGTTAGACAGAAAAGACGAATCAAAACCGAAGAAAAATAAACTGGACATTTACATTATAAAACTTTTGAGCACCCAATCTGTTAAAATCTCGGAGAAAATCGCATTTTCGGAGAAAGGAATAGCAAAAATCCGATATTTTTCGTGTGGGTGCCTCGGGTGGAAGAGATCATTTCATCTTTTCCTTCTGATTAACGCAAGAAATTTCCCATCCCAAATAAGAAAACCTAATTATAGGATATCGCATTCATCAACCAAATAAAGAAGAACAGATTAAGCCAAAAGAAAAGAAAAGATTCAAACGCTAAGAAAACAAGCCGATCACTTCCATCTTCGAACTTGGGGCACTAAGTTTCTCAAAATCCAGGATAAAAATCACAGCTTTTTGAGAAAGGAATGGTAAAAACCCGATCTTTTTGATCTGGATACCTCGAGAGAAGGGGGTTTTGGATGGGTAGGCGAAAGGTTTGACGTCGATGAGCTCCGCCTCGTCATCCACCTCGGACTCCGGCGACTCGTCGTTGAACTCCTGGAAGTCAGTCTCGAAGTCGTCATCGTCGATCCCCACCGGCGGCTGGCGCTTCCCCCTGCTCTTCTTCGCCTCGACGCCCTTCTTGAGATCCGGCCAGGGGCAGTCGGCGGTCACCCGCCAGGACCTCCCCGGCGGTATGAAGTCGGAGATGATCGCTCCTCCACACATCGCCAAGCGCTCGCAAAATTCCTCTCTTTGGAAGCGGTATGAGAAAAATGGAAAGCAGACACCGTTTGGAGAGTTTTAGAAGCCGAGGCTTCTGATTGAGAGAGAAGCGACCAGGGGTGGTGGGGTTTTATAATGATGGGTTTTAGGAAAGGGAAAAGGGTGGGGACTTGTATTTAGGTGGGAAAATATCAAATATTTAATGGATTTTTGTGTTCAAACCAATGAAATGAATGAGCAAATACACTCGTACTTGTCCAGGCATATAGGTGAAGGATTTTTGTGAAAACCCCTTGATGTTAGGGTAAATTATGGTTGAAGTTCGGATTTTTTTTTTTTTTTTTTTGATTAGATAATTTATTGAAATAATTTTTGTATAATACAATCAAAAGAATTAAAAAATAAAAAATTTTGAAATTATTCAGAAATAACCCCCTCCTCAGTTCGAAAGATTTCTTCAATATACTCAGCTACATAAGCTATCATTCAATCTCCGTAGTATTCACCTCTCAAAAAATATATCTAATTATCAATAAAATTTAAATTTTTTTAAATATAATTTTTATATTATAAAATAAATACTGTCATGAATAGCTACATATCATCCTTTTGGAAACAAATAACTATCATTTATTTTTGAAGACGATGAGACGCCATTAATATGATATATGATGCATCATAACGATGAATAAGAGTTTTTCGTTTTCAAGATAATGATGTGATATCTATTCATAGGGGTACATATGCTATGCTAGAGTACAAAAATCACACCATGAAGAATCCTATTATTGATTTATATTCGAATTTGGATGGATCAAAATATATTATTACTCTTCTAATATTTTAGAGGATTTTGCCCTTTATATAGTTTATCATAACTTAAGAACTAAGACGCTAAGAATCACAATTTTGGTAGATGCTATGATCTGAGGATCCAAAAATTATTGCAGTGTCTAATAGGGTGAGGATTTGGCTACAAAAGTTGCAAATGGGGGGACAATTTCCATGTATTGAACATGGGATGATGGGACTAGGTGTTGGAGGTTAGGTCCAAGCTAGGACTTTCATGTTTTAGATTGTACCATTATCAACACCTGCTACCACATAGCCTTCTTCTTTAGAACTATCTCACCTAACTCAATTGAATGGTTAGTCACACCTGCAATTGACCATTGGGTAGGCTTTGTATACAGCACCTTTTAAGCTACAGTAATTTCAGCTCATAATATTTTCAAAGTTGAAGCATAGATTCCCATAAGAGTATCAAAAAAGTTATGGAGTTAAAATACTATCACATTAAACATGATTACTAAGGTATATTCCCAACATTTAATGACCTATGTGAACTAACGAATGTGAAAGTGGTTCAGTACCCGCAATACATAATGTATGGTTTATAATATCAGAGGAGATTTTTCTATCATGTTTCTTTCTGTGTAACTAGAATCAAAGACCGATCATCATTTTCATTCAAAAAATTTAATAATTACTGCACTATCTAGAGAAACGGATATGAATCAACTAATCAAGATTTGTACATCTATCAAAAAAAATTTTCTCTTATCTTACCAACAAGAAACTAAGCATTGTGCATATCGAATACTTCCAACTATATTATGACAGATGGGATGGCAACCAATAGTGCATACTGTAAAAAAGAACTAGTTTGAGTAACATGAGTCATCTCCACTTTGGCATGACTTGGCATGGAATGCAATACTCAGGGTTCAAGCTTTGCACTTACATCAAATACTCAAAAAGTCAGAAGCTAGTGCTAGTATGATTACCACCAATTATAGGAACACTCGTCACAAATGACCATTTCTTTGTCGCTTTTCATTTGTTCATCTATATGCTTGCACTCGCAATCATCCCATCAAAATGCTGCAGTATAGATCTCAACATGTTTTTTTCTTTAATCACTATGGCAATAAAATACTCTACACTTGCATTCCAATGCTTAATAATCAATCCCTTATGCTCTCATTGGAAAAGAGACTCCATGTTTTTATTAGGGAAGCAACTACAAATGGAATCTCTTTGGTGGTATATATATTGCAACTTGCGGAGACCACTTTATATTTTAAATCTTCCACCACATCATTGACATAACATGTGGTTAATTTGCATATAAGACTGATGGAGGTAACCATTGGATGTGGAGATTTACCTTAGCTTTAAAGGAGGATCCGAGAAGAATGGGGTCGGCTGAGAGTAACATGGGGTCAGCTAAAATAGTAGGCAAAAAAGAGGTTCATGCATGGACAAAAGCAGCAGAGAAGGCGAGCAAAGAGGTACACCCAAAAAAAAAAAAAAAAAGGAGAGCAAGGAGACAACTTGGGCCACCATCAGTTGTGGACAGATAAGCCAACTTGAGTTCCGTGCCCTTAAACTATATCCTTGCCAGGAGGGCACCACTATCTATAGGACGATGAGGTGCCATTGGCTAAATATCTAGTTTAATATTCACTGCATGAAGTTACTATAATACCACTAATTGGTTTTGTACGTTACAAAATTGCTCATTATAAATTTGGTGGGAAATGATGGGATATTGTAGAGTCACATCAATGAACTTGCCTGGTCCGATTCGTCCACAAACCAGACCCAAACACATTTGAGCTCAAACTCATTAATTAGGTCGGGCCGAAGAACATGAAACGGGAATTATTTTGGTTGGAGAGGTTAATTTTCAGCTTGGCATGTTCTGGTAGCTAGTTTTAAATTCGATTAGATTCAGGGCTGAGGCATGCAGGCACAAACTTAGATCCAGCTTGAGTGGATATCGTTGCGGAGTTTGTGATCATTTACTTCAAATGTTTGATAGCATCGCCGATGGCGATTACAATCAAGATGAGATTGTCCATCTGTTGTCATCTTTTGTTGAAATGGTGCCATGGGCACATGTAATTGTGAGGATTTGTGATGAATCTCCTATCTAACGTGCAACCAAATGCTTTTTCATTTTGATATGCACTTGACACATTCTTATCATTGATCTAATCATGGTTTCCACCCAAACGACTACCAAGGGATCATAGAGATCCAAAAAATCGACAACTTGTAAAGCTAGTTGATTCTAGAGAAGAAAGATGTGGCAACTAGTCTCTTTCCATTATTATGTAATTGGACGGTACCATAAACATCTTCGAAGAGCATCATAGTTCACATGGTAGGACCAACTCCATGGGAATTTGACAATGTGGATGGGTTAGATGCTTAGAGTAGATTAATCATCTCGGACAAAATTTTATAGTTAATTGAAGATTAAAAATATTTTTTGATTAATATTGGATTCCAATGAACCTTATCTAGGTGCACTCAGACAATCCTAAAACATAATAGGGTTGCATAAGGATTTCATGTGAAACATAAATACTAATTTACTTGTTTACAGGTTGAATTATATATACCCAATCGAGTTTAGACTTAATTCTAATTTATTATCAAGTTGGGTGATATTATCGGAGGATATAGTGTGGCCATGCGATATAATCACCATGATCCATATGAAAATTTAAGAAAAGGCATTGTTGGTATTAAAGTCAATTTTCTGCACATATTGATAGCTTATGCTAATTTCTAACCTCCATCACTTGTATACACTTGTAGGCAAAAATACCTATCTTGCTTTCTAAAGTATCTTTGCATGAAATTGGACAAAATACTCGGATGAAAGGGGTGAAGTTGGTCTTCTAAGACTCTAGGGGCCGACACTTGTAAGAGGGGAAGGAGTAATCTAGCATGTGATGGAATAATCTTATGGAACCAATGCTAGATTCTGTCAAATGCTTTTGTTATGGTCATGGTTATGGCCTTCTGCCAAGGAGACTCCTTTCTATATTCAACTCACATGACATCACACTCATGAAAGATTCTGTGCAATGACAAACACAAAGTCTAAGAGATCATGGATGAACTGGTGTATCAGATCGATCAGGTCAATGTAAATGATTGACTAAATAGAATTAATGAGTGAGTAAAAGACTTTTTTAACATTTGTTTTTTTGAGGAAAAAATTTTAACATTTGTTAGTACAATCAAGTGGATGATAAAGGATGGCAAATACGATGTCGCAGAAAAGAAAGAATAAGATGTAATTTAAAAATATATATTTTTAAATATAATGTCAGCTTTTAAAAGAGATCGATGCTCGAGTGAAACAAAGATACAAGGGTAGATATCTTGAACAATGCTTAATGTCATCATAAAAGTATATTATGGTGGTTGTTAAAGTTGTGAGGGAGGCCCCGCATTCTTCTTTCTTTGCTTTTATTTTCAGTCCATAGAACCACCAGGGAATTGTTTTGAATTGCTTTTGATATTGGGAATATTTCATCCAACCTCAATCATAACCAAAGATAGCCGACCTTGTCATCTGGCCATGGCTGATCTGAAAAGGTGTTTGGTTTGCAATCGAAATTAAAATAAAAATAAAAATTGGAATGGTTTGGAATGAAAATTGGAATGGCCAAATTTTTCGAAGTATTTGGTTCGTAACTGGAATCGAAATCGGAATTAGAATGAAAATTTGAATCTATAGAGGAGAGTAGGGATTGAGTTTTATATAAATTAAGCCATTTTCATTCTACCTCGAAATCGAAATCGGACTCCTCCCAACCAAATAGTTAGAATGGGAGTCACACATTTCGATTTCGATTTCAGACCCCTACTCTCCCCAACCAAATATCCCCTCAGTTTATAAATGTACTACCTTGAGATATGCAGTGGCAAATACATCTAGAATCGATATCTGGTTGTTATGATATGGATAGTATGCCCAAAACCATCGGATGACAGCTCACACTATCCGTGTGCAAATTATTCTGCGTGCGATCATTATGGAGCCAACTGCCAATCATCGTAAGAATGGCTACCAATCTACTCTATAAATAGAGGGAGACAGGAGATCCTTAGATAAGGCTCTCAAGCCTCGCCACACGCTTATTTTACCACTCTCTTCAATTGTTCTTGGATTCCTTGCCTGGCTTTAGTGTTGAAAGATCTTCGTCAGAAAACCTCCAGCAAGTGACTTATTTGTAGGTTTGGCCTTTGGTTTGGAGCTCCGGCTGCAAAGATGTCCTCTAGCTGACTAGCTCACCCTGGGAGTCTGCACCAACAATTTTGAATGCTACAAACTGATCTTGGGTATCATTTAAAGTGAACCATTGCTAATTAACTACTTCACCCAACATTGATATCACAGTGACTGAGTCAAATTGCCATGTCATCGCAGATGTACATGTCACTGTTGATGTGGAAGAAAGTTGATTATAGGATCCCAAGTAAACAACTCCCACCCCACGCATCATTGCAACAAACCATAGGATGGAGTATACTATTGCACTGCATTGTCATGTCATCCAACTTCTTGTTTTCATCGGTGTACATCTGAAATAGTTTAATGGTCCGAGGAACCTCTGTAGCATGGCGTAACTTATGCAGGATCACCATTAAACATAGAGAAAGATGGACATATTGCTCAATTACACCCTGGGTCTACCGTTTGGGAGTGCTTATCCATGGTGAGTACCCCATGTTAGCCTATGAACCGAGCAAACAATAGCATTAAATAAAAGAGATGGAGAGCTTCAAAGATTCTAGTCAAGGTGACTATAGGGTTGAAATCTACACCTTCACATTTGAAGGCACTACATCTTGCCATGATTTCTATAAGCTATTTCTTGGGTGTACGTAAACATCCCCGGCAATGTCATTTAAGAAGGAAATCTAGTCTTTAGTATAATTATGGCTGCAAATGGGTGGGCCGGATCGGATCAGTTTGTCCTTGATCCTAAATTAATGTGATTTCATATTTAGGTCATGATTTTGAACCGGATACCCATTCTATTAGCTGATCTAGTCGGCTCAGGTTGGATCCATGGAGAGAATAAGTAGATTTAGGTTAAGTTGGGATCAATTATGATCAGAACCTAAGCCGAAATATTCATTTCCAAGTCGGGACCGGATCGGATCAGGTTTGCATTTCAGATCCAATATCTCGCTATTCTTTTATAGTTAAAACACCAAGACCGATTCGGAAAATAAATAAATACAAAATCAACTAAAATAAAATTAACAAGAACCAACCAAATTCAACTTGAATTTCATTGAGAAACTTTTAATTTCCATCAGAAACATAGGGGTAAGATATATTAGGTTCTCGATTGTCACAAAGAATATTATGCTATACAATATTATGTTAGACTAAATTACCTTTCTCCAAGTGATGAATTTTAGGTGCTTGATATCTCGGGTAGCTGATAGATTCATCTGAAAGCCATTGCCACTTGGGGTGATAATACTTTGTTGCATTCACCAATGAGATGCAATTGATCTTCTTAGAACATGCAGATATCGTCCTGATTAATCTCTATATGCTCTGAATTGCAGCCAATGCTCTCTGCTGCCTGACATCATATATCCAGCCACATCTCAGACATGATAAAATGAATTACTGATGATTTCAGTCATCCTTTGTCCAATGAAGTAATCATTGCAGGGGCAACCATTAGCCAAGTTGCTGGTTTCTTCATGCTTTCTTTGATATACACTAATTTCTGAGCCCTTTTTTAGCTGAATCACAGTTCAAGGCAATTTACTATCTGTCCAGATGCCTGCAGTGGACAACTTGCATTACATCCACATGATTAGATTTGACAAAGTCGAAGAAAGCTATGTATCTTTAATTGTATGAAGATTAATTGGTAGAGGAATGCTGCTCAGGCAAACTTGTTATTTAAGCATTCCTGCTGCAGGAAATTGCAGCATTCCTACAATGATGTGTCCGCCGCAGTAGGGACACAACCAAGATCAGGATGTCTCAATTGGATTCTCTTTGCAAGAAGGATAGCATGTCCTGTGATATGGCTGAAACTTCCTCCAGAGATATATCATATATGCAAGTCCAACGGTGATCGGCGGCCGGCCGGCCGCAAGTGTATTGCTGTAGTCATCTCTGATGATGAAGCTGTTGAGCCAGGTGAGATGAATGGATCAGGAAGAATGCTTCATAAAAGACTGGTTGAGGATGTGGCTATTTTTGAAAAAGGTTGGTTTTAAACAATTTGATCTCATATATTTTGTTAAAACAGTTTAATTACAAGCTAAAACAAACCAAACCACACAAGTTATGATCCTTAAAAATAAAAACTAAAATAAAACAAAATGATGTAACATATATACGCAAGTTATTACAATTATGATGGGGCTGTAAAGCAAACTGTGGCATTATCTAGTGGGCCTCAAGAGTTGGGGAAGTTTGGCCTGTCATATTGCAGGCGATTTTGCAAGATTCTGTGCAAATTTTGCTGTGTTTGGTGGCATAATTGAACTGAACCTTCAAGGAAATTTCATCGGGCAACTTGTTCAATATTATTCTATACTTTCTTGAAAAGTAACACGGTCGATTCTTTGTTTAAGCTGTTCCTTCCACCTTAGGATCACAACTGTGTGGATCCGGCATGCATAACGGATACTTGTTACAACCTTACTCTTGTGTGGATGGCTACGTATAACATGAGAATATTTGATCCAAGAGTTTTTAAAAAAATTATCAGTTGGTTATTCGATGTGCAATTTTGTTCACGCCACTTGATCCAATTAGTGTTTTGGACTGCCTTAATTGTTGATGATTGCAGGGGTGAACCGAAATATTGGCCTCATCCGCATTAATCCATTTGACACTGCCGCTTTGTTATGACATTTATAAGTTTGATAAAAACTACCTTAGATCAATCCTGTGGCAGATCTTTTACTAATGTTGATATTTCACAACCAAAAAACGGAAAACTTCCACTACTTGAATTTCCTCCGCAGTAAAATGAACTCCACTAACATGATGTTATGAGTTCAAAATCACGGTTGTAGATATCTCTGAACACTGATGAGAGATTGCATCTTTCTACATGTTAAATTATGGAATACTTAATTCTGAGCTTGTAGTTTCTAGTTAGGGTAACTGTATGTGTGTGATGCTTCACCATCATGAGTCAATATACAATCCCTAATCTCATGTGATGAAGGCTATAGCACTAACTTGCCAGCTTAGACCAATCTAGTGCAATTTGTTGCTGCCGGAAAGATAATCTGGCTTAAGCCACTGAGATGGAGTCGAGAAAAAGGGACAAAGTGGTCTCCCGAGGATAGGTTGGGCCTTCGAGAAGCGTTGGTTTGGTCCTAGAGTGATCCTATGAACTGGCCTTATACAACCATCAGAGATAATAAAAAGTCCTCATGCTAAGGAGGGAGGTTCATGGTAGCAGGCCTTTCGATATCTAAGTCAATCTCCTGCGAAAGCAAACGGAAGGGGTCTAAGCTTTTAAGATGAGTTCAATGAGAGGCGGAGTTGAGTATAAGGTGGGAAAGAGTGCAAATATAAAGATGGAGTGCCGATGGACTTCGGGTGGTACTCAGGGTGTACTGGTGGATTTCGAGATGCTTAGAGTTTGGTGGGAGAGACAAATCCACTTCATATAGAATTTGTCTCCGAAAGATGGTATGCAAAGCAAGTATTCATTTATCTAGAGAGCGTCAGAGAATTTGAAATTTATAGATGAAGGGTAGGTATCTATTGTCTGGAGGATGCATGCCATTTTTCTTCTTATGGGCTGCGGAGGTGCGCCTAGATTGTCAGAGAATAATAGTTTGCACGTTCTGAGTTTATTGAGGTTTTGTAGTGGAGGAGTACAGTCGGCAGTTTATTACTTAATGGATAGAACACTCCAAAACTCAATTAGTGTGATCGTGAGAGCCCACATGGCAGTGGCTTGTTGGCTGTTCTGGCACCTCCCAATAAGGACACATGGAGAGCCATCATTAAGGGCCACAATGGATGGGGTATTCTGCATGTAACACAATCATTAATGTGAAAAAATATTTATTTATTTTGCACCCGAATTTTTGAATTAGTTTTTGATGCTCTGGGATCAATTCTTGTGGATCCAGAGTGCAGCCTCAAAAGTCTTGATCCCGAGAAGTGCCCATCTTGGGTCGGCAGGAATTGCTCAAATAACTCAGGCACTAGCAGGTTATAAACATCTGAATCTGTTCCTTACGAAGCACCAATTATCATCGATTTCCTCTGATTATTTAGTTAACTTGGCTGAGAATTCTGAAGTATGATTCACTGATGCAAAGGAGCTCAACTCCTGCATGCCAAAAGCCTAATATGGCTGAAATAGCTAATGCAGTAAGTGTAGTGAATGTTGGTGCAATGAGCTTAAAGTTTCTGATAGTGAAGATGAAATGATCAAGGAGGAGCTTCAGAAAAAACCTGTATGGAGGTTGTCAGCTGATTCAAGATCTATCTGAGGCTATTGCTTGGGAAAGGCAATTGCTGCTGCTCAGTCTCAGTCAAAATGGATTCTGAGAAGCAGCTACAGAGTCATTGTTTGCATTCTGATCAAGCTCTAGATGTGGAGATGTGGCCTGCAAGCATGCCAGTAAAGTGTCGATCCATTTCTCGATGGGTAGAAAGTTGTGATGTAAAGCTGCCGTAAAAGAGATTAAAGGCTTGTTCTTTGATGAAACCCTCTTGTTTTACTTTAATTTCCTCTTGATTCTTCCACTATGGATGGGTGACTGGGAGCTATGTAAATTTAAGCCTATGGATTTAGCATTCTTGCAACAACTCATGCAGAAAATAAAAATAAAAACATCTTGTCGCAGCATTTTCAGTAACTTCCATCTGGTGTTTTAGGTGATTGATTTCAACTAGAAAATAATTATATATTTGTTGATTTGCCATCAAGTTCTTCATTGATGTTAAGGAACCAATTTGCAGTGAGCCTCACTCTTCCATGGAGGTTTATTGAAATTAATTTAAACATAGTATCATATCTCATGTTCCTCATTTAGGGTTGTTGGCAGGTTGAGTTGGACCCGAGCTGAATCTATAGTGACTGCCGAGATTATTACACCCAATTCTAGTCCTTCTTAATCTAATCCAGACTGAAAGTTATTTGTGCTTCAATTTTGTCTTTTTTATTTTTGGACCTGGGTGTGGATATCAATGTTCCAAGCCTAACATAAAATCAAAGATTTATTGAATCTCTCACCGGACGATAAGATTAATCATTTTATCAAAATTCTTTATCAAAGGGATTTAAACCTTAGAACGTTACGAACAAAAGACAAAGGAAATCTTTTTAAAGACTTGTTTGGTTCGTGAAAAAAAATTTTCTTCTCAGAAAATAACTTCTCAGAAAATTACTTCCTGAGAATAAAATTTTGATATATTTAGTTGACCATGAAAAAATGATTTATTATAAAATAGCTTATATTTATATGAGTACTTATTTTTTTTTTAAAAAAATTATATAAAATACTTATTATACCTTTAGTAGATATAAAACCATACATTTTTACTAATAAACTTTATATAAATATTAATATTATATTTATATTAATATAAATATAACATTAATATATTATAATATAACATTAAACCATAATAATTTATTGTATTAATATAATACTAATATATTAATATTATATTAATACAGTATGAATATTTTAATATAATAAATTTATTAATATAGATATAAATATAATATTATATCAATATAAATATTATATTAATATTAATATTAATATTAATAAAAATATTATATTAATGTAAATATTAAAATAATATTAAAATATAATAAATATTAATATTATATTTATATAAATATTAAAATAATATTAATATAATATTATATTACTATTCAGTATTTCATTCTAACCATCTATTGATATTTTACTAAGTTTTAGCTATGAATTTTAAAAAGATATTTTAGAAAAGAAAAAAATACCACCACTTCTCGTGTCACGAAAACTGTCAAAACCCATATTCTCTATGAATTTTTAATTTCTATAAAATGTAAAAAATAACTTCTCATAAAAAATATTTTTTTTATTTTCTCTCCTCTTAAAACTCGAACCAAATAAACTCGAACTAAATAAGAGACTCTTTCTTCACTTCTTAAAAAATCTCTCTTTTTCTCTTCATTTTTTGTTAACCAAATGAGTCCTAAATCATTCCATCCAGGAGTGCATCCAAACCTAACTAACAATTTTGACCCAGATCCAAAATATCTTGAAATTGAAAGATACACCATCCCCAATACCAAAATATTCCTTGCAACCAATAGCTGTTGCTGGTACCAATGCATCTGTTTCACACTCACTATTACCAATTCAAGCAGCAGGCAGGCACAACCAACCTCTAGCATGCGGTAGTGGCCAAGCTCATCACTCAAATTTTCAAACCCAGGTTCTCTCTCCACATCAAAACAAGCAACCAAACAAAAGCCCTTACAGTCACCAGTCACATGCCATTGTCAGATGCACCAAGAGCAAGATGGAATACAAAGACACTGATAAATAAAACAAATACATGGCAACAAGAAACATACCCCACAACCCATCTCCTTTCCCTCCCATCTCTTCTTTACCCTTGCTGCATCATTCTCTTCCTTCTTTAAACATTCACAGTGCTATCATGCTCTCTTCCAAGCCAGAAGCCACACTCTCAATATTAGTACATATACATACTAAATAACCTTTTTAAAGCCCTTCATCTCAAGTTCAACACCAAGGGCATAGGAAGAGGAAAGAACAAAAAACCCTAGATAGTTCTTAGAACTTTTCTGAATCCCTGAGCTAGGGTTCATTCAGACTTCGAACAAAACAAAAGCTGTGTTCTTTGCTTCTAGTGCCATCACATAGGCGCCTGCATTGTGATCACAATTGGGCTGTTAACAATATGCCTCCCATCACTCCATGTCAGTGCACCACTCCTCGCACTTGAGCTCCCCGGCGGCAGCTTCTCCGTCGCCGTCGTCTTCACCCTCACCACGAAGCTCAGCTTTTGCCCTGTCCTCCGGAAAACAAGCTCCTCCGGCTCCACCGTCACTGTGCTTTTCTCTGGCGCCCTCACCGATGCCCGATACACCGCCCTGCCATTCCCGACATTCGTCACCATCCTTATAAAGTGCGTCGACATCTTCTTTCCACTCCCATCACCGACGAACACTGCTGCGAATGATGGATAGTTCAAATTCCCTGCATGCCCGGCCTTCCTTGCACCACTGCAATCCGCCGCCCGCCTCGTGATCGCCCGGATGTCCTGTTGCGTATAATTCAAATTACAGAGAAAATTCAAATAATCTATTGTTGAGATGTCATAGACTAGCCCTGGGTCCATCGCTCGCAGGGGATCGACATGGCCGGAACCAAAGTCGAACACATCGGATGAATTCCCGGTCGATTCATCCAGCATCGTCATCTTTTTGTTATCCTTGGTATAGGCTGTGGTCATCAATGCTGATTTGATCACCGCCGGGCTCCACTCCGGGTGCGCCGCCTTAAGCAGCGCGGCGAGCCCGGACACGTGGGGGCACGCCATTGACGTGCCGGACAGAATGTTGAACTCCGTCCGCCGATGGTCCGACGGAATCCCGGCGGGGCCCACGCCGTCCGGCCACGCGGCCAGAATGTTGAGCCCCGGGGCTATGAGGTCCGGCTTCAGGATCTCCGGCGACTGGGGGTTGGGCCCACGGGCCGAGAAGGAAGCCACCACCGGCGCCGGCCGAACCCCGAGGCGGGTACCGCGGAAGAGGATGGTGGCGGTGGGTGGCGAGTGGGGAGTGGCGGCGCCGATGTACTTGCGGATCTCGTCGCCAGCGGCGGCGCCGACGGCAGTGGCCGGGAGGACGTGACAGTCGGCGACGAGGCCCTCGCCGTCGAAGACGCCATTGGCGAGGATCATCCCGACGCCGCCGGCCTTGCGGACCACCTCGCCTTTGGCGGCGCGGGAGTTGACGCCCCGGTCGCAGACGACGATCTTGCCGCGAACGGCGTCGGGGTCGAGGGAGCCCTCGAGGCAGAGCGAGGAGGAGTACCCGTCTCCGGCTCCCCCTCCGGCGTGGCCGAGCGCGGCGGCTGCATAGATCAGCGGGTAGAGGCGGCCGGGGGCAAGGGCGGGGCCGCCGTAGACGCTGACGCCGGGGAGGGTCCGGCCGTTGCCGAGCTTGACGTCGGCGGGGAAGTCGCGATCCATGGAGCCGGCGCCGACGGTGGTGACCCAGGGGCGACATTGGTGACAGTGAGCCCCCCGGGGCCGCCGTTGCCGGCGGAGGCGGATACGAAGATCCCGGCCTCGGCGGCGGCGAAGGCACCTACAGCGATGGGGTCAAGGTAGTAGGGCACAACGACGCCGCCGACGGAGAGGGAGACAACGTCAACACCGTCGGCGACGGCGGCGTCGAAGGCGGCGAGGATGTCGGAGTCAAAGCATCCGGCGGCCCAGCAGACCTTGTAGGCGGCAAGGCGGGCCTTGGGGGCCATGCCGGCGGCGACGCCGCGGGCGTAGCCGAGGGTGGAGGCCGGGTAAACGTAGCGGCCGGCGGCGATGGAGGCGGTGTGGGTGCCGTGGCCGTCAGTGTCACGCGGGGAGCGGAGCTCGGCGGACTCATTCATGCGGCCATTGGTAGCCTCGTAGCCGCCGGAGAAGTAACGTGCACCGACGAGCTTGCGGTTGCAGGCGGTGGCAGGAAAGGCGGCGCCGGCGACGCAGGCGCCCTTCCACTTGGCAGGGACGGGTCCGAGGCCTTGATCGGAGAAGCTCCGACGCTCGGGCCAGATGCCGGTATCTATCACGCCGACGACGAGGTCGGAGCCGAAGTCGGTCTCGGCGAGGAGTCCGGAGCGATCGGAGGAGAGAAGGCCGAGGAATCGAGGGGAGCGGGTCGTAAGCGGATGACGGACTTGTTCCGGGAGCACGGCGACGACGCCGGGGAAGGAGGAGAGGTTGGAGGCGGCGGCGGGGGACAGTCGGGCAGAGAAGCCGTGGAAAACGGAGGAGTACGTGTGGATGATGGGTCCGCCTGGGGTCCAGGTGCCGGCAGCGGTGGCGCCGTCGGCGGAGGCGGAGACGGAGAAGACGGTGGTCTCATACCAGTGGGCGTGGGTGGGGAAGATGGACGGCTTGGCGTCGCGATCCACGCGGACGATGTACGTCCGCTTGGCGTCGTTTCTGCCGTTGGAATCGACGGCCGAGATGGAAGGAAGGAGGAGGAGGAGGAGGAGGGAGAGGAGCAGGGGAAGGAATGGAGATCGGAGCTTTATTTCCATTTTGTTTTGGGTCCTCCACCGCTCGTAAAGGTTAGAGAAACGGAGGAGGGGGAGAAAGAGGGCTTAGTGGGGGTGGGGGAGTGAGGGTGAGAGCCATGGGTTTATATGTGGTGGCAGCGCTGATGGCTCTGGGGAACACAGCAAGAGATGGTCTCTTCAGTTTGGTTATTTTATTATTGTTCTTTAATATTTTAGCCATTGAATACAATAAATATTTTGCATATAAAGGGTTCGCAACTTCCCATATATCCCATGTCTCCCAAATATAGCAATGCGCATATTGCCTTCCGTGTGTATTGCATTTTTTTTATAGAACTCGTGGAAGCCATTATTTGTTCTGATATTAAAAACCCAAATTTTTAAGCTCCATAAATAGAGTTCTCGTTAGGTGGTTAACCATCTCTACACTACTAACAGGCAAAAACATTTTTATTTTAATCATAATAATAAGATGAGGATAATCTTATTGAAATAGAGAGGCTTGATCTTGCATCATCAGCCATTCTTAAATCACATAACGGCACATGATCCAGGGGCTCCTATGCAATAATACAGAAATACGAATCATGAACCATCTCACATAGTTTGTTGATTACTTGTAATATAAGTCCAGAACTCTCAACATTGGTCTTAAATTGGAGAGCTGAAGAGAGAAATGCCAATTAATTGAACTAAGGCTTGTTAATTTAATAAATTATGGGAAAAAAATAAAAATACATTTCTTAAAATAAGATGCACAATATCAAATTATATAAATAATAAATTTAAATTAGAGGACCACAGCTATCTATAGCATCTCTCATATCCATTCCCATCACAATCCTCCAAAATAGACGGTTGTTGATCGAATTTCCTGTCCTCCGGAATAAGAGGAGCAGAACATCTTGCAGTCATGATTTCAGGGAGCAGGTCCAGCACATCATCATCGGATGGTCTAAGATGCATCCAGATGTGCTCCATGTTCACACGTGGGTGGTCCCACTTTGACTGGGGTCCAGCCGGTGGGGTCGGACCACGCGTTTACTTCGCGGGTTCCGATTTTGGAAAGACAAAAGTGGTAGCCGATCCGCACGCACTCGATTGCGTCTTTGCTGCCGCGGTTATGCGGCCTTCCGCGTGGTCCCCCACGTGCGCCACGCCCGTGACTCCCGTCGACGCGTACCGGTCCTTTACATGCCAGCCGTCCGTTCCCATCATTTGATTTCCGGCTTGTGATTGGATGTGGAATTGATCAGGACCGTTTATAGGCGGGCTCATCAATGGCCTTTTGCTCTCATTTAAATGAGGATCCTGGGAGGGTGTGCCGAAAAATTCCATGTAACAGTGTCTAAAAGTTGTCTTTATTGGGTTCTCCGTTCTTTTGACTGTGCGAACTTTTGGATGATGTGGTACGGCAATGGCCATGATTGATGTTTTTTTGTTTCGTTTTAATTTTTTTCATAAAATAAAAATATTTAAGAAACATTTGAGTTTTATTCTAATATTTGGGTACTTGTTGTGGGTTTTCAAGAAACATATGCACACTAAAGAAGACTTTTGTGTAAAACAATCATTTTTCAAATAACTCATTTTTTAAGATTTATGATCTGTTAGTTTTCTCAAAAAAAAAAAAAAAAAAAAAAAATTGTAAGAAGCAACCAAGAAAATGTTCATTAAGAACTTGTTATTTTGTGCAATCATGTTTTAGCTAGAGTTAACAACTAAAAAAATATCGCAATCTCTATCTTTCTGTGTTTTGTGCATTTTTGCAATACAATCCTTGGAAATGAAAATTATGAAAGTGCCATGCTAGTAGATTACATACAAGAGGAGCATTTTTTTTGTTTTTATTTGGTTAACATGGGACAAGTTATTTGATAGCTCCATGATATTTTCCCATAAAGCAAACTACAAACATTATGATGGTTGTTGACAGCCGAAACTGGATATTTAACATTCTGAAGCCGTTACATGAAAAAGAAACCTAATAAAGAAGAAGAGCGAAACATACTTGAGAAAGATGTTAATCTTATTTTGTTCTACTTATTAACATTTCATCATGAGATAATATTGGACTTGTAAACAAGAGAGATGGAGGAGTATTGGTGATCAAGGATTGCTCTATAATTAATTCTTTTGCCTTGTATCCGAATATAGCTTGTCCAATTATTTTGTTTATATTCACCTTAAACTATGCATGACTAAGTTGATTATTGCAATATGAAGAGGGCATCTTACTATTTGAGTCTAAATATGATTGATATTTTCTTATTAATTTTGATATATTTTATTTTTCTTATTGACCATATTATTAGACTATATATTGATGTACATATTAGTATAACAGGGATTATAATATATAGAGATTTCATCTTTTTCCCTTGTTTTAACATAGCACATGAAACAAGCATAATTTAGATTGATGTGAGCACGTAACAAAAATGTGACACATAAAGAAGATGTACATATGCTAAGATGCCAGGAGTTAAGATGTGCCACATGGTTCGAGAGAAATTAATTTAAGTGCTTGACCAAAACTTCCATGAATTTACCATCAATTAGCATTGAAAAGAATGTAGCATCAATGGACAAAAGATAGGATATCGATCTGCTTCTCTCCGACATCTCAATCCGTGTATACCCAACATAGAGATGCCAACTGTTTTCTTATTTAGGTATCTCTCAAGGGTCTATTATTTGTCATGCTTCTAGGATTTAGCTTGGATGAGCTCTCAATAAGTTTGTAACAAGATACAACTTAGAGACAAAGCTTTTCTTGATGGTGAATGCCCATCCTGTTATTTGAGTTGCTCAAATGCTCAAGTTTTGCCCATGGAGTGTGTGGAGTTTGTGTCAAACAATTTTTCCTCCATGGTGAACACACATCATGCTAACTCAGAAGTGTCTCGATGACGATCAAAAGAATGTGTCCATTGCCAATTTGTATCCATTCTTCAGCTTGATATGAATAGAAAAATCTATATCTCTTATGTGTTTCCTTTATTTTGCTTTTCTATTATGTCCCCTTTAAATTGCTTCCTTTGTTCTTTCACCTAAACTGTAAAGTCTTCTTCTTTGAAGCATCAAACACATGTCACTGAAGCATGATCTACCTCCAAGTTACTCTATTGACTTCCATTGATCCACTATAACCTGACATGTTGTGCACCCTAAGTAACTAGACCACTGCCAGATATTTTTTTTCCCCTACTAGGAAAACAGATTAATAGATTAAATAAAAATTATTTAAATAAATCTTCCTATATCAATTTTTCCTTGCAACACCCCCCACCCCCTTTTTTTTGAGAGAGAGATCTTCATATATTTGACTCACCTTCTTTTTGCCTTTGACTAGAGTACTGAACATAGCCTAAATGTCTACCAACAAAAGAAAAAAAAAGCCTAAAGGATCTAATAGGGACCTTAGCAAGCCCAAGAGTTGGCTCCACATGGGGTTCAATGCTAGGAAATAGCTCGTATCAGGCTTCTAGGAGGGACCACTGTACATCTGTGAAATTCTAGAGCCTCTTGCATCATTCTTTACTAGCATGTTCAAAACCATATTAATTAAACTTCCTATAAAAACACCATCAATTGCATTAACATGCATTAGGTTCAACCCTAGAACACTTTTGACACCCTCTCACTTTTTTTTTAATCTGAAGGATGTCCAAGTAGAAGAATACCAAAGGGAAGACAAGAATCCCAGATGCCCAAGGGTGTGGACAAGATAGGTTTTCCAAAAGGGGGAGAACAAGAAAGTGAAAAGGATAAAAGCCAAAGCACGGGCATGGGTCGGTACTTTCCCTGGGGAGAGATGAAATATATAGCGAGGGGTAGGTGTGGGTCACATGCAATTATGACAACACCCTTTAATAGCAGGGATGATCTAGCTGTGCAAAAGGTTTCGTGCTGGAGAATCCACTTGGTTTCCTAATTTACCATAACTGTTCTCTAACCATGCTCACAAATCTTGTTCCCAGCATTGACAAATGGAATCTTTCAAGAGATTGCAGAAACTTTGGTTTTCATTGTGATTTCTCAAGTCACAACTGCATTTGAAAAAGTAAAAAACTTACCACCGGTCTTGTGCATTAAATGAAGAAAAACCAACCAACATATAATTAAAAGATGATAATTTTTCATATATTTTCATCATAAAATCATTGTGGCATTTCTATGCCAAAAAAAGCCATTTTAACATGCTAAAATTTTAGAAAAAAAAAAAAATGCTATTTCTATTAACTTTTTATTTCATAATGAACAAAGTATCTGTTAATAGCATGAAAATATTTGTTAAATACATCGTGAGTTTTACTTATTTTTGCAGCTTCTGAAAAAAATTATTGGGATATTTACAGGTAAAATTTGTAGTGACTCATTACCATGATTGTCCTTTATGTACTTTAGTAGATGAGCACTAATGAAAAAAAAAAAAAGAAAAAAAACGCAGACCCTCGGCTTTTCTAGAAGAAGGAAGGAGGAGCAGATTAGGAGATCAATGAAGTGGCGGATGGTAAGTAGTAAAAAGTTAAATGCATGACTGTATTTACCAAATCAGATGGAAAAGGACAGAAGGTAAATTTTTGAAGTTTAAAAAACTTTTCCCTCTGGTTGTTGTCCAACAACGTGTTGGGTGCCACTAGCTTTGTCAAACAAACAGACAAACACTACAATTTTCACTTGTATGAAGACAAAAGAAGCATTCAGAACCTAATGACTATAGGGCCTAAAAAGCGCCACTCTATATGATGGGAAGAGGCAAAGGGAAAAATAAAAGAAGTCAGAGTCATGAGTCATCTCTTCTGTGATATATTGGCACCAAGTTGCAAGCCACTTTTTCTGTTAAAACTTTGATTGTCCGGTTGAACCCATCTCAAGAATCAATTTGCATATATTGTTCACCATGGATATAAGAACCTTAATGCGCGCCTAGACATCTCAAAATCACTTAGAATCATGACCAGCAACCAATGACCAGTTGTTTATGTACAGTAGTATGCGTAAAGGGGGAGGTGTAAATGAATCGAGAAGCTCTCAAGTTGCTCGAACTCGACTAGGATCCAAATTTGACTCGGCTCGACTATCACCTAGCTCCAATAGCTCAACAGCTTTTTGACTCGAGATGGAGAAACAAAATATTCAGCTCGAAGACTCACAAGCCTAATAGAGTATATATGTATTTAATAATATCATATTTTATTTCTAATACATTATTAATTCAATATTTTAATATATAAAATTTATACTATTAAACTGTCCTCACTTTATGAAAGATCCAATTCGAGCTCGAGAATGGTCCACTGATATTCAAGTTGAGTCGAATTGATCTCAAGTATTATATTGTTTCGATCAAATCAATTTTAATGTTGGATATTAAAGCTTGATCAATTTAAATCGAGTTTCGAGCTCAAGTATTTTGAATTGGATCAAGTCCATAGCTACTCGATGTAGCTCGACTGGATTACACCCTAAAAAGGATAGGGGAGGGGGGACACATTGCCCTTTAAGAGGACTGCTTCTTCCCACTCCAAATTAATAATATCTTTTTTGCCAGGCAGGGTGTGTCCCCCACCTCATATCCCTCTCAAAATAACAAATCTAGGCAGCTTCCTGAGCCTTGACAATAGTAATAGTGCCCACCTATCTTCACATTTGAGCAGACCCACATACCCAAACTCAAGCAGAATCGCACAAGGAATTGATGGGAGCATGCTGTCATCTTTGAATACCATATGAACCACATTCCTTTTCTTGTTTAATGCCCTTTAAGAACACTCCCTTTAGACATCTTCCTTTAGAATACATGGTGATCTCTGTGCTGGTAAAGTTGCAAACAGACCCACTGTACTGCAACTCAATCATCATTGGATTCTTCAAGCGTGCAAAAGCATTATAAATAATGTTTTGACAGCTAGGTTTCTCCATAAAATAACTCCACTTTAATCTAAAGCCCTTCAAAGAAGCTTCTCCCTGTGGGGCATGAAACATTCCTAGAAGGAATGCAATGTTTTCCGGGTCATCACTAAAGCATTACAAATGCCTTTGTAATTTGATGGGAACCTCATGATTAAGGAATTAGTCATGAGAAACAACCAACCTATTTGATAATCACTTAGAAATGCTTTATGAAAACAAGTTCATGATTGAGAGTATTCTCAATTTGCATAGTTAAAGAGTCCACTTAAAAACTTTATGTTGACCTAAGACGACCATTTTCTGTGCAACACTTCTCCAAACTGAGGCTTTATTCCTTTAGTATCCCCAACATAGCCTAATAATTATTCTTCTATGGTATTGGAACCCAAAACTAGATACCAGTCACACAAAAGTCCCTTGCCAACCCTTTACAACATCACAAATAACCACTTCCTTTTAGAACAAGAATAAATCTCCTTGCCAAATGGCATCTATGAATTTGTTGCAACCAAAGAAAAGTTAATCATACTAAAAAGTGCAAGTCCCACATAACCATCATGCCATCAAAGAAGTGTAAGTCACATCCAGTGTGTGAAATTATGACTCGAATTCACAGCAGTGTGGCATAAAAGCTGATTCAGTCATGCAACTCATGACAATTTGTATTCCATCAAAAAGGGTCTCTGGCCCTGGTTGCAGTGTCAAAGGTAATGGAGTTGAATAATGAGAGTACTGGACCAGTTGGAGAAGAAAGTAAAAGTACAAGCATCAACTTGGATTATCAAACAAAGTTTTGACTGTTCAGTGCAAAAGAAGGTCTACCAATTATATCTTTTGATCAAATGGTTACTCGAAGCAGAGGAAGCCATAATACCTTTTACTGAATGATATTTGTAGGCTGAACATGACAAGTTTATGATATCTATCTTGCAAATTAGCCAAAAAAATGTCCATGAGTGCAAAGACGAAGAAGCCGAGATGATCAGTGCAAGTAAAACATGTGAAATATGGAAAAAGGTTCTCGCATGGGACTTTCTCCAACGGGGAAAAAGAATCCTAACATGCAGAGCTGATATCAGAATAGTTTGTGGAAGAGAGCACAATGGAAGCGTTGATACCAGTTCTTTTACAGGCGGCTGATGACAGCTTCAACCTCAGAAGAAGAATAGAGGTGATAAGTTGGAGCCACCTTTGCAATGTCAAAATTGTTTGGTGTTACCTGAAGAAAGAGCAAAAATCCTATATCAGCATCATTTTGTGGTCCAGCAAAAGAAATGAAACAAACTAACAAGATAAACAGTCCTGCCTTTTCTTCCACCACTTGTTTCAAGATTGAGAGTGCTAACGTTTCTGCTTCCTGGAGGGATATATCCTGCACAAGAACTTAGAAACATCACCCAGTATTTTTCCGAGGCTAATATCATTCAATAGTTTTGATGGCTTCGAGTTTTTGAAAGAAACTTGGAGGTAGATGACTAGTTCAAAATAAACAACAACAAACATAAATGACCAAGCAAAAGTGTACCCAGTTATACTGCTCTTGCAAGGAGCTGTCAGCTCCTTCTAACCAGATCCTATTGCTTTTGCATCACACTGCCAAAATGTGCCAGATGGGTCTGTGTAGTATCTGTGTATTGCATGTGAAAAAGTTAATAAACTGCAGAAGGAAACTATACTTATGTAAGCATGTGCAAAAAGCTATTTAACTTGTATGTATAAGAGGCAATGGAGTTTATTCCTGTAAATGATAAAACAAAAATGAAAATGAACTATTCAATTTACTTAGATTTCTGTCATCCTGCCAAAGAGATTATGGATCATTGTAGATCATCAGTCCTTGCGACAGGTATGTGAAGTTTCTGAATAGGTTTAATGTACAGGAGTAACCTTTTCAGTTTATAGACCAATGGATGATTCTCGAGCTTATTTTCATTGATTTAAGGATATAGTTTTTTTTACATGGTTTGGCCTCCTGCAACAGAACTTGTATATGTTTGTTTCTTTTATCATGAATGCAATAATCACTCTGTATTTAATTTTGTAATTTGTATCTGCAGAATTCATTAAGTTGTAATATTTATTATAAGCACGCTGATAATTTATATTCATGGTCTTCCAGCTGATTGGTGAACATGGATGGCACTAGAGGCATTGAGAAACATTCTGATGAATTTTCCTTTGACAAAGAACATCCTGTGGTAAATGTGAGGACAGGTAGCTGAAGACTTTTTATACCCATCCAACACCAAATTCGATAACTAATTCACCTGTAAAGGAACTGAGATTTTTGCTTTGTGCCGTAATGATATAAGGTTGAGAGCCAGGATGCATTAGAACTTTAACTAGAAATCAAAGGGTAATGGTACACCTCTCTATGGTAAGCTCGTTAACCTGAACCAAAAATGACCAACTCGCTAAGTGGGTGTAAAGAGAAGCTGACATATTTGGTCTTGGCAAATAATACTGGTTGGATAACATTAACAACAGCAATAGTGGATCCTTATAGTTGAGACTGAGGGAGGAAAATAGATTTCAACTGATCAACATCTGATCAGGATGAAAAGCACAGGCTAGTGATTTGACTAGCATGCTAGACCACAAAGGCAATAAAGAGGATGATGAGAATGACAAGATAGATGGTGGTGATGCTATTGTTGCTCATGATCACTGCAGCCTGGTATTTCCTGCATTTTTACAACATGAACAAAACTTACACTGTGAACAATACCTGCTACCTAGTTGATGTCCGTGATAGTGATGCTTCATTTTGCATGTAAACTTAAAAGAGTTGAGGATATGGAACACCATGATTATGGCTGCAGCAGCAAACATTCACACACATCATACAGGGGAAGCTCAAATTTTTTTGGTGGTTGCCACTTAATTGCTGTGGCAGCTACTCTAAGGCATGCACTAGTGAGGATGATTGGTCAGCATCTATAAGTAAAGGACCCACAGACTACTTGCCTCCCTTGAAAATGAATTCATATCTATCTATATTTTAAGATACACAAATGTAGCACACTTCTGTCCACATCTTTATGCAAATCAAATGATGCAGCAAATATTACAAGTATGGAACTTTCAAATGGGTACATCTGAGATGTAGCCAAGAATTTCTTCTGTCATCAATTATGACTTCAAACGATCTCCATAGCTGAAATTTTTTACTAAGTTGCATACTGTGTTGCAACCTGACTTTTTCATATGAAAACAAAAACCTTTGTTGTAATGTACGATCAGCAGCATAAATTGTCTTCAACAAACAAACAAACAAAAATACATTTATAATGTGATGGTCAAACATGTCTATGACTTTTTAAAATTTTTCTAATTTCTCTGGTAAATGTTGATCTGAAGTAAAGTATAGTTTTTTTCCAAAAAAAAAAATCTTTCAAAATTTCCAGGGCCTAACAGGTGCCAACTGGTCAAGTTGTAGAGTCTCTTGTATGGATTCAAAGACCTGAGTTTGGTCCTGCCCTCATTCCAACTTTTGGCTGGCCTCCATGCATCCCAGCTATCAAAAAAAAAAAAAAAAATCATGGCAGACATTTTCCTCCCATACTCTATGATAAATTGATAATCCATGCTAGTAGATTAGATGAAAGAAAAACCTCTAATAGTATTAATTCATATCCCCAAAAAGATTGTAGAGTTAAAATCCACTAGATATGTACTATATGCTTGAAGTTGTATTCCTAAACCTAACCCCGATTGATTCTTCTCCCTGGTACAATAATAACGAAAAAAAAATACAGTATAAATCCTTGTCCTCTCCCACTATATAATAAATCTCTTATAACAAGAAATTAGTTTGACATATGAAAATGGACTCATAAATTGTACAAAACAGCATTTTGGTAAGATTTTGAATGTTCACAACCTTGATGAACACGTTTCAGAAACATATCTTCAACCTTTAGTTTTAAAAAGAAGTAACACTACTTACTGCTACTAGATATAACACTACTCCAAGGAATCAGTATGTTAGGCAACCACAGATTTCCAAGATGCTGCTCAAATGCCATTCATACACATAAGTGAAGAAGTTTGGCTGTATTGCTAGCAGAATCATTAAAATATCTCATCTCATATTATCATATCATATTTAAGTCATTGCACATTATGTCTGGTAACTTTTGATACTTCAAGTATTAGAGTTGAGGTTGACATTGTTACAACTAGTCACCAGACAATTGTTTTGTATGGAATTACAGCTTATTGCTTCATTAAAAAGGTGTAATTGTATGCAATTAAATAGTATCCTGGATACACACCATCTTTCTTACCAAACATCTAATGCATTCAAAACAAACAGATGCTAGAGCCGTACTGCTAGAATACAAAGAGATCAACTCCTGTCTATCAAACAGATGAATACATAAAAAGAATACTACCAATCCCAAATATACCAAATTGTAAAGCATCCGTACTTTGAAAATCAAGATATCATGATACTAGGTACTTACTTACAAGCTAGGCCCGTTCTCATCATGTCCAGCAATTAGAAGAGGCACCACAAAAGGACACAAATGTATAAAAGAACATTATATGATATAAGAAAAATACTATGCCATGACTACAATTAATATCTATTTTTTCATGACATGATTTTTTCTAAAAGGAGAAGATATATATGTAAAGAAAGAAAACACAAGCAATATCTGAATAAGTCAAAAAAAATTATATTTTACTTTTAAACTTGAATTGAAGATTCAATGGCACCATATCTTGGGTTAATGCCTTAAGTGCTTCATCATACTTCTTCAAGAAAATGAAAACAAGGATCACAAAGAATAGCAATGAAGATAGGACAAAAGTCTTAAATAATGTGATGGCATGAAGTGAGAAAAGCAAAGTGCTTCAAAGAGACACAAATTAACAGGAACTAAATTCACTTGAGAAGGAAAAGGAATTAAGACTCCGGAGTTCTGAACTATTCTTTTGTCAAACATGTCTGGCGTGCTATGTCCCATCAGCTGCAACAATACTGTCAGGCAAAAGAAGTGCATCATCCAATAGATCTTGGCCCCCACAACCCGTATCTTATTCAGGTACATACTTATCTAGATGTGCAGAGGAACTAAATTCACTTGAGAAGGAAAAGGAATTAAGACTCCGGAGTTCTGAACTATTCTTTTGTCAAAGATGTCTGGCATGCTATGTCCCGTCAGCTGCAACAATACTGTCACTGTCAGGCAAAGGAAGTGCATCATCTAATAGATCTTGGCCCCCACAACCCATATCTTATTCAGGTACATACTTATCTAGATGCATCTAGATATACTGTATTCAGGTTCAAAATAATTAGCAACAGTTACCATAGATTCTTCATCGCCTTCACTGAATCTAAGGGCCAGAATACAGAGAGCTTCTGTTGTAGAATCTGCTGACATTGGCTCGCCATATGAGAACCTGTGATTCTAAAAATTGGGCAATATATTTAGTTGCTTATAAATATTATAGCACCTATGCCACTTTTGGAGTGCAATTGGGGATGAACAACACCTGGGTTTCAACTTGTGAATGTTCAACAAGAGTGCGTGCATCAGCAATTAATCCACTCATAGCACAACCTATGTGTTCATCAATCTCCATGATCTTTCTACACTACTTGGCTTCTGTAATGTAGTTTTTTCTTACATGTGAGCTATAGATCTAATAAAAAGATGTGCACAACCTGTGAATGTCAATAAAAATATGAACTCTAAAAGGAATTTATAAGTAAATGCGGATTTAGAAAACTGACAAAAAATGGTTTAGAATATATATAATATAATAACACAAAAGAGAGGGTTGCTAACTCAGTCTTTCTCTCTGATCTTTTCCTTCAAAAAAAAAGATATCTTAGATTGTTGAGGAGTCAAAAAAAAGGAGTTACAAGGTTGAGGCAGGGAATGAGAACGAGCTTCCATCATGATGAAATGAAATGATCAAGCAGCTCACATATCAAGGATACTCTTACAATAAACTTGTGAATCCAACTATAAACCTATCATATTATTATTGATAGTTCATCTCATGCTTATTAATATTATATGATATACTAATGTCATATAACAATTTTCAGTCCATCTCATGCTTACTATAAGACATGATATATCATGTCATATGACAATTTTTGCACAAATGCATCGGAATTGATTAGAGTGGCTTGCATATAATTTTTGTATTCGGGTCTGGATAATTAAAGTGCAGGTGGGTCTCTCACTCCCTCTCTTTTTATTAAAAAAAGAAAAGAAAAGATATGAAGAAGAAGATCGCACATAAAATCATGTACCATGGCACATGGAGTAAAAATATGCTGGTAAGCTACCTATTACTGAACTTTTTTGTGCATAAAAAATTGTATGAATGTGGTTGGTTCTAAGTGGGCTTTCAAATTTAATGGTCACATAGGCCTATTAAATTATACCGAGTGAGGCTTTTGTCATGCTTGCATCAAAAAGTAGAGCTCGATTATGATGAAAGTTCCATTGTTACCACCAAGGTTAACAATACAAAATCCTTCTCAGTTTGTTATTTTCATAGCAGGCCAACAAATCATCCTGACATGAAAATTTTTTATAAAATGATGATACTTTGAATGAATGGACATATTCCTTCACTTTTGTTGATAAGTGATTTTCCAAACATGGACGAAAACTGCCACAGGTTTTCTAAGCGTAAAAGCAAGCCCTACATGACTGATCCAAATAATTCAGCTTCTCTCCTAGGGGCTGCCATTTGAGATTCCTTAACAAATAAAAAGCTATGCAGACCATTCATGCCATCCATCTCTCCTGTTTTTCTTAGCTCATAAAAGCCATATCTTGGTTTCTATCTTTACCGGAAACCCTTCCACACGCATTTTCAAAATCAACTCTCTACTTTGAAAAAACACTTTCTATTAAAAATTTTAGGCAGAATTTTACGATAACAAACATGCCCAAGTATCATTACAGACTCTCAGATGTCAGCATCTACTTACAACCTAAAGATCTAATAAATTAAACAGATATAAATAAAAAAGCATCACCTGAACTAACAGTTCCAGAAGCTAAAGGCTTAAAACCTTAAAGTTAACTGAAAAAGCACAGGAAGTAGTAAACGAATTCTCCTAAATGGACTTGCAACAGTTAACCAAAAACCACCATAACCAGTTTAGCATTCCAATATTCCACCTCGCTGTCTCTAAGCTGGCTAAGACCAAGGGCAAGCTTACTTATACCCAAAGCTTCCATTATCAAGCAATAATGGAACATAACATATTCTCTTTTCTCCTCATCTTCTTGTCTATTGAGTATCAGAAAAGTAACTCCTTGGCAACATATAAGAGGCAAAGATCATAAGACTTCCTCACACTCCTGGCCAAAATAGTTAAATTAACTAAACTCAAAACTGACTAGAAATTTGAGCAATATGGTTACTGCATTTTATAATCAATGATTTATCTATAATCCATAGATGACTTGACTATCCACAATAAGGAAAAAAAGTAACTCCTTGGCAACATATAAGAGGCAAAGATCATAAGACTTCCTCACACTCCTGGTCCAAATAGTTAAATTAACTAAACTTAAAACTAACTTGAAATTTGAGCAATATGGTTACTTCATTTTATAATCAATTATTTATCTACAATCCATAGATGACTTAACTATCCACTATAAGGAAACCCCAGCAACAACAGTATCTAAAGAGAAACCCGGCTCACAAACCCAATTCAGGTTAACAATTAGAAGCTTAAATGATCACAAAGCAGCACCAACAGCAAAATTTTAAATTAAAATTCAGGGGAAAAAAATACCAGCAGAGGAGAAGTGACATGCATCTCAACAGCGAGCACGACACGCTCATTTGTCTTCAAACCGATCGCAGTTGACCCAACTGCGAAAAAATCAAAGTAAAAACCGAAAAATGATCCCCAAAATTTTTTTTTTGTTTTTTTTTCTGTCGATTTGTATGCCAAAAATTCCGAGAAAGATGGGAAAGATGGTACCTTGGTCGCCTCGATTGCGTTTTCGACCTGCAAAAGCCTTCCCTCCGGCGAGAAAGTGTTGACTCCCCAGTCATACTCCGTCCTTCAAATCCAACCCAAATCCCACGGAAGTCAACGAACGACTGAACCAAATAAAAGCAAGAAAAAAAAAAAAAAAACTGGTTTCGAGGTCGATGAGCACTAACCTCGTGAGAAACATCTCGGAGATCGCCCGGAACCCTAGAATCCCGCAATGCGGGGAGCCGGAACCCTAGAAATTGGGTTCCAAGAGGATTCTTGGAAGTCTCCTCCTAAAGTTTAAGACTCAAATATTAAATTTTACTAAAACATTAGAATTTAAACTTTGAAATTTTGAATCAAATGTAGAGGCCTAATTAAATAATAACAAATATAGTAAAATTAATATATCTTCGAAAAGGATTAGATTACCAAAAACAAAAAGACAGAAAAGGGTTGAACAAAATGGACCCTCGTTTTCTAAGCTCTAACCTAACTTAAACCCAACTTAAAAGAAAAGGGACAATGACAATATTAGAATTGGTTGGACCCATTTCCATGGCATGATCTGCGAGGATGTTGTTAAGAGTTTGAAATCACCCATGCCCTCAGATCATAGAAATGATTTGAACTGGATCGTGCATCATATTTGGAAAAGTGATAGAATGTATAAAACTTTAAATTGTTTACATTTTAATTGAAGCTAAGATCATTTTCCTAGGATACCGGAGTTGCTTGATGATCCAATCCCAAAAAAAAGAAAAAAAAGAGTAGAAAATGACAGCAGAAGTTGATTTGGATGCCATTTCCAACAAATTTTATAAAATTAATTTTAGCAAAATTATGAGAGTTCTGGTTATGGTTCCCATGTTCAAAACCACATGCTCTTCTATTGGCATACAGACCAACCTCCACCATATCCTCTTCTATTGGCATACAGATCAACTTTCACCACGTCAACATAGCACTCCACTGCCGAGTTATATTCCTTCCGGATCCCATCGAAAAATAAAACTAACGAATCGGAAGTCAAAATTTTAAGAAACTTAACGTCACTATTTCTAGATAATTTGAGACCGACTCTTCTTTTGGAATTATTATAGATAGTAAAATAATAAGCAAGATTAGATTTAATTATAAATACTTCTATCTGTAGTAAGATTGACTACGGATTCAAGCCAAAGCATATGATTTCATAAAATTTATATTTTTTTTATTTAAATCGAGCAAATTTTATATGAAAATTTGTTCAGCATATTTTATTCAATAATAGTAGTAAAAATATCCACCTCGATATTATTAAAAAAAAGATGATAAACAAAATCAAGATAATATAGATTTTTTTTTTTGTGCTAAAAATCTTACATTTTTGAAGAAATTGAAGTTATATCTCTTTTTAATTTTTATTCAAGAGTTTCTATTTGTTTCCCCACTTTTTTTTTTCCTGTGATCTCGAAAAGCAATGATGCGGACAAATTCCCTTTCTTAAGAATACATACAAGGAAAACGATAATGGCAACCCCACCGTTAACTCTTAATTCCTGATAACACAACTGCTTCCACTGCCATTCTCTTGGTGGAAAAAGACTGACGTATGCATTCTACTCGTTTTAGATTTTGAACTCTTTAAGGTTGCTGCATATGGGTGTCAGCCCAAGTATCTGTTATTACGTGGTATAACTACATTATGTATTAGAGTTGGTGCCCAACACTAGAGCTTTCCCCCTGCTGCTTATTTAGCACGGTATGAGCAGCTACTAAGCCTGATCTTGGTGTCTAGTTGTTTCCGCTTCCACCATAAATTGCAGTGGATTCAGTCATTGACTACTTCAATCAATTACCTAACAGCTGTTTTAGCTTGATGGTATGGCCTATGTCCTGTTTGGATAGTAAATAACTCAGGCTTCTGAATCAATTGATTTTGCTTACATTCTTCTGAAGATAAATAGCTGAAAGTCCAATCCCCTGCCTCCTAGCTTTTGTCTTTAGTGGGTGCAGATAATTGGTCTGATTTTTGCTTGCATAAAGGTTATACAATTGGCAAGGAAGTGCTGCTGAAGTAGGCTACTGGTTCTTAATAGCTGCAGAGCTATGTCTTCATCTTCTAAGCCTTTCTTCCCTTTCTTCCAAACTTTATCCCCCACTTTTTTTGGTTCGTTTTGTTTGTTCTTTTTTGGGGCCTGGTTGTCTCTTATTTATTGTGATTCTAAGATTTCATGCATCTAGAAAGATGATAGGTACCTTGCCTCTAAAAGCTTCCCTTATGAGCTACAGGGATCTTAGGACTTTAAACAGATACCTGGAGGAGAGAAGGTATTTTCTGAGCAAGGAGTGAGGCCAATAGCAGTCAAGGTAAATTTGGAAACTAGCCATGTTGTCAGGAGTCTTCCGTGGACTTGAATTAATCAGGAGTTCTTAGTTGGTAAACTACTGAATTAGTCAGAAATTTCCATTGTCCAAACAATTCTTGGCATATTTCTAGAGTGATCGAATTCTTTTTGACTTGTTGGGGACTAACAAGTTTTATAATTCATTAATGAAATATGCAGGAGTTGTAAATTAGATGATGCTATCTGTTGTTGGTGATGTATTAATTATTCTAATGCTTCGGTTTAACATCGTTTTGCTCATCTTTGATTAAACTTGGTTTGTTGCACTGTTGATAATTGGCAATGGATTAACTCTCTTCATATCCCTGTCCAAATTGTGTCGAGCCCCACTTCTTGTTCCATTGTTTGTCGCATATCCTGGTTCTTGGGAAAAGGTCCACTCCAAAAGATACTCTAGATATTTATGAGTATAGGTATGGTCTAGTTTGATTTTGCTGGTTGTACTGATCCAACCTACGAAGCTCATAGAATTTTGGACTCAATCATAAAAACATGCTCTAAATTTTATATTGAACATTAATGGACTCACCGTCTTGTCCAAATTAAGTTGGCATCCCAAGAAGCTCCGGTGACATCTCCGAAATTTCAGGAGCAGTCAACATCCACCAATTAGCCCTAACATGCCTTGTCACGATCTATTGGTTGGACTTTCTGTACCACACTCTATTCCCTCTTGTCTTTCCTGCTACCGTCATCTGGGGTTTGTGAGTTTCCTTTTGGACGTTACATTGACACTTTTTAAAGCACTCTTTCCATACTTTCATTTATTTGATGTCTGATTGGAAGTAAGTGCAATCATTTATTTAATGTCTAATAGAGAGAAAATGCAGTTGCCGGTGCTTCATCTTGAGATGATTGTAGCTATTTATAGTCATGCATTGTACGCACTCTAAAGAACCTTGTTCTCTTGAATATATATCCTATGCATGCATCTTTTGCACTGCAGGGAGTTTAGATGCTCAGATCATTGCCGTGCAATCCATCTTAGAAATGTAGAGCTCTTGCTATCTCAGAAACAGAAAGCATTGCGTTGAGATGCCAAATATATAGGGTAGTTGCCAAACATTTGGGATAGAGAGAAGTGCGAAAATCCTAAATTTGCAAGATGGCGACATGATGACAATTTAAGTATTTACGGCTCTTTATGATGCAAAAATGCATCAATAAAGATTCACAATCTATTCCCTCTAATATGTTTACACGCACGCACGCACATCTGCTCGCATGCACATATACAACGCATGATAAATGAAAAATATGTAGAGTCATCCTCACAGTCCAAATGGACCCTCTCCAACTCTCTACATCTCATGTAGTTATATAAGTTGTTTGATGTGAGATATTTGAGTCATTTGCAAAGCAACATAAAAAGAGTTCAAAACCAGCATCCAAATCAAGGTTTCTACAACAACTAACAACCACTCAACGACAATCATCTTTTATGTAGAGTTGATCAAATGTCTAGTCAGACTAAGCTCTATAGTAAAAATTAGACTCAATATTTATACTCAAGTCTGATGATATGGATCAGGATATTGGGTCTCTATTTTTTGTCCATGTTAGCCCCAATCCTAAAATCAAGGTCAATGCTAGATCTGTCCAACGGACCCAATATTGTATATTCACTAACATATAGTATAAGATTTTACTATTATAAAATATAATTAGTTAATATAATTAGCATATTAATTACCTCAGTCTACCTTAGACTGTGCCAGGCCAATTTCTAATATTTCTAGGCAGGGCACAATTTTCAAATCGAATATATATTTTTTTTTCTAGGTCCATCCCACAAGTTTTTTTTTTTTAGTGTCCAAGCCTACCAAATTTTGAGCTACACTAGATGGGATGGATAAGCTATCGTGCCTATGATCAACCATACTTTTGTAATCAAGCAGAAACTACATACGCCATCAATAATCCTTCCATGAAGTGTACCCTTAAAAGCAATTTTTTTTTTTAATGTGTGCGTGTGGCTCGTTAGTCCATGCATCCATCTGTGACGTGATTAACAAGTATATAATGATGGGATCCAGCTGCAACATAATTTCTACGTGCTCGATCATCCAATCTCAACTTGACGCATAAAAGAAGGGTGACTCAACTGGACCCGTTCAAGTTTTGTGGCCAAACTGCTTCCCAAGTCGTGGTTCACGCAAATTCCTCTCGCGCGTATCATGTGGGCCCCACCTCTACCTGCCACGTCAAAGGTTAACCAACTACTCCGCCCAATCCGGTCTTAACAAAACGTCTCGTACCATATTTACCATCTTACCCCTCTCCCGATCAGACGGTCAGGAACCTCTCTTCCGCTCATCCCAAATTTATAACTTAACCCTTCCATACACACAAATTACAAACAACTCCCGACGCCGCGCTTACCCCCGCGGATGTCGGCGAAACAGCTCCACGTAGACGTAGTCCAGGGCCCAGGGAGACGAAATTTACCGTATTGCCTATGCTTTGATGCGTAAGTTCCTTGAAAAGTAGGGCTATTTTCGTCAAAGAGAGCGTAACCGAATCCAGGGGTAGTTTAGTCATTTGGGGAAGGTTCGACGCGGTCCGCTTTGGAAAAAGCCGGGGGACTTTCCCGGGCGACCGCTTTTAAAAGCCGCGTGGCGTGGAGGACAGTTCCCAACAAAACCAGGAGCAGCAGCCGTACCTTACAGCCAACAGAAGGACGCCACGTGTGGGGAACAAAATCTTTTTCGGGAAAACAACTCCGGCGAGAGGGAATAAACAAATGGGGTAGTGAATTGTGGGCAACCTGGTCAATTACGTGCGAGTCTTGTACAACGTTGGAACAATTTTATATGAACTCTACCAATCAAATCATGAGCCAATCCTTGAATTAAAGAACCTAAACCTTGGCTACCCTAGTGAGCTTACCTCGTTCCCCTGCCAAACTTCTGCTTAGTGATGCGGAACTGTATAAATATAAAACACAAGGGAGCCAAAAGTAGATATTCTTTATTTCAAATCTACCTTATTATTTTTTAATATAATTAATTCCAATTTTACATAATTTAATTTAGTAATCATTTTACTTTTGGATTCTAGCTGTCTATCAAGCAAATTTTATTGTTTATTATATGATACCCATTTACTGTTAAATTTAAATAATAAATAATATATATAAGACTTGCCATGATTTATTTATTAATCATAGTTGGTTTTTTTGTTATTAAGTAATTATTTCATATCATTATAGATTTCACTATGTACTTAAAAAGATTTGAAGTTGGCAAGTAAAAATAGATTCAAACAAAGGCAAATATTATCTATCATAAATCCATGCCAAGCAAAAGCATGTAATAATTTTTTAACCTCATGGTGTACCTTGATCTCCCAAACTTGAAATTGAATTAAAATTGAACAAATTTACCTCGAATTAGTATAAATATTTAGGCATAGACAAATACCCACATCAAATTCTAATCTAAATGCAAAGCGAATTATGGTACATTTATGTGCTATTGTCCAATAAAAAAAAGAGAAGAAATTCCATACTATTTTCACTTGTATATGCTACTGTTTCATAAGATCGGTACGTCCCCAAGCGGAAAGAAGCCTAACATTTGTTTCCACCACGGGTGACCACACCATACTAGAAGATTCCAACTCTATGAGAGTGGGGCCCCAACTTTTTGCTAAATCGGATGCGCTTATACAAAATCATTCCGGCACGTACAAGACTCACACCGTGTTCCCCCTGCCCTTCCCCATTCACACTTAAAACCCCCCAGTTCTCGGCGCAGAAAGCTGGAACTGTTTTTGTTCTACGCTCTCCTCTCATTCCTCCAAATCCTGTGTCTTGCTCCCAAGCTGCTCTATTGGCTTCCCCTTGGTAAGTACATGCTCCCCCGCTCACTTCCAATCCCCGTACTTCGACCAAATTAGGGTAAGGGGATCGCAAATTCTCTCGATTGAATCATGTAGTTAGCGATTGCTCTGCTTTGATTTCCCGGCTGTTCGTGTTTGCGTGCGAATTTCTGATCCCTTGTCTTGTAATCGTGAAGTTATTAGCCTGCCGCTTCTTTTTTTCTTTTTCTTTTTTTTTTTTTGGGATTCAGCTGTTGGTTTTATTTGGTCTTGTGCTGTTTTGCTTGCTGCGGTTGGTGTGAGTTTGTGATTTTTCTGAGGGTATGCCGTTACATTTTATGGTTACGGTTGGTGAGTTGGTGTCAGGGTGGTTAAAGATGTGTTCTTCACCTATTTTTGGACATCTTTGGCTGGGTTTTTTCGAGTTGTTCGATCAGCCTCTGTTTGTCTAAGATATGATTTTGAGATGTTCATATTTGAGTTTGTATAATTTTTTTTAATCCCCTTCAGACAATTATTTGGCAAGTCATAAAGTTTTGTGCTTTCTTTTGATGAGAAATTTGTGCTTAGTAGAAAATTATATAGTATGAATAATGGAGCTGGACTTGGCGAGATCTGACGTTGGACAATAACGGTCCCAAATCGTTGATCTGAGCTATTGGATGTGATGTACTATCTTTAAACTACTTACATATCAAAAATCATATGATTTGGAGATCTTTAGCCATCAAGTGATCAAAAATTAGATATAATTTAATTTCAGATGCATAGGTTAGGGGTCTTCAAATTATATGATTTTTGGTATGTAAGCAGTTTAGAGGTAATAGATCATGTACCATATTTCGGATCATTAATTCAAGATCCCCATTGTCCAATGTAGACCTGACCGGATCTAAATAGAGATCCACTCAAGTGTAGCCAAGTCTAGCTCATGAATAATGGGAACATGTGAAATAATATGTTTCTAGGTTAGATTATACGAATATTCAATCCATTCCGTTTAAGTTTATCAGAATGTTTTAATATTTCAGTGATGAGAATTGGGCAAACTCTTTTTTTTATACTTACACAATCTTGGTTCAATTCTAGCATTGGTTTATGCATTATTTGATAATAGATATTGATCTGAATTGAAGAAACTTTAGATTCATCATTTTCTATTTAAAAAACAAAAAGAAAATCATTAACTAAATGGTCAACTCTCCTTTCAATATTGTTTTTACTTTACTTCCTATTAATTATATCTGTATGTGCTGTGAAGGGAATTTGAGGCATAGTGGGATTGTTCTGAGTTTGCTGGAATGAACACAGTGGTTTTCTGTAGGTTTGTTTACACTTAATGTACAGTCTGTATGACTTAATAGATTCTGTTAGAGGTTGATATAATCCAGTAAAGTTATTATGACACAATTGCAAGAAGTATGAGAAGTTAGTTGAGTTGACATTGTTTTAATGTTAAAATTGCTCATTTATTGCACATGACATGACTTTGCTGCCAACCTGGGCATGGCCCCTGCGGTGGGTACCTTATCTCTTTGAAGATGGTTCTAGGTTCAAATCCCTCAAATGTCCTCAAAGATTTCGAAGCATTCATACGTGTGATGATGTTGTTAATACCTGTGACACGACATGCATGGTGTGGAGGCTTATGGAGCCAAGTTGCCTTGGTCCTATTGCTTAAGAATTGTAGGACCTTGTGCCTAGGATAGGCTGATGTGATTTTGCATCTTTCCTTATGTTCAATGACCAAACAGAAAAATGAAGTTGCTTTGTTACTAATTTAGATTTCATGCTAATAGCTAGATCTTTTAGTTAGGTGGTTGCTTGACTCAACTAATTTCCAAACTATCTGATGGGAGAATTTATTGTGTCACAGGGGACACAAAAATGGCAGTGTACTAAAAAAGTATGTGGGTATGTAAATAAGATAAGTGGCATAAGTAATATACTCTAGCAACTTCCTCTAGTTTTATATCTGCTATCTGACCACAAAAGAATATAAAATCTCTTAAAATTTGGACATCACAATTGTCAAATATGACTGGTAAATATGGAAGTTGCCGTGGGTTGAAGGTGATGATCTCTGTGAAGTATGAACTGGTAATGAGCATAATTGCGGGTTACCATGATTAGGCTAAATCATGATGGATATTTTCTTGATGTTCCAGGTCCATGTGGATTGGGTGTTTGATAGCACATGGATGTCTATACATTTCAAAGGCCTCTGTGGGTCTCATGGGTTTGAGATTAGAGCATTTGCTCCTGGTCTTATGACTGACTTGAAATTGATTTTGAAAGGGTATGTAGAAAGAAGGAGATTCTCATGCTACATTAAAAAGCAAGGAGGATGACTTTCTTGGTCATTGCTTAGTTGCATATGATGATTGATTTGGTATTTCTGATCATGAATTCGTCTCATCTAGTCACATTCCTCAGCTGATGAGAAGCATTCTTGCCAAGTGCCTGCCCTAGACATGGCATGTTTTTTTTGGGGAGTTTCATGCTGGATGGTGCAGAATGGTGTTGTGCTGTGGACTGCTTTGAATTATGATGCTGTGCTCTCCTTTTATCTTTCCTGTTTCATCTAGACTCCATTTTGTTTGAGCTTTCTGGTGAAATGGTAACTGCTGCAACTGATTTTTCTAATTATATGTCTATAATAAGTTAATGGTTATTCTTTCTCATGCTAGGTAGGAGTCAAGAGAATAGGAGAAGAAGCTATTTTACTTGCATTTCTCACTATTCCTGATTATGGGATGTTCTGGAAATAGGTGAATGAAAAGATTTGGAATGTATTATTTGTTATCCTGTCCATAAAATCACTTCTATCAAGCTGGATGCTGTAATATAGGATTGGGGAGATGGTGGCTTCTGTTTAGTCATGAGATTTCTGGGTGAAACGATTATACCTGAAGGATTTTATTGTCTTCTATCACAAGAATCTGTATTCTCACTCTTCTCACACTGAGGCAGTGGAGTTTTTCCGAGAAACTGAAATGGATGATTTCACTGATCGCTTCCTTTCATCACAAACATGGCCAGATGCAAATACATCTGCACGGTCATCTTGGGTTGGCACTGCTGTATCTCAGACAACTAGCTTACTTGCTGGTTCGTTGGAAGCATATGGAGACGGAAAGAACCCACCCATATGTGTGATACCTTCAAGTCATATCATTGGGAATGCATGCACAGAAGACTTAAATCTTCAAAGCCATGATAGCACCTCTTCCTTCTTTGTTCATGGAAATACCACATATGGCATTGATAAGGGCATGTTTCCTGGTGAGAAATTATCCATGCATAAGCTACATAGAGAAAACTCGCAACCATCCCTCCAGGATAATATGACACAGGAAAGTGGTTTCTCACTACTGGGGGTTATTGAGAGTAATTTAACAGCAGGAACATTTGGCTCAGACTTGAATCCATCATGCTCTGTAGCATTTCCTCATAGCTCACTGACAGTGTCTACTTCAATTGAGAGCAATGGTGGCGAATTATCTGCCTTCACACAGTCACTTGGAGATGCCCATTCAATTTCTTCACTTCCATTAATGTGGCCTTCATCATACACAGGTGTTTCTTCTTTAATGGGACAGGGGAGACTACAAGCATGTGGTTTCCAAGAGTTGGAAAGTGATAATGTTATATTGAGGAAAACATGTGTTGAGAATGGCAAGTTTGCACAGCTGGATGATTTGCCCGCTGCATCTGTCCATGTAAAGTTACATATGCATATTTTGGTAATATACTTGTCTCCTCTCATGGATGATTACTCTTCTAACCCTTTTTATATTCAAATGTCACTTGCAGGAACATAATGAGCTTCACAACCCTAATTTTCCTTCTTTCAGTGGTGGACAACAGATAAAAATGATTGGTGGTGATTCGCAACAACAAGTACCACATACTTATTTAACTTATTTAACTTCTGTTTTTAGCTATGCTGATATGTTGTTCAAACTTAAAGTGCCCATATTTGCAGGAGCGAAATGGGTTACACCACCTTTGTTTGCCCTCTTTGGCTTCTCGGCCGCAAATGTCATCAACTAAAACAGCAGGAATACAGATGTGTCAACAGGTTTTATACTTTGTTACCTATATATTTGTTCTATGGCTATAGTAGTAGTTTTGCCTTTTCATTTGATAAGAGACTGCTTTTGCTGCCATGTATAGTTGCCACCATCTACTGAAGGAAATACTAGCAAGCATCACATGAATCATTCTTCTAGTACTCAAACACAATCAACTCCATCTAATGCTGGTGGTTGCAATGAAGCTGTCAAGCCACGTGTGAGAGCACGCCGTGGTCAGGCCACAGATCCTCATAGTATTGCAGAACGGGTTAGTTTATGATTCTCTTATCATGCCTTATGACATGCCTGGCTACATGAATGGCCTTATGAAGTTTGTTTTAGTAAGGTTTCCTTGCTTGAATTGTTTTTGTTGGTTACCTTAATATTATATGTTATTTTGTTAGTTGTTTTATATTTTCTTCATCATAAGAGAAATACAATTTAATGTGGACGTTGACCATTAAATGCAGGTTCGGAGAGAAAAAATTGCAGAAAGAATGAAGAATCTGCAGGAGCTTGTGCCAAATTCAAATAAGGTATACTTTACCATTGTTTTCCCATTTTGTTTAGAGATATTTTTCCTTGATCTTTCTGAAATAATGTCATACGGTTGATTTGGTGATTTGCCTTTGTTTGGAAGTGGTCAAAATTTAAAGATGGGGTATCTATGTAGCATGTAAACTGACGTGATAGACCACCTTCAATTAAAGGGACCTTTTGGCAACTTGAATATAATGGGAGCCGCACATCTCATCATCATAACAATGTAATGTTCTACTGAGTACTGACTTTAAATGCCTTGATTATCCTCTGTTAAGAATCCATTGTATGGAACTATAGTGGTGTGGACTGTGTTAACCACTTAGCATAAGGTGAAAGGGAAATTAGGTTTGTACTGAAATTGTTCATACTTGGAAAGCATATATACAGGTGCAATCACAAGTAGTAGTTGAGTTGTGTGTCAAGGCAAGCCAGTTTTGACCATGAGAAATCTGTTCTAAGCTTTTATGTGAGTGTGCTTTTGTAGATGAATATACAGCTGACCACCAGGAGATGTCACGGTTTATGTTATTTTTGGTTAGTTTAGTGCTTAATTGATTAAATGATATTAGCTCAACTGCTAAAGGCTTACTTTCATGGAATATGTTTCCTTTGCCATAACAGAGGATGCATACAGTCAAAACTCAATAGTGTTTTTAGGATTTCATGTGACAATCTTTCCTTTGTGTCTTCAGGATTGAGATAGTAATCTTTACTGTTGTAGGGATTACATAATGTAGATAACGTGAACATGATAGATATATGAATGCAATTTACTCGAACTAATGGAGACGCAATTGAAATATGTACAATTGAGGAAGCCTACCAATGGAAGAAGGGTTATGGGGAAAGGGTCATCCAAATTGATGGTGCTGAAGGTTATGCAGAATGGAAATCATGGTTTTCTGGAAGTTGTCTTTTACATCTGATGTTTAAGGTAAAGAAACTACTGTGTTAGATTGTGCCTGATCCAGGGCTCTGACTAGACCTTCTATCAAAGTTCTTGAAGCTTTTATGATAAAGAAATAGAAGTTGAGTTCTGCTGAAATTTGACAGCAAAATTGATATTTGATTAAAAACTATGAAGGTTAGAGGTAAATGGATGTGAAATCGGGGAATGTCAAGTACTAAGAATTAGTGATTTAGAAGGGAACCATGAGAATGAAAAACCAGAGAAATAAGAAGCAGATGTTAGGAAGTAATACTGTAATACTTCCACCACAGCAAGAAATGTAACTTGTTCTGTTCGATCACTTTGTTTCAGTCATTACAGAATTTGTTTACTAGTATCTATAGTAATGTGTGAAGTGTTGTCAAAAGTGTAAATAAGAGTGAAAATAACAAGTGTACTTATGTTATCATTTCCCTCATCTCATCCACCCTGTCACTTGAACCTAGAGTTGCCTCCCTCCCCAAAAGCTAGAGCAAGGAGCAACCAGCCGGCTCCACAACCATCCACTTATTCACCTCCCATAGGAGGCACCCTAATTGTCTGTGAGCAACCATGCAACCACCCAAAGGCCAGAATAGTTTTTTTTCCCCTCTGTCTTTTTTTTTTTTTTTCAAAAAATAACATAATTAACCTAATTTTCCCCCCAAATCATACATAAAAAGTAAAAAAAAAAACAATTGAACTATGGTGATCTGATCTCTTTAACAAAAATAACCAAATCATACATAAAAATAACCAAATGGACTATGGTGATCTGGTCTCTTTAACTGCCTAGACACCAATTTGGACAACACTATGTTTTGGCCCAGCTTCATTGGAGGATAAAATTGCGAAGAGGGGGGTTATGCCCATTATCTTGCTAGACATCCAAAAATTTGCACAAAGACTAGTATGGCTTGTTTGTTATCCCAATCAAACCAACTTATTCTGGAGATAGAAATTCTCTCTCTGGGGGTTCTTGAGGTAAGTTATCTTGAGATAAAGGCCTCAAGTTATCACTAGTGCAACTGTGGAATTATTGAAATTTACTCCACACACCACTCCCATCCCTCTTGACATGTATATGAGCAGATATTACATTATGTATACATATTTAATGTATTATATTATATAATATGTTAGGTATCAAATCATGTAGCAATTTTGTCCTGGAACAGTATGCTACCAGACTGATACAGCTGTGACCAACCTAGACTGATACAGCTGTTAGTACCGACACTGACGGGGTCAGTATGACTGTTAGCACCAATAGTTGCAGACTGATACATACCAGTTCAACTAGTTTTGGTGTCTATATGATAACATCACCATGTTGTGTCTATGTAAATTATATTTACCTCATCCAAGAATCTAGTGTGATTTAAGTCTAGGTAAGAAAAAACTCATAAGCCATTAGATTTTTTTTTAAATTTTTTTAAAAAATTTTGAGAAAGAAAACCAGGTCTAGGTATGTCAAGACCCTTATCCTACTCAACACTTATGGGGTTTGGATTGGGTATATATCGGGTTGAATCTGGGTCCCAAGTGTATACTATTATTTAGCAAGACCAATTCCCTTGACATCCCAAGATAATTGACATGGCTTTAGAGCATAATTAATTTCTTCTATAGGATATATGAAGGATATGAGCAAGAGGATACATTTTATAGTTGGTAAACTATCAAGTCTTGGTCGAATTAGTTCAGCTTCATAAAATAATTAGTCGTGTACCCTAAAATATTATATGATCGGGTCAAGTCTGGGTGGGTATACCTTTACCAGAGCTAGACCAGGACTTGGAAAGGTTTTATGGGTCTCTAACTTTGAGACCATGCTCGACCCATAGGCTTATGGGTTTAGGTTGGGTTTGAGCTTTTCTTGTGACAACTTTATAGGCAAGAAGTCTCCAAATCATATTTTTTTTTTTTTGGTTTATAGATATTAAAGATCTTATAGATCAATTTAACAGTTAGGATTTCATTTTTCAACTCCAATAGTTGAATTTGGCAATGGATGTATATACTTACTTTAGACCCTATGTTCAATATAAGTGCATCTTATATGTACACATCTTAAATTATATAGGTTGAAAGAATTTTTCAAGAAATTCTACTCTACTTTTATATTTTGCAAAAGAAGATGTCATTTTTCCTGTCCAAAAGGCTCATTTTAAACCATCTTAGGTCATTTTGACCATGCCCCATTGTGACTGCTTCTAAGAACAGTTTTACATGTTCATCAACCTGTATGAAGTCTGCATTCTTTACCAATATGTGTGCAGCAAGTGAGCTAAAGATTGCATAGTTTTCATCCTTTGCATAGTTTTCCATCAGTAGAGGCTTGTCTAGTCTCCTCCAGGCATAAATCTGCAAATATTGCACAGCCCTACTTGTCGATGGATCATCTGATCTTTGCCAGATCAATAATCTTTGTTGGTACAACTAACTGACTTCTGGACATGTGGCAGCATCAAGAAAGATCATCTGAAGAGTTATATTCACGCAATGAAATTCTGGATCAAGCCGGTAAAATACCGAATTGGTTTGGCCCTCAGCCCAGTTGTGTACCGATCTAGACTCATTTGGGTTGACTCTTGACAGAATATTGTGGCTGGTTGAAGTTCAGCCTGGTACCGATCTGTATGCGGGACATCGATCTTGAACCGATGTCATCCAGAATCAAATGTATTGAATTAGTTACTGTCTAGTTTTATTACAGCCATCTTTCGGCTATGCTACAGCTACTTTTCACGTGGGGTAAACAACCCACGATCTCCATATAGTTGGCAATTCTGTTACAATAAAATAATGGCTTAACAGATCCTTAACGGCTTAACAAACTCTCCTAACGGCCTGAGCAAGCCCCCTCTATATAAAAAGGGATGGGGTACTCTCCAGGGAAAAAGTCTGAACTCAGAGTAGAGACTCTGCTGAATTCATTTCAGCTCCCCTATTGAAGGGAATTGAGTCCTCACTCTTTCCACCTAAATTCATTCTTCTTGCCTTCCAATTCTCTATTTTCATTTATCTGTTCTCACTTCTTAAGGTCCCGGCTGACTTAATCATCGGAGGATCATTAACCAGAGGGTACCCTACGATTTTAGGACTTCTTTTGCAGCATCATTCGTGGTCTACATCAACTTGACTCTTAGCAGCACTCCAGCTCAGTTCAAAACCGACCTCGTCAATTCTCCTCCGGAGCCTTGCAGCAACGATTCTAATATCTATTTCATCAATATATAGTTCTCAAGTATACACTGTCTTGTAGGGACCAATAACTTTCTTGCTTTTTTCCTCTGTGCACATTGATCTTCTGGAAACATAATATAGACAGCTGTTTTCTCTGGGTCAGTGGTGCCATGTCCACACTTTTATGTGACATCATAAGCCAAGGGTAGCTTTGCTTAAATTTATATATATTTATCAGACCCGTTTATTTATCATTTCAGTACATAGCTTGTAGTTTTGTTCTGCACTTTCATAATCAGTAATGCACTTTTCTGTTTCATTTTATATGCAATGGTGATCTCTGCATTTTCCTTCACTTTCATGATTGGTTATGCAGCTATAGGATCTTTAAGCTTGATTTTATTCCCTTGTTGTGAAATAGGGTCCTCTATAGTTTCGACCAAATGTTCTGTTCCCTAGTTCCAGGAGAATAATAGAGACCTTGCCAACAGCTGCTCATGACTGAATTTTCCACTTTTGTTTGCAGGCAGATAAGGCATCAATGCTTGATGAAATCATTGACTATGTCAAGTTCCTTCAGCTGCAAGTCAAAGTTTGCTTCCAAAGCATACTTCAAAACTATTATGCGTAACTTCATTCTGCTCTGTATATGACATTCTTTCTGATATTTGAACTGCAGGTATTAAGCATGAGTCGGTTGGGTGCCGCTGGAGCAGTTGTCCCCCTACTCACAGATTCTCAAGCTGAGGTGCCATATCCTTTCCCTTCCATTTTAGTTGTCTATTTGTCCTACAGCATCACATGCTAGTTTTTGTTCTTACATGGTTTGATGTTGCTATTTGGTTTTGGGGGAATTGGGGAATTTTCATAGTAGCAGTGGAGTAGGACATCATTATGTTAGCCATCTTTTGGTTTCTGATTAGTGAAACAAAACTATCTTTCTCTTATATTATGTCTCATAAATTATTATCTTATGCAATATGAACTGGCTCTGATACATCTTTTTTCCATATAAAAATTTTCTGTTACGTTAGTTTTTTGTGCACGGCTTCACTCTTCATTTTGGACATTAGTTTAGGACTCTTAGTCATTCTCAAAACTCAATCATCACAAGTGGAGATGGAAAAAGAAAGGAAATTTTGAGGGTAGAGATATTGACATCTCCAACCCAGCTTGGCTAGATATGTTTGATTATATCTTGCTCACTATGCTTCCCACTGAAGTTGACACTGCTGTGTTTTTTATTTGTATCCTATATATGATAACTATCGTTCATTACTTCAGGAAAAAAAAAAAAAGCATAGTCTTGTGCCATCTTTCCTCTCTGTTTTTATAATTTTCTGCCAAACACGAGCATGATCCTCTGTGAGAGCCCTTGGAAGCATAGATCGGTCACCTGAGAGACAGGGTTTTTTGGAGCCTGCTTGGCTCATACATTGAATATTTGCTCTATAGCTAAGGGTGAGAAGACCGAGCAGAGCAGGGGGAAGTATTTTTCTGATTAGGGAAAGTTTGGGGCTCCCATAGCCCTGTATTTAGGGGATAATGAAAGCTACTTTCCAGTTGAATTTCATTATTTCGAAAATTCAGGGATTGCCAGCAATTGGCAGCCTTTCTCAACCAGTCTTCCATCTGTTCTTTTAATCACCTTGTTGAGAAAATGACAACATCGATCATAAGTTATCAGTGGATGGGTACTTTGGGCAAACATGCCCTAATCAGGTTGGGGAAACTGTTGTAAGATTTGGAAAAATGTTCTGACTGAGAGGGAGTGTGCTTGAACTTTCTCATTATGGCAATTTGTGGCCTTTGCTCCTTTTCTTTAGCTTGTTGATGAACTTTTCTTTATAATGCTTGACAAAGTCATTTGGACCACTGGGAAAATTTTGGACCAGCACATTGTTTATTTTTGAAGACTCTAATCCTCGATTAAAAAAAAATGTCATGCTCATTTAAACTGTTATTTTCAATTCAGGGCAATCTGCTCCTATTAGCGTCACCATCGGTCGTGCTGGGAACAGATCTATCTGAGTCGCAGGATAGCTTAGCCTTCGAGCAAGAAGTTGTTAAGCTGATGGAGTCCAATGTCACCATGGCAATGCAGTACCTTCAGACCAAAGGCCTCTGTCTCATGCCAATTGCTCTTGCCACTGCAATATCTGGTCAGAAAGGCTCCTCTTCCAGTGCCATTCCACCTGACAGAAGGAAACCTGATGTGAGCCATGGGGTGATCTGCCCAAGCAACCAATGCATCATGGAGAGGACTGGTTCAGAAGATGGACCAAATGGTTGCAACGGGCCTGTTGTTAAAGGGGCTCAGAAACCAGTAGGCAACGCAAAAATGTTGAAACCCAAGGCATGAAAGCTAACTTGGAATTTCCCTTTCATTTCTAATTTGTTTGCTTTTGGAACTTAAGTTTGATCAGTAGGCTGATATGCTTATTCGGCATACATGTGGATGTCCAGATAAATATTTTGTATACCATTCATGTACATGTATGTTGATACATGTATTTATAGTAAGTAAATAAATTTATTGGTATAGATTTAATGAATCTGTGAGATAAATCAAAATTGGAAGTGAAGAAACTTGTGCTTCCGTGTTTTGTGACCGAACCGCTCGGTCTTGTCAGGAAGTTGACCCTTCCAGCCAATTTGAAAAGAATCAGTCCCTTAGTGTCTAAATTCTGAGAGCTTCCGCAATGATACAGTCCTCAGCGAATGGCTCTTTCTACTCCACCCATACATAGACCATCCATAATACTGGTTCTTATCCTTGATTTTCATTTAGCATGGATGGTTCAAACCGTTTCAGCTTCTCAACAGTGATTACTGTGTACATCTTCATTAGAAGGCATTCTTTCCAATCTTTTCAGAATTTTGAAAGAAAAGTTAATAAATCATCCCTTCTTCAGGCAGGTGTATCGAAAATTTTTGATCGTCTCTTTGATAATCTACCCACCCGCAACATGACCGTTATTAGGAAAATTTTTGACCGAAGCTCATATGGAACATTATTTACCCTTTACATCCATTTACTAAAACTATTGATTATTACTGTGAGCTCCTTCAATCCAAAGGACTTCTTGCCAAAGATCTCTCTCCATGACTATCAAAGCCAATCATACTTGGATGGATTGTATTTGGGTCACACTATATATAGTCCACAATCTCCCACTGGGTCCGATTCTATGCACGTTGGGAGGTACCTGGAACCAGTATAACCTCATGCCACCCCTAGCGTGCCACTATGGAACCAGATGTCATCCGTTATCATTGACCGGTTGACTGAGGTGGCCCAGCAAGGAGGAGATGGGATCGGAAGACCAGGTCAACCAATTGCCGTCCGAATCTGAGACCAACGAACGACCGGGACTAAATTAGGGAGCGGGCAACCATGGCTAAATATAGCCGAGCAGTCTCCTCTAGTGCCTTAGCAATGCAGCAGGTATTTTGAAGAGAAAGCGGACATGGTCAACTTTGTTGGACACCGATCATATCGAAATGGGGAGTCGATACGTGCCCCGCCCGGTTGGGACGAAGTTGCATGCGTTGTGCAAAGATGCTCCACAGCAAAGTCATCATAATCCACACATGGATGCAGCAATGGATGGCCTCGGTGCCATGCATCGCGCATGTTGTTTGATGACCATCCATTCTGTGATGATTGCTATCCATAGTTAATAATACACTCGCATGCACAAACTAGCCTAAAAATAGTAAGCGGATTCAAATTCCCGAGCTTTGAAGTGGCAGCGGCAGCATCGTCAAAATAGTAAGCGGGTCCAATTTCTCCAAATTCCTCAGGTGTTTCTGTTTCTGGTATTTTATTTACTATATATGGTTGGTGGTTCCCCTTGTTCTCAACATGATCATCTTCCTCAATGCTCCCTCGAAGAAGAAGAAGACATCGAGAAAATTAATTAAGCCAGAGGAAGCAGCTCCCAATATCGATTGTTCACCATGGGCGACAGCATTTGGTATTGCTATTGGCCAGAAGGCATCAAAACCCCACCATCTTGGAAATCAACAACAATACTAACGGATTTCATGTTGCCTGCCTACCTCGTCCAGCTCGTCGTGGTGATCGTCACCATTCAGACGGTGGAGTTCCTTCTCAAGCCCTTACACCAGCCAAGAATTGTTGCTGAAATCCTCGTAAGCCAGCCTTGTAGATCCATCCATCTTATTAACCTTTAAAATCTCCATTTCTTCAAATAAACGAGATTTCATGAGGAAAATCTTAATTGACGTAGATATAAATACATACATACATATATCCAGAGCGGCGTTTTGTTGGGCCCATCGGTTCTGGGATACTTCTTTCCGAATGTACACCGCCTGCCCCCGGAGCAAAACTACTTCATTTTGAGCACCGTGGGGAACTTCGCGCTTCTCTTCTACGTCTTCATGGTGGGCCTGGAGTTGGACGTGAACGCGCTGCGGGAGCTGAGGAAGAAGGCGCTGACCCTCGCCGTCGCCGGCATGGCCCTCCCGTTCGTCGTCAGCTCCGCCGCCACCTACCTCCTCGACCTCCACTCTCTCCTCTCCAGAAAGACGGTCAAGCCGGTCGTCTTTTACATCTTCTTCGGCATCACCGTCTCCATCAGCGGCTTCCCCGTCCTCGCCCGCATGATCACCGAGCTCAAGCTCCTCAACTCCAGCGTCGGCCCCGTCGCCATGGCCTCCTCCATCATCAGCAGCATGCTTTCCTTCATGCTGCTCGCCATCTGCCTGGCCTTCGGTGTGCGCCTGGATCAGGAGGCCTCGTTGGAGGCGGCGGTGTGGGCGATTCTCTCCAGCGCCGGCTTCCTCATCGGTTGCTTCTTCGTGGTCCGGCCGGCGGTCCGGTGGATGTTGGGGCGGAGGGCGGAGGGGGACGAGCGGGGGTCCGAGATGGAGATGGGCGTCCTCCTGGCGGGCGCGGCTGCCGCGGGGTTCATCGCGGACGTGATCGGGATGAATTGGGTGTTCGGGGCCTTCGCGTACGGGCTCGCGATACCCAACGGCCCGCTCGCCACCGCGTTGATCCAGCGGTTGGAGCTCTTCATGGTGCACTTGATGATGCCCCTCTTCTTCTTCTGCAGCGGCTTGGTCGCCAACCTCCAAACCATCCTATCCCCCCCCGGCGCCATCCGCCTCGTCGCCGTCTTCGCGGTCACCGTCCTGGTCAAGGTGCTCGGCACCGTCCTCGCCGCCTACCGCTACTCCATCCCCCTCCACGAGAGCCTCACGCTTGGCTTCCTCGCCATCGCCAAGGGCCCCCTCCACTTGATCATCCTCAAAGTCGGAAAGGACGCCAAAGTATATATACATACATACATACATATTAATCCCTAATTAATTAATTGCCTATTGTGGATGGATGGATTAATTAATTAACTAATTATATATATGTATCCTCCAGATCGTTCTTAATGATTTCTTCACGGTGATGACCGTAGCTTCGGCACTCGCTACGGCGGTGGTGGCGCCGCTGGTGACGTGGACGTACAAGCCGACGCGGCCGCTGATCGGGCACAGGCGGCGGCAGCTCGAGCGGTCGAGGCCGGACGCGGAGCTCCGGATGGTGGCCTGCGTCCACAGCACCCGCCACGTCCACAGCATCACCAGGCTGCTGGACTTCTCCAACCCCACCAAGCGTTCCCCCATCTTCGTTTGTGCCCTCCACCTCGTCGAGCTCACCGGCCGCGCCTCCGCCATGCTCATCATGCACCACGGCGCCGGCGCCGACCAAAACCGGGGCGACAAGGCCCACCCCCACGGGCAAGCACAGTCCGAGAGCATCATCGCCGCCTTCCATAGCTACGAGCAGCACGCCGCCGGCGTCTCCATCCAGACCCTCACCGCCTTTTCCTCCCCCAACACCATGCACGAGGACGTGTGCTCCCTCGCCGAGGAGCGCCGAGCCTCCCTCATCGTCCTCCCCTTCCACAAGCACCCGACGGCCGACGGCCAGCTCGTCGAAGGCAGCCCCAACGTCCGCACCGTCAACCAGAACATCCTCTCCGACCCCCCCTGCTCCGTCGCCCTCTTCGTCGACCGCTCCCCCGGCGGCGCCAGGCGGTTCTGTGCGCACCACAGCGTCGCCGCCTTCTTCTTCAGCGGGCCCGACGACCGCGAGGCCCTCGCCTACGCTGCCAGGATGGCGGAGCATCCGGCCGTCAACCTCACCGTGGTGCGTTTCGTGGAGGGCGCCACCTCCCTTTCGACCACCCCGCTGCATGACTCGTCCGAAGAGGAGACGCTCGAGAGGGACGCGCAAAGGATGAGGGACGACGAGATGTTGAACGAGTTCCGCCTCCGCTTCGTCAGCAACGAGACGGTGCTGTACACGGAGAAGGTGGTGAGCAACAGCGAGGACACGGTGGCGGTGGTCCGGTCGATGGAGGCCGTCTACGACCTCTATGTGGTGGGGAGGGGGCGACGGGTGGCGTCGCCGCTCACTGCAGGGCTGGAGGAGTGGACCGAGTGCCCGGAGCTGGGCCCGATCGGGGACCTGCTGATCTCGCCGGACTTCAGGGCGTTGGTGTCGGTGCTGGTGGTGCAGCAGCATGCCGGGAATGGAACCGCTACCGACCGTGCTGAGCCACCGCAGCCGGTGTTTCAAAATTTTCAGTAGCACATGCATTAGAGATTTGTTGTCGAGACCCAACCTAATTAGGATCCTATTTTAGTTGATCATTTGTTCAATAATTTTAGAAATCTATTTATTCCTAATGCTATTCTATTTAATTATTTTTTTCACATGGGAGTCAAACTATTTAAAACGATGAGAGATTATTTTTATATCCGAAGCGTCTTTTGTGAAGCGTCTTTGTCAGAATAGTCAAATTCTTTATTTTATTTTATTTTTTTTAATAAACTTATTTTTTTCTATAATTATTTCCTTCTTATACTTTTTTGTAAATATTTTCATTGTGTTTGGTGCCTTAGATCGGTACGAACAATCCATTCCAAATAGTATGCAATATAGATATTTGATTTGCCGAATCGGATTCGATTACTTCTCTACGTTACAACTGTATTGCTCGATTTTGAGCGTAAAAATCTGAAAAATACTGCAACTCGAGGCATCATTGTCATCAATGGAAATTCTAAGGATTTTGATTTTAAATATTTTTTCCCTCTTCTCAAGCGGACCAGCACCATCTACGTAATACAGATACATAGGCCACATATTATTTATTTGTACAGTGAAGGGCAATGGTATCCCAAGGCATCCAAAATTGCGTCTAGGACAAAATAAATCAAATGGTTCAAATATGTAAAACAAATTTCTGATTTAGAAGTGTATAAACTAATTAATGACTATGACTGCAACTACCAGTGTACAAGTAAGTTTGGGCATGGATTAAGATTTTAGGCCCCGATATGTTGCACTCGCTCGCTCTTGCATGTAACGGATCAAAAAAAATTCCAATATGCAATTTCATTCATAATTAGGCCTGTTTATTCCAAAGAAACGCGTGCGTAATAGAAAGTGAAGCAGAGGCTTGGTCACAGGGAACAACAGTTTGTGATGCTCTTGGAGTTACAAATTAAGCGGTACCCTATAGAAGTCAGGCAGCCTTTGAAATTTAGCAGAGGTATTGATTGACTCATGGATGTGTACCATAAGATCAATAGAACGAGCAACATTCAAAGCCTTGGAGGAGCTAACACGAACGATATCACGACACACAACGAAGGTAAGCTTTATCAACTTAAATATAGAAAGGCATGGAAGATTGCCATCATTTGGTTTCCAAAGTGCCTCCCATCATTTGTCTCTCCAATTTACCCACATTTTCAGATCAGTTCTTATCATGAAGACATCCTTTCCAAGATGAATATTAAAACCTAAACCACCTTTTGTTTCCAGGAAATAGGTGGTGTGCTACGGCAACCACCACCAGCCTCAAAAGAAGTTGCTGCAAAACCTTCCCGTGGCAAAATGAAGGAGGTACCTTTCAAGCATCTCGTCCGTCCATCCCCCATGGCTGGTAATAATGTCACTTTTGATTATTGCTGTCATAAAAACAAGTACTCGAAAATAGTATCAAGTAATTTTTTATGGTCATCATCTCTGACTTAGATTTGTCTTCCATTTTACTGATTGACGGGATGAGCACAACTCATGTCCAGTATGTAGACATGAACTGAGGACAGATGACCATGCATATGAGAGCTGGAGAGAGAGAGAGAGAGAGTTGGAAAGAAGGGTGCTGCAAATGCTGTCCGCAGAGGCAAATACATGTATGTATGATAATCTTTGATGAAAACAATGTGAGTTTTAGTCTGTAAACATTATGGATACCTATTCTGATGAAACATGTTTGAAGATTTGCAACAACAGAGCAGATCAACAACCCAGCTTAGGCTAATTCGAAACTATCACGAAAAATGATTTAGCACATGCATGGTTGCAAAATTGTGGTAACTGTGGTTGAGCCACTTTAAGGTCAGATGTAAGGAACCATAATGTTAATGAAATCTTGATCCAGATTCCAGAAGTAACAAGTTATAGCAAATCCTCATTCATGAGTTCAAGAATCGCACTCGTCACCCGTGTTACTAAATTGCAGCAGATATGAGTGCAGGGTTTGATAAGGGTTAGCTGCCAAGCTTTGTATACATGAGCTTCACTAAATCTGACTGGTGAACAATTTTATACGGGCAACAGAAGTTAGAGTATTGTGCAACCAGATAAGAAGATGCTAATGTTTTGGCAAATCAAAATGATGGACAGAGCCTGTAAATAAACAGAGGTCTCAAAATATACTCTGACAGACTGATCATGTTGACAAAATTCAGAATCCAGTGATAACATTCAGAATCCAGGGTCCAACATGGATAAATTGAAGCTAGATCAACAATCCATCAGAACCAACCTCTCCCTCCACGGCGATCCGCATCCATAGCAGGACTCAAATCCACACCTGAAAAGCAGCAACCAGAATAAGCACAACACATGTACATAAACATGGAGCAAGCTACAAAATCAACATTTATAAGATCAAAATATCTCTCTTTCAATATGTGTTCATATTCTGCTGTACTTAATTTTATTTCGAAAGTCATCATTGCACTTACATCTTCAATTCATCATGCTCCAAATAAAGCATTAGCACTCCATTCTAAATTATTGAGTAGCTATGGAAAGAGAGGAGGTGACTTGTTAAAAGTGTTGCACCTTTGTTACAACCATCTTATACCATATCAGTCAAAGGTACCATACTAGATGGGGAAAGAAACAAGAAAGACTAAAAGATAACAAAAAACAACCCTCTGTCTTCTCCACAGGGAACTTGCACCTCGGGCACTTCTGCCATTTTTTCTTCTTGGCCATCTCCAACAGCATGAGATCCTCCATCCCCCTCTCATTGGCTCCCAGGCTCTGATACTCCTTGCAGCTCAAACCCGAATGCCTGCCACCTTACACTGAGAACAAAATAGTCGTCGGCAATTTGGGCACTCGGACTGTACCACTCTCTCCTCCCCATCATCCACCAAGAGTGCTGAGCAATCCTTGAAAGGGCAATAAAATTTCTTACACTCCAGCACCATGGACTCACAAAGAGCGTTCTCCCACCTCTCGAACTCCTCGGCCGGGACCATCTCCCTACAAAATTCCGGCTCCAACACCCCTTGGCAGTTGATCTCAGGACACTTCACTGTCGATATCTTCTCCTGAATCTTTGCAGCCAGGTATCGGGCCAGGCAGTCCCGACAAAAGACATGGGAGCAGTCGTTGATCTGGAACATTTCCGTTGTCTGAGATGCTTCCATGCAAATCTTACAAAAGATTTCGGTAGGCTTTAGAAGATTCGCCTCTCAAATGGAGTCGTTTTGCCGACACTTCTTGGAGCTGAAGTTCTTCAGCACGCTTGTCGTCGGAGATTGGGAAGAGCTGCTCTTCTTCAAGGGAGAGTGCTGAGAAGTAGACATCATCTACTTGGTGAATGAACTGCGTGCAGGATGGCTCTCCCATTTTTCTTCCTCTCTGGACATGGAAAGAATGGTGAGTATATTTATTTAGAGTAAGTGTGGGACGGAAGGAATCTGGAACGTTTATACGGTTGGTAGAAGGCATTAAATTTCCATACTGGTGATCATTTTTTTTCCATGTAAATTAAACTGTGATTTAATTTGGAGTTATGTTTTCTAGAACTTGGAATGTTGTTGGGATCCACATGCAGGGTGTGAGGTCATTAATTTGGTTCTTCTCTTTCTTTGGAACAGCGATCTAAGCATTGGGAAGAGGATGGATATTTAACGCCGTTCTAAGAACGACTCTTCGGTGGAAGAGAAATTAAGTTTGGAGATAGTTTATGGGAAAGTTTGAATGATTTCGATATACTTTTGCATGCTGTCAATATCTATGCGTGCGCGCGTGCGTGCAATCCTACGGCTGAAATCCCCATGTTCCCTAACGCTGGCATGTTATAAGATCCCTTGCAAGGGGATTACCATTAACTAGCCTAATGTAAGCTAAATGATGTTGCCCTCAAAGATCCTGCCAACCAGTCTAGCCAGACTCAAAACTAATTTGCAACAAAGATCCAAACAGACACAAAATGAACAAAATTTCGCTTCAAATATAATGTGCACCCAAGTATGATGCCAATGCTTACAATGATAACATCAGAACTGAAATACTTTTCATAGATTCTAGATAATCAATTCCAGGCAGTCAGCAAATCAAAATTCCTATTGTTTCTTACAAATAAACAATCCACCCCTTTCCACGACTGTTAAGTTAATTAAGCATCACTGCCGTCAAAAATAGTGATATCAACTCCAAAGAATCCCTTCAATACCAGAATGTATTTCACATGGCTGAAGGTGTTGTCAAGTACACGACTCACTGTAAACAAAAGGGTGAATCCACACATAACTACAGCTTGCTTTTTCTTGAAGCTGCACCCCAAGTATGCACAGACATAAAAAGATTTATACAGATTGGAGACTTACGTCTCAGCGGCGAAACCTTGTGGTGGAGTACTCCTCAATTATTGATTTAGTCAGTGAGGGTCTCAGCGAATTTCTAGCAGTCTGAAAATGACGATTATATACAGAAGCAGCTGATAAATCTTCCCTAAGAGCTACCATGCCTGCCTCTCTGCATAGGCCTTCTAGATCTGCACCGGTAAATAGATCAGTACATTGCGCGATCTGTCTAAGATCAACATCTTCCCCCAACTTCATCTGCCTTGTATGAATTTTCAGTATCTCATAACGGCCTTCTACGTCTGGGGGAGGTACATACAACACCTGATGCATAAGAACATTTTAAGTGCCCAACAAAGTGATTACAGCTTCTCTGACTAAAGGTACAAGCAATAAACTTCAAAAAGAATCACAATCAGAGTAAGATAACTAAATTTAAAGCTAGCAGGATCAAGACCTGGAATTAAACATGTAATCAGTCTTTTAAATTTAAATGCATGCATAGAAACAAAGATAGATCACTGCAAATGAAATCTTACATCTTCTCATCTGGTACTTAACTGTGGTTCCATGCAATGAAGCAAAAAGTTTGACGAGTCAGCCATTAATCTTATCCCCTCTTTTTCTTCCTTTTTTTTTTTTTTTTGTGTTAGGAGGGGACAACAGGCTGCTGGACATACAACCTGTAAAAATGAATTTCTAGGATATGTTTCATGCCATTATCCAAGATCTAGCATATATCCAAATAAAAATAGCTTTGAAAGCATGTCATACAATCTTCCCTTTTGTCTATTTGGTATTCACCCTAGTATAAATCCAAGATACATCTTCACTCTGCCCACTCCAATATAGATTGAAGGCACTGGAAACAAATTTTTGCAGATCTATGTATTGTTAATTTTATGTACATTCTCAGTTCCTCCCATATTGCATTTTTTTTTTCCAGAACAAATTTCTAAACAATTTTCCTCTAGAAATTCTTTTAATAAAATGCCATCACATTTTTGACGAGTCCATCTCATTAAGCAACACTACATCATCAGCAAACCTACAAGAAAATTGATGCATACTGTAAATAGCATTCTTCTTTTGCCTTTGATATCAGACCCATCCCTTAACATCTAGTGATTAGATTGATTGACATGTTAATATGTGAAAATTTGAAGTTTAATCATAAGTTTAGGTATCAAAGACAGAATGCTTGTGACAACTAAAGTTACATGCTATATGATGCCTGTGACAACTAAAGTTACATGCTATATGCAAAGAAAGTAAAGGGGAGTAATATGAGCATTTGTCCCCAGTGAAAGGATTAAGAAAGACTCCGAGATGAACAAGTTTAAAATTCTTACATCAAGGTAGAAGAATGAGGATCAAGAGAAAAATTGAAAAGATCTTCCTAAAGAATAAAAAACAAGAAAAGAAGGGAATAAGGAAAAGGCAAAGCATTCCAATATAATGCACATATTTAGAACCTATAGTAAAGAGAACATTGCTACCTGCACATAAAACCAAAATGTAAAAGTATATCATGAGGGAATCCTTTATTGACAACATAGTTAAATCAAGGACCACCAATAAAAACATATAATCAATACATACCAAATCAAAGCGACCTGGACGCATAAGAGCCGCATCAATTGCATGGGGACGATTCGTGGCAGCCAAAACAATAATTCCCTATAAATGAAAGAAGAATTGTAAACAGACCCAACAATGAGCTATAGAAAGAGGAGACAGCTGCCTTTTTCATGTATACAAGGGCTTTCCAAGAACATGAAATAAGGGCTTACTGTGGCTAGTTCTAAACCATCCATTTCAGTCAATAATGTAGACAGGAGTCTTTCTCCAACAGTGATGTTGCCACTTGAGTTCCCAGCATGGCCACTCCTGAAGAACAGCAACAAGTTTAACAAACAGGCAGGAACAATTTTAAGATGTGCAGTTGCAATTGAATGCCATTAGCATTCATCAAATCACATATTTAATTTGGGGGAAATATTGATAACAGAACCTGCAAATAATTCATGTCATAAAGATTACACATCACCACGAGACTTGGACCTTATCTTTGAAAAGGAAATGGACCAAATGCAGTCCATTCATGAATGCTCATGAACGAGACTAGGGACATTTGGAGATTGTGAGGATGTCTTTTCACATTACTCATGCAATAGAAGGTGGAAGGCACCTCAGATTATTAAAATTGAATTGTAAAGAATAGTATTTGCATCAAACAAAGTTTTAGTTAATTAGCCACAGGATTATTTAATCTAGAATGGTTGGTGGAAATTTCAGACCATGTATTCAGTAATTTTAGGAATCATAGATACATGTTGACATGATAATAATAAGGATGTTTAGGAAACTTCCCGTACATATTTCAAGTGAAATAAGACATTATTGTGTTTACTCCCTCTTATAAATTTGAATAGAGTTCACAGCACTAGCGTCATTAATGGAGTCTTTGAGGTATTGATGTGCTTAAATAACTTTGAATGCTTACCGTTTTGGAGCAATTGCATCTGCCTCATCAAAAAATATAACACTTGGTGCTGCAAGACGTGCCTTTTGAAATGTTCTTCGTAACAAGGCCTCTCCTTCACCAACATACTTTGAATACAGTTCTGCACCACTGAATAATTTTACAAGATATCAAAAGACTTCATTGCAACTGCCCAGAGAAAAATCTAATGAAAACCAAAAGCATGAAGATAGAACCATCAACCATAACAAAAACTTGATTTCAAGATATTTTCCCCAAAATTAGCAGAATAAAACATAGCCCTACTTTATTCAAGGACCACATCTCTAACAAGAAGATGATTTCTAACTTAACAGAAAATCAAAAAGCTAAGGATGTAAATATAATTGACATAACTAATACATGCTTATTATCTGTTTACTTTATGCCAGCCAAACATTCAACTGAATCCTCTGAAACATAATAATTAGATTGCTTGAATTAGTGTGTGCTACCAGCAGACAAGAAAAGTTTTTCTGACGCAACTCAAAGACATGTCTTGAGTACAGAGATAACAGGTTGTTCATGTTTCTTGCAGTCACTTGGATTCTGCATTACTAACCAACTTTCTTTATTGATTCTTCGGGACTCCAATACCAAAAGAACCAAAATTACCGGTCAGCTAACATCCAATGCATATATCAGTAGCACTTAGAAACAAAAATAGTAACAATTAGGATATGACTTCAGGAAGATGTGGATTTCAATTTAGAAAATATGTCACATTGAAGAAATGTGGAAGGGTGCAAAGTTACATGTGCAATCACTCAAGTTCAATGATATATAAAGAACTACATGACTATCAAATCCATGACATAAAACAAAGAATGGCAACTCATGAGCCTCATCTCCCAGATCTTCAAACTTCCTGCAAGGATCATCAACCATCGAACCTATATTTCTCTCACAGGTAGCTGTATCATTGGGTTAAAAAACAGTAGATCCTGTACATTTCATGTTTTGATGTGATATCATCATCCTTGCAACATACTCCATTGCATACATGGGTTTTTCTTCTTCTGGAATATATCATAGTAGTAATGCTGACATAGGAATCATCTTCCACCATAGTACCGATTCAGAATAATCTGATCATAAGGATCATATTTGCACTTGAGGTAACACTTGGCAGATGCCAGTTGTGTGGGAAAGGAACAAAACTGGCCAAGATGGGGATATTTCTAAGGAGGAATGACTGGTGCTTCTACAGGGACATATTCAAACATAGAATGAAAGAAACGATGCATCCTTAAGCTAAGAATGTGCAGAATAGTTGATGACTTTCAGTTTTATCAATTGGATTGGACTTCCCTAATGTAGGTATGCAGCAGATGGTCATCAGTTTTCCTAGTCACTAGTGTCAGCAGCATGTTCATCCAACAAATGGATCATGAAGTCCACACAAATGCATAATTAACCTCAGTCAAACACTGTATCAATGTACAGATGCATGTAGCCCCCTACCGTGTTCTTGGACAGTGGGGACTGTTCATCATCTATTTGCTATAGGACACCAGGATACAGCATAAATACAACTCATTATATGCAAGCTTCCTGTCTGTCCCCTTTTCTGAATTAAAGTGGCAGTCATATGCTTGACCTTTATTGGCATCACAACTCTATTGTGTTTGATATGTATGAGCAAAAATATGATTTACCAAAGGACTTGGACCAACATAAACATGAAGTGAAAAGCCAAATGATCCAGGAATGAAAATTCTCCACCGGACATTTACCAATCATGCATAAAGTTTTTGTTGTTTTCTCAAAGAAAAAGCTACATTATCATGGACCCCTTGAGTCACCATATAAACATTCAATAGCCCTGTACAATCTCCTAGTATAATAGATATGTATGTACAGGCTTTACAATAAGTTGGAACAAAATTCTTTTAAGATAGTTGAACCCATAGGCTAGTAACAATGATTCACCAACCCTCATTTCCTCAACCTCAAAGGGCCAAGAAGTTGGTAGAACCACTGAGGAACTTAAAACAGGCCCTTGAACTCAGCCAACTTGAAAATTAACCCAAAAACATGTTTCCTGACCACATAGTTCACCTCATCCAAGCCCACATAAAAAACCCAGCCCAAGAGAACAAAGAGCACCATCTTCCATTGGGATATCAACAACCTACAGACTTTGTCGGAAGAGGCACATCACGCTGCCACACCATTTCCAGCATGGCCAATAATCTCCATCAGGTCAGAACAACCTAACAAGAAACTCGTCCAAAAGCAAGCCCCAGAATTCTAGTATACAAGTACTCAGAACACTTTAGCACCAATCTTGTTGTAGATTTAACTAGGTTGATCAAACTTACAGTTGGTATTATCTGAAATTAATTTTGAATATGCCAATGTACAAAATACTGAAAATAAAATTCAGATAAATCTCCTTCAGGCATCCTTAAACCCTAGCAGATAATTTTCCCTGTGCCTTGTCTAGCATCAAGTAGACTTTTATTGTTCTCCAATGTTTACCGCCACAAAAATGCACAAACTAATTCCACGAAGGAGCAAACTGAACACATGGCCTGATTTTTTTTTTTTTTTTTAAAAAAATCCCCTATTCTTTCTCTTCATCATGACCATGCCTGAGGGCATATAGTAGAAGGGCCATCATAACCGTGACGATTCGTTCGATGATAGAGGAAAAAAATGGAGATGAAAATGAGGATGGTGGTCAAGATGCTTGTTATGCTTCTTTATCAGGACCCGGTGTAGGCTCAAACATTTTGCAACATGTAGTGGAGTCAGGCTTCCATATATTCAAAAGGTAGTTTGCAAGTTGATCTTGGGCAATTCAACATCTTTTCCATTTTTCCCATAGGGGAATCAGTTCACTGAATTTTACACTGTCAGAGTTCATATAGGTTACCGTCAAAGAGTCTTAAAGTCCAATTCCAGATATCAGTATAAGATTATATCAAGTTTCAACTGCATGCATGAAAAGTTTGATGATCTTCAAAAAGATTATTAATGCCTTTAATTTGCCTCTTGTTACCACATATTTGATAATAACAGATGATTTCACTGATTGAAGGGGGAGGGGGTTGGGGCGCGGTCCGGTAAGTGGGTGGTGCATTTATTTAAGCAATATCTCCAGTTCCCACCTACCTCCAGTTCCCACCTACACTGATTTTAAGGTTTTCCTTCGCCTTACTTGTAAGAAGAAACTACCGAGGTATGAAATAAGAGCATTACTTTAAGCGTCCAATCCACTCACTAATTACTGTAATCCCTAGTCTCTTGCAAGGGTTTAAATCTTGATACCAAGCCCTGTCTCATTTGTTTCTGGGACACAGTGGTACCAGGATAAGACGGTAGGGTCAGGACAGACTGAAACAGCAAGTCACAACAAAATAAAAAGGAAAAACTGAAAAATTACATCCCTGTCTGTCCCAGTCATCTCGATGCATCTCAAGTGTTAGGATGAAACAAGAACAGTCAGGACAGACCGCTTCATAAGACCGGTGCCCCACAGGTGTCCCAAGTGTGAGGTCCCAGCTTCCTATCAGAACCATATGGTACTGTCTTGTTCCAGCAGGACCTAAATCCTTGGTCTCTTGTGACTAGAATTTCAACAAAATCAAATTAATAGAGGAAGTACAAAGACAACTCTACCCATATACAAAGCAATCAGATGCAAATACATACAGCCAACTTGGAATTCATATGAAACCTGCAAGGTATGATATAATTATAGTTAAGACAGCTTGGATGTATTCGTATATGGACAGATGGCAGGTTCTAAAGCGAGACTAATTACCATTAATTGTATGTGCATGTTATTTTGTGTACATCTATAATGAAAAACCATGTCTGAACTGAGAATGAGGGGATATAATTATAAAATCAAATCCAGTGATCATCTTTTCTGTGATATAATTCATAGTCTTCTATAGCAGCAGTAAGAGAGAAATCTTAAGGACCAAGAAGCAATGAAGACCATGTAAATGCATATCAGAAGTAGAAAATGGGAAAATCTAAAATGCAGCTCTAAAAGTGAGAATATTATCATCCAATCAATACGTTAGCTACATAGCTCTTCAAAACTTTGACAGAGATAATCTTCTGTACTTTATTCCCTTTCTACTTCATCATTACTGAGTTCACAACGGAATATAATTGAACAGAATCATTGCATCTGTTGTCTTTTAGTTTGATCTTCAGAAAGCAAGAACTATTTCTCTATACAGTTGAGAAATAACCTCAAGGAAAAGAAAGAAGCTTGGGCAGCATTAGCTGCAGCTTTAGCAAGGGTAGTCTTTGAGCACCCTGGTGGCCCATGTAAAAGAACACCTCGTACTGGTGATATTCCTAGTCTTGCAAATGCATCAGCATGCTTAATTGGCCACTCAACAGCCTGCTGGAGCTTTTTCTGTTAGAGATGTTACAACTGAGTTAGAGAAGAGGGGTTAAAGAGAATGTGTGGATATTCAAAACAAAAGCACAATCTGACCTTTAAATCTTTTAATCCTCCAATATCATCCCATGATACCTTCGAAACTTCTTTAGTGACACCTCTTGTCATACTTGGACCAACCTCAACTCTTGCACATTCCCAATCTTCCATCCTTAAAACAAGTGAGTCACCATCTCCAGCACAACTTAACATCCTACGATGAGCAAACCTAGCAGCCTCCCGACATAAAGCTTCTAAATCAGCACCCACATATCCATTGCAGGATGCAGCGATAGCTTGTAGATCAACATTTCCATCCAAATGAAGGTTCTTCGTGTGGAGCTAAACCAAAGTAAGAAGGCCATAATTTTCATTAAAATGGACATGGAGATATCCATTAAAATGGGCATCATTTACTGCCCAATAGGAAGCAAAATAACCTCCTCTTTTATGTGTATAATTCAATTACCAAGCTTTCTATTTATTAATTAACTTAAAGTAACATTGACATCTATCATGATATTAATCACAGAATAAAGTATGCATGAAAGAAGAACCTAAAACCTCAAGAATTTGCAAGCGTTCATCCATGGTAGGAACTGTAACTTCAATTTCAGAATCAAAACGCCCTGGCCTTCGTAATGCTGGATCAATCCCATCCACCCTTATAAGACATAAACAAGCAACAACTCTCTCTTAATAGAGAACTTCAGGATATGAATATAAGCAATTGGCTTGCAAAAAAATGCTAGATGGGTGCAGCTTCTAGAAAGCTGAACCTAATTATGAAAATTATTAGTGTGATAAATGGTTTCATCGTATATCTCGTTATGTCTAACCTATTAGTCGATGCCACCACAACAATGCGTGGGAGATTCCTTGCTGAAGTATTGATTCCATCCATCAAGGTTAGAAGCTGACCAACTATGCGAGATTCCTGTTCTCTCCTGGGTAATAGATAATTTTTAGAAGCCATGGCAAAAATATCAAATCTACAATGTTATAACAATTTCCAAATTTTACCTGGTGTCACGGTGGGGGCAAATGGCATCAATTTCATCAACAAAAATAACAGAAGGCTTCCCTGATGCTGCATGGGAATATGCTTGAGAAAATGCTTCCCTCAGATATTTCTCACTTTCTCCAGCATGTGCTCTATGAACAGAATATGGACTGAAGAACATAGACAAACATATATAAAAATAAATCTCATCAAGAAGTATAAGTGAAAACGTACAATAAAAGAAAAATAAGAAATAAAAGGTTCATAGAATCATCATTAACATCATAATTAGGCAAAATAAATGGCATCTCTCCAGATTCAGTACTTGATCATAGTTAGATGAGCATCACTCTCTCGAACAACAGCTTGAACCAGGCTAGTCTGACACACAACCAACAAAGAAATATTTGAAAAACATATTTCAGTGAGACTACATCATTTCTAACTAATAAGAATAAAAGAATTTCAGAAAACCAAAAAATAGATTTTATGAGCATCCATATGCGACACATAACAAATGTGCGGCATTCTCGAGCGAAATCATTCAGGCTCTCAGTCTGAACACAAACAATCAAGGATTAACAGCAAGATGGAATTTTTTTCTCTTCAATGTTTCACTAACGTACTCATGTTTAACTTCCCCCCACAGAATTGCATAACTATTAAACAGCATATATATAAATCAGCTAGTATAGCTCAAAATGATGCTTATGATCTAACTCAGGAACCAATGGTGTTCATAAAAATGATACCTTTCCGGTGCCTGGAGGCCCGAAAAGAAGCAATCCTTTGGGCCACTGTTGAAGAAGACCACCAAACAGAGGGGAAACCATCCAATAAATTAGAATCGGGATATCTTCCGTAAATTAGCCGCCAAGGAAAAAAAATATTGTTAAATTAACATAACTAAGCTTTACCTTGAGGCCGAGCTTCCGGGATTCATTGGAGTAGAGGAAAGGGTAGATGATGAGCTCCCTGAGGGCTTCCAGAGCTCTGCTATTGCCTGCGACGACCTCCTCGGCTCTCCATTTTCCCTCTCTTCCGCCGTTGCTTTCCATCCGGATTGAACTCCAGAAATGGATTTAGGTTTTGGACGATCGGAAAGTGCAGAAGGCACGAAAGAAAAGGAAGAGAGAAGGGACAATAAGAAAACCCTAAACCCCTGCGACGAGGGAAGGGGCGGGGGCGCAAATGAAGCGGTTCGGAAAGGGAAGTTTGAACCAAGACGGCCCCGAGCTACACTGCGAACCCGGTCCGTTGATGAGCCCTATCTGAACCACATCCCAAGCCGACCCTGATCCATTCTTTTGTGGATAAAAAAATTTATTTAAAAATTTATATTTTTAAAAATAAATATTTTTTAAAAAATATTTAGATAAAAAAATAATTTATTTATATTTTTTTACACATGAAAAAATAATTTTGAAATTTATTATCTATGTTCTTTTATATTATTATTTTTCTGAATAAGTTGTTAAAAAATTTATTCATATTTTTCATAATATCCTTTATATATTTTAGGTTTGGAGAAAATAGACATCTCATTTATTGGGTATTAAATGATGAAGGTATAGAAAATGAAGATGGGATATCTTAGGAATAAAATTAACTATCTAATTTATTGGCTAATGAAAAAAATGATTGAGCCACCTCCTAAATGAATAAGATTTTTCTCTATTTCATAAATAAATATATTTATGAAAAATAATTTATCTATCTTGAAAAGTATAAGAACATAGGTAAGTTGATCAATAGAAAAATTGATCAATTTTTTCATGATATTTATCCACCTAAGAACGGATGGAAACTTCGATTCCTCTTCGCCCGTGCTACCTTTTCCTCCCCCTTCCCCTGCCCCGCCCTCCCCCTCTTCCATTTCCTCCCCCTCTCCAACCACCCCTTATGTTCTCACCCTCCTCCACCTCCGCCTCTCTCTCCTCCCTGTCGATAGCCTCCCTCTAACCTAATCGAAACTTAAGAAACTCCTCCGATCTCTCTCAAGTGAAGGTCTTATCTTTTTATTTTTTCTATCTTTCCTTTGTTTTCATTGAATTTTTTTATGTTTCGCTCCAGTTTTTTCTCTATTTTTTTCCATCCTCAGGAGGTGAGAAGCTTGGAGCATCCCAATAAGGAAGCTTGGACGATGGCTGGGGTTTTGTAATGGGTACTTATATGATAGCTTGAATAGTATAAATATATCATCAATCAATTTGAAAGTTATGATTTGTTGGTCAAGATAATTAAAGATTCAAAATTCAAATTCTCTTATCATATAATATATTAAGAGATAAATTTTAAATTCATCTCAAATCCAAATGGATTTTAACTTTAAATCTCAATGATACATAAAAATATGTTAGCTTTTTCTTAATATAAATTATTTTATAATTATAATAATTAATATGATATTTTGATAATGATGAATTGATTAATTTGATTAAAGAAGAGATGAAAAAGAAAGAAAGAGGAAGAAGAGGGGGGAAGAAATCCAAATTTATTATCCAAACATAGGATAAGATTACCTACATAAGATTTTTATCGTAATATGATTTTATGTATAATCCTATATCCCATCATAAATTTTATCCTAAGATTATAAATTATAAACACCCAAACAGAAACTCGGGCATCTATAAAGATGCTAGCAAGCAAGCACTTTTTATCCCCTATAACAACAAAAGTTAAAAGAACTTAAAGATCTAACCCTAATCAAGGAGAAATTATGCACGATACGTTATGCATTATGTGGCTGTGTACCATATCAATCATCTTATCTTCTTCCTATAGGTCCTATTCATCATGTATTCATCTTGGTGATTGGCTCGTAGGAAGGACCGGTATGATATGATATAATAATAAACTAAAATTTATATGGGAGGAGAGCAAAGTACTTGAGACATGCATTGGTGTATATGTGGCAGGCCTCAAAGAAGATTGGAGGGACGAGACTCTAGATATATTTTTTTCTTTTTTCTTTTCTTTCTCTCAGTCATAAAATGCAAAGTGTAGAAGGTGTAGCTCATTTTTTAAGTTGCATTTGGTACATCGCCAGACAATCTTCGAAGATAATATGGATTACTTTTAAAATAGATTGCTATTATTAAATTATTGATAATATTGATTACCGTATTTGGTACGCGTAGATAATATTATAGTAAAATTACTGAAAATCTGATTGACATATTTGGTATGTTAATTAGATTACCAGTAATGTGAAATAAAATTCTCAAAATATTCTCATAAAATTTTATAAAATTTTAAATTATTGGAGAAGAGTTTGATTTTATTTTCTAAATTTAAATTAAAATTTTTAAAATATACTTGACGAGAGGAGAGGGCGGCAATGACAGAGGTGAGGGAGGAGAGATCGATGCCAGCACAGAAGTGGGGGCTATGGCCGAAGATAATAGGGGCATGGGCGAAGAGGAGGCAGTTAAGGGCGATGAGGGCATAGGAGAGTTCAGAGAAGAAGAGGAGGATGAGAGCCATCGGTGAAGGAGTAGGTTTTATGTGATTTTTTTTCATGGGATGATTTTATCCAAATTTTTTTTGATAATATTGTCAAACAAGTGATAATCTGGATACCCATCTCTTTCCAAGATAATCTGCATTGCTCCTTGGAAGACAATCTAGATTGCCTCCTAAAAAGCATACCAAATACAATAATCTGATGGGTCCACTTTAAATTATCGGTAATCTATCCAAATTGCCGGCTACCAAATATAATCTTAGTTTTATATTACCAGATGTTGAGCGTGATAATGGACAAATAGGATTGTTACATGGATTTTGGACAACAATGATTTTAAATTTAGTTGTTTCTCACAAGAACTCATATGCATTCCAACCCATCAAGCCGATGTAATACATGGGCAATGACCCATCCATATCCTTTTCCCTATTAGCAAGGGGAAGGAAAAAGTTGAGCATGTATGGATAGACCCAACTAAATTAAACCACTCCGAACTTATTACGATGGTCTGATCCTTTTCAATCAAAATAACAATATAATAAATAAAAAAATTTAAATAGTTAAATTTTTTGTGTATATCCAGCAATGAATTTTAATGTTATATCATGAATAAAATTTTCGTCTCCATGCAAAACTCCTATCACTGGTGTCAATGTCATTAACATGGACTCCATTTTTTCTTCTTTCTTTCAATTATTTTAATATGATATATTAATAAACTATATTAAATCATATATTTTGATCGTCAAATTTTTTTCGTATTAAACAATGAATTTTAATGATGGTCAAAATTGATGTCATTTGTATATTAAAACAATGAATTTTAATAATGACCGAATACATTAATTTTGATATCATTAATATTAATCATCATACAATATCACTAATTGGGACAATATTGATATATTTTCTTTATGGTATTGTTGTTTGTATTTTCTTCATGAGCCTTTATGGGGCAAACCATGCAACCTTGGGATCACGAAAGCAAGGTATCCTTTCTTTTATGAGACGAAGAGCCGCCGCGAGACTCATTGTTCCCCACCCCATCCCATATTCTCACACATCTCGCGCGTGCTCCGACATCCATGACACACATCTGCCGCATAATTCTATCCCTCGAATGCGTGCCATTTGGGACTTCTAGCTGTGAGCAGATGGCCAAATGAGTCATATGCTCCTCACTTTCTATCCATGACAGAACCGCATATGAGGGTGGCAATGTATGACCCAAACTAACTCAGAATTGAATTTAATATAAAAAAAATTAGATCATAAATGAGTCAATCCATCTAAATTTATTTATTAAATGGATTGTGTTCAGATTTAGATCCTGAAACCATTTAACTCGTTCTAATCCATTTAATAATTGAATTGGATCATAATCCGACTCATTTAATCTATTTAAAATCTGTTTAATAAATTTTTGGTATATTTTATCCGACCTATTTAACCTATTCAATCAATTTAATCTATTTAATCTAACTTGATATGTTTAATAAATAGATTATATCGATCAGATATGATTATTCATTAAATAAATAAATCAGATTTTTAAATTTTAATTTTTTTAATAAATAGATCTGATTTAGATTATTGAGTTTTTGACCCGGCTAATATACGATCCTATTTGTATCTAATCCGGTTGCCACCCTTAACATGTGCCAACATATGGGACCAAATGTGCTTTCCTATGAAGATGCCACGTTTGTGCCATACCAGCTGTCCAATGTCCCTCCACATGATGCATCCATATATCTACGTCTCCATCATATGTACTTTGGTGCTACACCACCCTGTAAATTTGCTGGAAAATAATGATCACCATGAGGCTCGTTCTTTTTTTCCGATTGAAACCATGAAGCTCGTCCTTACATGAAATGGCACTCTGGATGAAAATTTAGATCTAAATTATCAAAAACCAACATGAAGCTAAGTTTAATGGAAAGTACACTCATGATTTCATCCCGGTTATTAATAATTTAAAGAGAAGTAGAGCTGATCATAGGCCAGACTTAGGCACAGAAAGTGTCAAATTTTAAATAGAGATGGCCCAAAGCCTAAATAAAAATGAACACAGATCTTAGACATGAGCCATGATCAGCTCCAAGGAGGAGATGGCAAGAGAATCATTGCGATTAATCAAATTCAAATTTTTGAGGATGTATCAAATAAGAATCGGACCCAGAGTGAACTCAGTGAAGCAAAGAGGTGTTAAACACTTGGACAAGCTCTGGTTCACACGTAATTTGAGTCTTTAATTTCCTTTTACTTTCATATATGTCACGAGAAGTAAGTCCAGAATTTTGCCCATGAACAATTCCTGGCTGCAATATTGTCTAGATTCTAATAAAATTTAACATGGGAGCACATACGAATTGCTAATTGTGTTCATACAGAGATTGATTTACTCATCCACTAAAAGAGAGGGATGCCATATTTAGACCCATATATTAGTTGCATGATTCGATTAATGGGTCCCGTTCAGTTCCTATTGGATAAGCTATTTATTGAATGGATGATGGTCCATATTATGTGACAAGAAACAGTACAATTACTGCAAGTGACCAGAAAAATATTGATAGATCTTGAAAGTATCTTAAATTCATTGGTTTTTGAGGGTATGAAGTTTTGTATGCAAGAAGCTTTTTTTTTCATGCTTTCTTTCTTTCTTTCTTCATTCTTTTCTCCCTTTGAGCCAAAGTAGTTTTCAAACTCAAAAACTCCTGAAAGAGTTATTCAAAGAAGGTGGTCAGCCTCTTTTATTATATACTTCCAAGATATATCATACATATCATACACTTGCTGAACAAAACGCCTTATTCTCAGATCAAAAGCAAGGAAAAATGAACAAAAACTACATGATATTATGGTTCAAGCTTCTCCATCATAATTAAGGTTGTCTAAGCAACAGCTGAGATCCGCCGCTGGCGATCAGACTCCTTAACCTTGGAGGCGACACGATGATAATGAGGCACCCCAAGCCGATCTCTTGTTGATGCTTCAAACTCTTTTCTTTCATCTATCAAAATTTGCCGGCCTCGGCATTCCTCACTACAAAATCCCTGGTTACCCCTGCAATAACATCACAAATACAATAGGCAAATAGAACCACCAAAAAGATATGAACTTTGCCATATATGTCTTATGGCCAAGTATCATTAAACTTATGGAATAATGATCATTAGTTTTTCTGAAGCAAGATCAAAATATCCTTATTAATACAATTTTAACATGATGGGAAACATGTAAATCCGAAAACAAAATATATTGGATAGTTTTAACATTTAATTAAGATTTTAAAATGAAAAATGAATACATCAAGGAATCCTGAGAGAGATCAAGCAAAAAATTAACATAAGCTACCATGTTCGAAAAATTAATAAAAATCATGAAAAAACTCAAAGCTTTTTCAATATGGAGAATACTAACAATCAGTCGATCTAACTTCATTCGATCATCTAAATCTTAATCCCTGGTGCAAGGTAAACATTGGACCCTTCCCCTCTCCTTCCAAGTAAGCCAGTTCTAGGTAACTACAACACATATCTAGCACATTTATCCCAGATTTTTATCAATTAAAACCTAAAAAGGAGGAAGCAATATTAATCTATGAGGAAGCTACTTCTCTTCTCCAATCATCTAAAGATAGAGGAGATTGGAACTAGGAAAACACCTATACATGTAAACATCCTTCTCAGGGCTTAGTTCCCTCTTGCACAGGAAGCATGCCTTTAGGAAGTCTGACTCCTGAAAATTCTTGGCAATTTGGCGAGCTCTAGCAGTTGGCCTGCATGACCTCAACGTAGACTTGATAACAATATTCTCTCCTTGCCCGGTTTGCTGTATCAGAATCCGGAGACCCACGAGGCTTTCTGCTGCTGGTGTCAACCTCTTGGGCCCTCCATTAATGGTTACTCCAGTCCTAGAAGCCTCACCACCCTCCTCCCATGGATGGAAGATGCTCTTTGTTCTTGGGAGCATCTTGAGGAGAAGAAAGAGAAAGGGAAGGAAGGAGGGTGGGAGGAAAGAAGAGAAAGGCTAGTGGGGGGGATCTTTTTGGCAATGGGATGAGGGGTGTGGGGTGGAAGAAGTAGTGTTGGATATTTAAAACCAGCTGATGTCCACAAAGGATCCATCACTTCTTTCACATGACATAATGTTGGATCTTTGTACGGCTTGGTGTGGCTAAGCTCGGCTAAGCTTAGCTTGATTTGGTTTAATTTTGTGGTTAAGACAACTTCTAATCTAGTTAAGTTAATGGCATTATAATTAACACGTGGCTTTAAGTTAGGCCAGCCCACGTGAAAAAGTACTAACTTAGGGAGAATAATTTAACATTAGGTGGGAGTTTCAGTGCGGGCTAGTTGTATTAATGAGTGGTTGTCGTATCCTTTTGACTGGCTGCAGGTCAGTCTTCCATAACTAAAAACCCCTCTTCTGACAATGTTTGCACAAGCAACTAGAAAAACATCCATAAACAAGTTGTCACTGGTGAAACAAAGACATAATATAATATTTGCTAACGTGAGTTGGTAAGGGACCGTTTCATTAGGCAAATGAATTTACGTAGCTATAGAACAAGAGAAATGGGCGAGGAAATCATTTCACCAGGGGCAATGATAAAATCATATCACAATAGCAATTTCTTTTAAAAAAAGAAATCAGATCATATTGTGATACAGTACTTGTTCATATAAGGAAAAATAGTTGTTAATTTTAATTTTTATTTATTAAAAAATATTAAAAATAAAAAGAAAAAAATTCGAAAGGGTTAAAAATATATCGAGTAGTTTAGTATTCTACAATAGCTAGACCTTGTAATCTATATATACTCATATTGGAGAACAATGAAATGCAAGAATCAAAAATTATCCTTAATAAAGATATTACCTTCTTTATATACAAAGATATATCTCTTTTTCTTTTTTGTTTTGGACAAGGCCGAGTTGTTCATATAATATGAATATAAATATAATTCAAAAAATAAAAAAAAAATTCTGAAATGATATTGATAAAACAAGCATATCCGTTCAAATATCATCTTCAAAATGATCAACGACATAACCAACAATCCAGTTAACAGCACTTTTCACTTTATGATAGATATATTTGACATCCATGGAAGCACAACCCGCTAATAGAAAGCCGAACAAGCGGATTGGATGCTACAGCTTCCTCCCACCTTCGAATCCACTTGACCATCGTAGCCGAATCTCCCTCCATTATCAGCTGCTCAGCCCCGAGGCCGAGGCGAAACCTCGTGGGCATACAAAGATATCTTTACGTGTATGCAAAGAGGTTTGGTGTAAGTGATTTTTTAAATAGCCATGTGCAAAAGATCTACTAAAATCATGTTTACAAGCAGAATAAGGGAGTGCAGGTCACCTATCAGTTCTTTCATCCTTTTTCAACCAAATATTCGATGAAATACTTGGATTAAACCGCTTCTTCAGAAGCAAACAGATATTTGGTATATAATTGTTTACGTTTTAAATGACTCTATTTCACTTAATTCAGGAATAAATTATACCATGATGTGGAATAAAGTAATTTATTCGGCAATGAAGGGGAGCTGGAATAAATTAACTTATGCTATTTTTAAATATGAGATGAAAGATTCGTTGGCCGAGCCGAGTGAAGCATGGCACTTTGCCAACTCGACCTTGTGATGCGGGTCCTTCTTTTGCTTTGGCCCCTGTCCTCTCCACATCTTTTAAGGATGTCTTGTACCACTTTTGAGTTCAGAAAGAAACAAATGGAGAGACTGTGGACCACTTGCTGCTAATTTCTTACTCTATTCTGAAGGCATGGAACACGTTCAGCGTGGGACGACGAGAATGGCAACTCCACTTTACTTCCCAGAAAATTATTACGGAGCGTTCCTTGCTTGGTTGCTCACTTTTGGAATGCTTTTCCTTTACAAAAAAAATTTAATTTTTGAATAAATTATAAAAACATCTTCACTATTTTAACTCAATTTTATTTATATTTTTTATATTTTAAAAAATATCAAATTAGTCCTTCTATTTATCGATATGTTCCGATGTAGTCCAACCATCTATCTCCGTTAATAAAATTTTTTAAAATAATAAAAATACCCATCTTCTTCCTCCTTCCTCCTCCTCAATGGTCGGTATCCCTCTTTCTTCCACTTCTTTCTTTTTTCCTTTCTCTTTCTCCTCTTTCTTTTCATTTATTTCTCTTTCTCCCCTTCCTCCTCTTTTTCTCCACTCATTCTCCTTTCTCTTCTTCTTCTTTCTCCACCCATTCTCCTCCTCCCTTTTCTCCTCTCCTTTCTCTATCCATTCTTTTCATCTCTTTTCTCCTCCCCATCCTTCCAATCTACTTCTCTTCCTCATTCTTTTCCTTCAAACCGCATATAAACCATTCTCCTATACGGTGGCCTCCTCTCCTAGTGCATGAGAGAGAGAGAGAAAGCTGGTTTAAAAATAGCAATTATATCACTATAATGCTTTGGGACAAATATTGTCCAGCAGCAACATAATTTCAACATCTGTCGCATGAGATAAGAGCTCTAATACCCAACACAAAACTATGGCCATCATCTAAGCTTTCCTATTCGGCTGCTCTGAGCCTCCCACCCAATTGAGACTCCTGAGGAAGGAAAAAAAATAGAGAATAAACCAGGAGAAAATAGAGAAAAATTCGACAAAAACAAAAGAAAGAAAAAAATTGAAAGATAAGACTTTTTACTGTATAGATTGATCATTATTTTTTTCTTTTTGCTTCCTTTTCTTTTTATTTAATTTTTTTTTTCGGAGACCTGTGGGAAAAGAGAGTACCTGAGGGAGATCGAAGGGGTTTCTTAGATTCCAATTGGGGTTTTTCTCAAGCATATAGGATTTTGTAAGGGCTTTGCTAGTGTGAGTAGGTCCCTTCAAGTTTTGAGAGCTTAATTTTGGTAGAAGCATAAAATTTTATGGGGTTTAGAGAAGAAACTAAATGGATGGATCAAAAGAATTCTATTCCACAGGGGAAGAAACTAACAAATATCATAAACAAAAGGATAAACAGCAGCCAAGAGGCTAAGATGAAGAAAAATCGATGGACCACGAAGGAAGATCCCATCATGGTGGGAGAAAAAAGAGGAAGGGGAGGAAGAGAATGGATACAGAAAGGAGAGGATGAGAAAGAAGGAGAGAGAAAGAGATGGAAGGGAAGAAGGAGAAATGGATGAAAGAAAGGGAAGGAAGAGAAAGAAAGAAGGAAGTGAGAGAAAGAGGGACATCGATCATGGAGGAGGAGAGAGGAGAAAGAAGATGGATATTTTTGTTATTTTAAAAAATTTTATTAACGGAGATAGATGGTTGGACTATATCGGAATATATCGATAACTAAAAAGGTTAGTTTGATATTTTTTAAAGTACAAAGGTATAAGTGAAATTGAGCTAAAGTAGATGGGGTGTTCCTATAATTTATTTTTAATTTTTTCTTCACAGATGCTTATGAAAGTACTATGATTACAAGCAATATAACTTGTCACTATAGAATTATTACCTACACTATTTGCACCATGTAGCCATGCATATAGCCAATGACGATCACTAATTTCTATGAGCCTCATCAGAGGCATATCTCAATGTATCATTGTTAGGATTTGACACCTCGAGATTCAGCCCACAATGAGTCCACAGCGAGGTTCACGACGAAAAACGAAGTCCAACGAGACCAAGATCACCTGAATCGGAGCTCGGATGGAGGAGATACGAGCTTTTGAAGTCGGCACGAGAATCGAGGTGGTGGAGGATCGCCGGCGACCGGCGGCGGGCGGCAGCGGCGCGGCCGCAGGCGGCGGCGCGCGGGACCCGGGCCCAGGCCCGTGCGGGACGCGCGACCCAAGCCTGCTGGCCCCTTGCCCCGGTCCACCGTGGACCGGGTGGTCCACGACGCGGTCTGTGGACCGCATGGGCATTTCCCACGCATTTCTCGCGGTCTACGGCACTATTCCGTAGACCGGAGCGCGATCCAACGGCCCAGGTGGCTCCCGGTCTTGATCCGACGGTTCAGGGGGTTTTTTTGGCTTTGTTTAGGACTCCTAATTCCTCTCTAATCACGTTTTTAAGCTCTGTTTAAGGTCTTTAAAAAGCCTGAGACGAACAGAGAAGAAGTGTGGGCTCGGGTTTCTCGCCTACAGCCGTACGAACCTGATTGAAGAGAGAGAGAGGCTAGGGCACTGTGAGAGAAGGAGCAGGAGGCTCCTGGACAGCGGTCGCCAGGCTCTTCAGGGGTTCAGGAGGGTCTCCAAGAGAGAGAGAGCTTTTGTGAGGGGAACTTTATGTGAGAGAGAATTAGGTGTACAAAGGTTGAGGGTGAGGTCTCCTCTTGTAAAATTTTCTTTTCATAGTGAAGTTTGCATGCCCCGTGGAGGCGAGCCCTTTTGTGGCTGATCCACGTATTTTGATTGTTTTTCCTTTTGTTTTGTTTCTTCTTTCTTTCTGCTGCATCGCGTGGTACTGAAAGGATCTTGGGAGGTGGTGTCCTGGCCAGACATCCACCCAACAAGTGGTATCAGAGCAAGGCGGTACAAGGATGCAGATTGCAGTGGTGGTGAGCAAGACTGAAGATGGAGAAAACAGGAACAATCAAGATAGAGATCAACAAGTTCGATGGTAAGAGCAATTTCTCCTTGTGGCAGGCAAGGGTGAAGGACGTGCTCATCCAACAGGGGTTGATCGATGCTCTCTTGTGCGATGAGAAGCCGACTACCATGGAGGTGCGGGATTGGAAACGGCTACAGATGCAGGCGGTGAGTACCATCCGCATGTACCTGACGGATGAGGTGGTGATCCATGTGCTGAGCGAGACTTCCCCGAAGGTGCTGTGGTCGAAGCTCGAGGAGTTGTACATGGCGAAGTCTCTCACCAACACTCTTTTCCTCTGGAGACAGTTTTATCAACTGCGGATGACTGAGGGACAGAGCGTGCAGGAGCATCTGAGCCACTTCCAGAAGATCCTCACCGACCTTCTCAGCGTTGGCGAGAATGTTGAGGAGAAGACCAAGGCGCTGGTTTTGCTGGCGTCGCTTCCTTCTTCGTACGAGTCCTTGGTGACTGCTCTTCTAGTGGGGAAGAGGATTATCAAGATGGACGAGGTCACCGCGGCGATACTCCAGAACGAGGTTCTCAGGAGGGAGAACCTAGCTTCGAGCTCAAGTGGCGATAGCTCAGCTTTGGTGACTTCTGGAGGTGCAGGAGGCGGTAGACGGAGCGACAGGAGATCGCAACGAGGGCGGTCTAAGTCCAAGAGGCACTTGAGCAAAATCAGATGTTACCGGTGTGAAGAGTTGGGGCATCTAGCCAGAGATTGCCCTCAACTGAAAAATCAGACGGTGGCTGCTGTAGCGACGGCCGGCAGTGATTTAGATGGAGATGTCTTTGAGATATCTGACGATGTATCTACTTCTTCTCAGCAGTGGATATTAGATTCTGCATGCCCCTATCATGTGTGTTGCAGAGAGGAGTAGTTTGACTCCCTGGAGAACAGTGAGAGCACTGTATATCTGCCGGATGGATCGAGCTGTGCGATCAGAGGCATTGGGACGGTCAGCTGGAGGACACATGATGGTGCAGTGAGGAGATTGGGGGAGGTCCGATACATACCCGATTTCAGGCAGAATCTTATCTCACTTAGCAGACTGGATTCGAGAGGCTACAGGACGGTAGCTGGTGGAGGAATCCTGAGGGTGCTACGCGGCGATAGGATTGTGCTGGAGGGGAAGAAGGGAAGCAGAGGACATTATTACCTGGCAGGGAGCCCAGTGCGAGGTGGAGCATCGGGAGCCAGGTGGAGCCCAGAGCGAGGTGGAGCTCCAGGAGGCGGATCGGGCATGAGACAGGAGACTCGGGAGGACGAAAGGCGACGTCGCAAGGTAAGATTTCTATTGCCGCAGGATGATGCTCCGAGCAGGTCTCAGGTCAGGAGGAGCACAGCATACGACGGAGATGGGATCGAGCAGTCTGGCTCGACTCCCATGTTTGCCCATCCATGATCAGTAGGCGATTGCCCCAGGGCATGGGGGCGAGAAGATCCAGAAGCTCTCGGAGTTTGGAGGAGGCCGAATATCAAGTCGAGATGGAGATTGTTAAGATTTGACACCTCGAGATTCAGCCCACATTGAGCCCACAACGAGGTTCACGACGAAAAATGAAGTCCAACGAGACCAAGATCACCTGAATCGGAGCTCGGATGGAGGAGATACGAGCTTTTGAAGTCAGCACGAGAATCGAGGCGGCGGAGGACTGCCGGTGGCGGGCGGCAGCGGCGCGGCCGCAGGCGGCGGCGTGCGGGACGCGCATCCCAAGCCCGCGTGGGACGCGGGACCCAGGCCCGCACGGGACGCGCGACCCAGGCCTGCTGGCCCCTTGTCCCGGTCCACCGTGGATCGGGTGGTCCACGGCGCGGTCTGTGGACCGCGTGGGCGTTTTCCACGTGTTTCTCGCGGTCCACGGCACTATTCCGTGGATCGGAGCGCGATCCAACGGCCCAGGTGGCTCCCGATCTTGATCCGACGGTCCAAGGGGTTTTTTTTACTTTGTTTAGGACTCCTAATCCATCTCTAATCACGTTTTTAAGCTCTGTTTAAGGTCTTTAAAAAGCCTGAGACGAACAGAGAAGAAGTGTGGGCTCGGGTTTCTCGCCTACAGCCGTACGAACCCGATTGAAGAGAGAGAGAGGCTAGGGCACTGTGAGAGAAGGAGCAGGAGGCTCCTGGACAGCGGTCGCCAGGCTCTTCAGGGGTTCAAGGGGTCTCCAAGAGAGAGAGAGCTTTTGTGAGGGGAACTTTATGTGAGAGAGAATTAGGTGTACAAGGGTTGAGGGTGAGGTCTCCTCTTGTAAAATTTTCTTTTCATAGTGAAGTTTGCATGCCCCGTGAAGGCGAGCCCTTTTGTGGCTGATCCACGTATTTTGATTGTTTTTCCTTTTGTTTTGTTTCTTCTTTCTTCCTGCTGCATCGCGTGGTACTGAAAAGATCTTGGGAGATGGTGTCCTGACCAGACATCTACCTAACAATCATCATAATTAAGAACCAGTGGTTGTGGTTGGCTATTTGTATGGCTATTTGTATGGCCACACCTTGTCATGCGGTGTAGGCAATAATTTTTTGAAGACTTGGATGATAGGGAACGCATCTTACACTACCACCCCCAAAAAAATCAGTAAATAAATAAAATGATAATGTAAAAAGAGCACGCATTTGAAATGGCAAAGGTTAGTTAATGGCACTTTTTTTTTTTTTTTTCTGACGGTTGTTGGGGTTTTTTTTTTTTTTTGGTGGGGTGGGGGGGGGGGGGGGGGGTTGGTGTGTGTGGGGTTTGTAAGATTAGATCATAGCATTTCATCTACGAGCTTCTTGCAGTCTTGTTAGATTTCTTAATTTAAAGTTTTCCTAGTTGCCACAGTGTTTGCTCCCTTTACAAAGTTTTATCAGCACTGCTATTTTATTTGATTCAGTTTGAGCTTTAATTCAAAATAGTGTTCCATTCAAGAAATTAACCATAAGATGTGTCAGACTCCGTTACTTGTTGGCCAATCCCATCATTTCATATTTTAGGGAAATTGCCTCAAGAAAAAGGTAGTTATCTTCAGCACAAAAATTAAATTAGGAGAGGGAAAACAAGCAGCTCTCATAGGCCTTTTTTGACTTAGATGAAAGTAAGGTCTAAGATAGTACTATAATAGTTGTCATAGTGTAAATAATATTTTAGTTTGAATTTCAAAGTTGTTCAAACTAATTTGTCCTGATCCTGGAATTGCACAACATGAAAATAATATTTTTATCAAATGAACAATAATTTTAAAAATAATGCCACATGTTGAATGTCGACCATTCCAAGGAAATTTTTCATTTGTTGATTCTGCCACATGTTAATATGGATTATCAAGTTTTTTTTTTTTAAAAAAAAGACTTCAAAGACTTGAGCCAAATTGAGAAAGACAATTATTTTTTCATCAAAACATCATTATAATAACTATTTCAATAATTATTATTCAAGTACTAAAATTTTTAATAACGTAGGTTGTAGGCAAATAAGGCCATTATCCCAAGTTCAAATACTGATGGTTTTGATAGGGAGCCATAATAATAAAATAATATTGCTGTTACAACCGAAATCTCATGAGAGGATGGATCTATTCTTTAAAATCAGGTCACAATATTCTTGCAGTGTAACCTCCAAATATGTTTAAAAATAAACCGTTAATTTTTTTTAGGTACATGTTCTTCGAAAGTCCATGGTTATTCAAAAATTCTAACATCAGTAGCAATGTATAGGAGCTATATTTTAATTTGGTTTTTATGTCCTGAAAAACTTGGACTAAATATGCAATGTCATTCTTACCGACCCTTTCATGTCAAAGTGTAGCAAGGGGTCCGTATTTGCGATGCGGGCCCTACACGTGCCGGCCGATTTGCAAAGTTGGTGTCATGGCTGGTTAGTTATGCTTCCATCATGGGATAAAGCAAGGGTTCGGATTGTCTCTTTTATGCGAAAGAATGATCGGCATTTTTTTTTGATGTAGATTATTTGCATATATCTCAAAGCATTTCGAACTTTATTCATTCGTCTGCATAAATCTCGAAGCAGTCATTATACATGCGAAAGATACAACCCCTATCCATAAAGAGTTTGATAGATCTCGAAGCAGCTATTATACATGCGAAAGATACAACCCCTATCCATAAAGAGTTTGATAGATTTCGAAGCAGCTATTATACATGCGAAAGATACAACCCCTATCCATAAAGAGTTTGAGTCATCCCTTTCGCGAGAAAAAAATGATTGATGTTTTTTCTTGACATTGATCATTAGATCATCCTCTGCATAGATTTGAGAGCACTCCATGCTCCTCCATGTTTTTGCTTGCATAAATCTCGAAGTGGCTATCATGTGAGCTAATGGTCAAGCTGCACAAAGAAAGATGAATCCTTCTGTTGTGCAGAGAATACAACCCCTGTCCATAAAGCAAAAGCATCCTTGTAGTGTATAGGGAATCAGATGAGATCCATGGATGCAAAGGTGCAGTCCATTCGACTTGCCATCAGGCATTTTTTTTTCATGCCACCTTGATTGCGATATTTTATTCTCATCATACGTGGCTTCGTTTCCTTCTTTGCACTGAGGCTCATTAACACTAGCTAATAGGTAGGGTCCTGCACTGAAAGTGCCGGCTAACCAAATGGTAGGGCCTCTTGGATTCAAATCTTTTCAATCTTGCATTCATAAGATTTGAAATATTAGAGATATCTGGGAGGAACCACCTCTTTTGATGTAGACTATTATCGGTGAAGTTCTTTAGAACATTTTTTAAAAAACAATTAAATTAAAAGTAGAATGAGGAGGATGAAAGGTGACATGGATAAGATATCCTCTAATTAGCCATCACATCGAATGTGTTCATGTAAATCTGATGGCATACAACTACCTGACCATGGTTTAAGGTTGTAACCTAGGGTTGGTTTAAGCTAGCCGAGAGCGGTTCCAGATTTTATATGGCTAACGTGAGCGCAATTCAAGCTCTTCGTGAGCGAAAAAGGAAAATCTTTAGCTCGTCTCTATTGAGCTAGCTTCAGCTCAATTTGATTTGATCCATTGAAGATCAAGGATGAGGATGAAAGATTCCTGGAAAGATAGAGATAAATCCTTGGATGGGAGGATTAGAGAAGTAGAAAGATGACCACTAGAGGCAAACCTAGAAGAGAGAGCAGGGGTAAAGATATGAGAAGATAGAGTCTCTAGATATTAATTACCTAATCTCAACGAAAACAAGCATCATCACCACTAAATTCCTTTAGGACTGGGGAATGGGAGCCAAATATGTACAACCATATAGAAGCTTTATCTCAAAGGTGTTCAAGGGATTGAGATTCCAAAAATTTGTGTTTGGCTTAATTGAGTGATGTGTTTATGACAACCTACGTTTGCACACATAAACTTATGATTAAATATCTTGGATTTACCTTTTATATTAATCAAAGTGATTATTCTATTAAAAAGAGGTCAAGTTGTGAAATTTCATTTTCTTGTCATGAATTATTGGTGGCTTTATAAATTGAGGCAACCTAAAATTATGCTGAAAAATTATAATCTACTCTTATTTTGGCTTATAAATCTAGTCAATCTAGCTTTTTTTTTCTTCTTTTTCCTTAGTTTTTACTTTTATGACCAACAAGCCTGCTAGTGGAGTCACATTCATCCCTTTTTTCAGTAAATTACAGTTGCATCTCCTTAATTTTAGTTTAAGTTCATTTATACCCCCTTGATTTTAAAAAATATCAAACTAATCTTTTAAATTTTTGAGATATTTTAAAATGGCCCTACCATTTATCTTTATTAAAAGAATAATATCACACGACCATCATATGATATCATTATTTTATAAAAATAATAAAACTATCCTTATCCCCAAGTCCTCTCTCCTCCCTCCTCTCCAATTTCTCTTCTCCTCCATCTCCAGCATCCCTCCTCCCCCCTCATTCCCTCTCATCCCCTTCTTCACCCACTTCTACTCATCATTCTCCTCCAAGGTCATCCATGAGTCTTCTCCCTCCACAACGGCTCCCACCATCTCCACCAATTCCTCACCAGCAACCCCTCTTTCTCTCTTCCCTTCCTCTTCACCTACTTTTCCTTCTCATCCTCTTATTTTAAGCTCGCCCATGAGTCCTTCTCCTCTATGATAGATCCCTCTACCTCAATCCATTCCTTACCGCGATCCCTTATTTCTTCTTACCCATTTCTCCTCATCCTTCTCCTCCTTCAACTTGTCTATGAGTTCTTTCCCTTCATGATGGCTTTCTCCACCTCTATTCATTTTTCATCGATGGCCCCTCCCCTCCATCCTCACCCACTCTCCTCATCATCCTCCTCCAAATTCGCTCATAAGCCCCCCTCCATGGCAGCCCCTCTATCTCCATCATTTTTTGTTGGCAATCCATCATTTTTCCTCTCATTTCTTTTCATCTCCTTCTCCTCGCCGTCCTTGTCCTCTAAATCCATCCATGAACCCTCTCTATTTATAGCGGCTTTCTCCACCTCCACCCTTCTTTGCCAAGGACCCCTCCTTCCCTCTCTTTTCCATCCTCCTCACCCTCTTCACCTCCTTCTCCTCTTCCTCCAATCCTGCCCATGAAGCATTTGATGCCACCCTCTCCCTCCATGCCAACCTTCACGATATCACCCTCTATCTCCACCTTTTCCTCACTAGTGACCTCTTCTATATGAACAAAGAGCATTTTTGTCTATTGAAATGGCAAACTAACACCGTTTATTTGTAAATGAATGGCATGACCACTTTGAAACATCTCAAAAATTTAAAAAAATGATTTGATATTTTTTGAAGTTGGAAGGGTATATGTGAAATTAGATTAAAATTGAAAAAAATATATCAGTAATTTATCTATTTTTGAACAATTGAGATAATCTACACCTATCCATCGTAATGGCCTACTTTCATATTAACACGTGATAAGTTTTTTGGATTTATCTTTTATGCTAAAATTGATCATTTTTATTAAAATAATTTGGAATATGAAATTTCTTTTTTTTTCTTATTAAGAATTACCTTTATATTTTTATAAATCAAAGCAAGCCAAAAATCATGCTGGCAAAAGAAATCTTTCTATGCCATGCGCCTTCAGCTCGGTGCAACTGTAATTTTCGTCATTTTAGGTCGAGCTTTCTACAGGATAGCATGCTAACAACTTGAGTGCGGAGTGGTTTACAACATTGGCTATGGTTACTCTAGGGAAGTGAGATGTACATTTGCAGCATGCCAGCAGGTGACATTTGTAGTTTTTTTTGATGATAGGTGATATTTATAGTTGCTCTTGGTGTTTTTTCTTTGCTGTGTGGAAGTTGCTTGGGACACAGCATATTAATTATATGATCGATCCTCCTTCAGGAAGAAAAGATCCCATGCATCATCTCTCAGCCCAAGAATTTTTAGGAGGCATTTATGGAAAAGTTTGGCAATTAAAGGTGTTTTCTGTATTGGGAGGCAACGATTTCCACGTGAACTTCCTAATAGATAACATAAATTCTTAAATTTTAGACAACTAACTTGATTATTTGTTACGATTCAACGTTAGAGGGTATTTGGTTCGCAACCAAAATTAAAATGGGAATGAAAATAAGAATGATTTGGAATCGAAATCGAAATTACAATGACAATTTGAATCAATAGAGAGTAGAGATTGAGTTTTATATAAATTGAACCATTCCCATTTCACTCTGGAATCGAAATCGGAATGGAACTCCTTCCAATCAAACGGTTGAAATTGGAGTCATCCATTTCGATTTCAATTTCAGACCATCACTTCTTCTAACCAAACACTCCCTTAATATAGGAGATTTCAAATTCTGATTGTCATCTCAATTAGTTTAGCAGATTTTAAATTTTTGTTGAGTTCCTAAGTTAATTTAGGAGGCTTTGTAATTTCATCCTCCCAGATTTGTAACTTGTGTGTGGGCGTGCACGCACGCGTTTGTATATATTCATATCAATGAATGCATAAATGTAAAGTATTCATTTTCTTTTAATATTAGTATTCTTATTTCTTCTTTATTCTAGATCCTAGTGTGAACTGATGAAATGAGCATAAAGCTGCTCGTGAACACTCCCTTCTAATTTAAACCTTTGTGACGGAAAACTAGAGAGCCATGCCCTAGAGTTCCCATGCTAGTTGTCCATGCCTTATGACCAGCTTGTAATCATGGTTGCTAGAGAACCATCATTAAAGAAAATATTAATGATGTTGCACCACGAATCACTTAGCTGATGTTGCAATCTTACTGTCCTTTTGGAATTCATGTCAGTAAAGGTGCAACATGGTGAAGTAAAGTGGAAGTTGTAAGCTAGTGAGAGTGATTTTTGCATCCCTGTAGCATTGCTCCAAGGAAAAATTAGATGCTCTGTTCAATATCATGCAAATTCATCTGCAGTCCCATGGACCGATCTTCTTCTTCCCTTCCGTCTCTATATGCTTGCTATTTTTTAGGATAAAAAAAAAAAAAAAAGAGCATAAGCTTCTTAGGGGCAATCTAAGATGGGATTGCGTAGTGTGGGGTTTGGAAAAATAAAATGAAGCAAAGTGGATGATGGTGGACGATTAAAAAGTAAAGTTCTAAGTTAGAATACGATACCTGCAACTAGTGGATCCGTGGCGCAATGGTAGCGCGTCTGACTCCAGATCAGAAGGTTGCGTGTTCGATTCACGTCGGGTTCAAAATCCCGATCCGCAACGGGTCTGTTTTTTCTCTTCTTTTTTATCCCCTCGGTCGTCTTCAGGAATTTCCTGATGATCCATTAGAATTGGTTTCAAAAGGCCAAGAGCTGCTGCATCTTAGAGCTGGTGTCTACCTGCAAACAGCCACACCAAAACATTAAAAAATTAAAAATTTTAAATTATCGTAAGCTGTCAACTTTCTATCCCTTGCTTACAACAATGCTAGGCAAATGGTGTGATCACTGAATATGATGGATTACATTGACGGTAGGATTAGATTGAGTATTTGAGCCTTTAGCAAAACTGACCCCAAGATGTAACAACACTTCCTTTTCACAACTTGCATGATATTTTCTATGCAAACTTCAAATGAGATATCAATCTTACATCCCATCTAGAGGTGGCAAATGGATCGAATCGGTCATAAACGGATCGGATCAGAAAATGATCAACCCAAATCCGATCTGTTTATTAAACGGATCAAAAATTCAAATCTAAATCCGATCTGTTTATTAGGTAATCCGATCCGATCCATTTAATCCATTTATTGAATAGATCAAATTGAATTAAACGGATTAAACAGATTAAACAGATCAAGTTAAATGAATTAAAAATAGGTTAAACAGGTTAAATGAATCTTCAATGGGTTAAACAGATCAAACAGGTCGGATTAAATGAGTCAGAAATAAGTTAAACAAATTAAATGAGTTATCTGATTCAACCCAATCTAAATATTAAACGGATCAGATATCTAAAATCTATATCGATTCAATTATTAAATGGGTTAAATGGATCGATCCGTTTATGATCCGAATCCGTTTAGCCTAAACTCAAATTTTTTTATGACGGATCGAATACGGATCGGATTGATAGATCGGATTTTATTTTGTCAATCCTAATCTCATCCAATCCTGAACGGCACCAACCTCAAAAAAAAAAAAAAAAAGAAAAGAAAAAAGAAGACTACCTTGCTGAGTGAATGCAATGAGTTTGATGGACAGCACGACAGCAACCCATTGGATAGGAAATGATGTACATGTGGTGCCAAAGTGTTTCCATTGAATAGGATGATTGAACAAAAGTATTCCTATTTATAGTAAGGCAGCACACATCACCTCAGATTAATACCATGTCCAACACTATCAGGTATCAAATAAATTATTCACTTGAGGAAGCCAGCAAATAGGTTTGACCGAGCTTGAGTCCGGCTCTATGCAGATCCCATGTAAAGTGGCTTAGAATTCATGAGTTATGATCCACACAATGTTTACTAGATTGGGTCATATTAGAAGGCAAGAACTACTGGTGAGCAAATTAACTGAAAAAGTTCATTTTAAGAGGAAGCATATTTTGGCAGAGCCATACTTGAACCAATTGGAGGATTTTATAAGCTTTAGAAGAGAGGCTTAACAAGTGTCCCTGGATTTCCAGTCTAATAAAGCAAATTAAATCAGGTTTAGAATGGGTCATGTCCACAACAATAATGCTTTTGTTTCCAACGGCCTTTCCAAGAGACATAGAGGCTGGTGACAGTGATCACAGCATGATGCCAATTAGAAAAAGCTGCCAACAAGAAGAAAAAGCTTATTCTATCAACACGGGGCCGACCATGGAGCTCCAAAAAATGCTACGCCAAGATGTTGACTAGAACTTTGCCAACCAAACACCGGCTTAGAGTATAGTATTCTTGGCAATCAGATCAAAAATGATGCAGAATTAAGTTAGATTGCGGTGGATGTCCCAAATAAACAAATACAAATTCAGGTTAAATTAGGACATTCTTGAAAAAATATAATTTTTTTTTGGAGATGCAAGAATGCACATCTATTAAAAAAAAGATAATGCATGTGCGGTGAGATGAGCCCAGCACAAACAAAAATCTTATATGGAACAAAAGGATAAAAGTTTATTTGATTTTAAAATTTAGTAAAAATTAAAATATCATGAAGATAAAAAAAAATTAGCAATTTGCAATTGTTGACAATACTAGGACTGCAAAATGGTACAAGAGAACTGAGCAGGCCTTATCATATCGGTGGAATAAACAAAGTCACAGAACTACAGTTCTGGATCATGTCATAGTTTTCAAAAAAAAAAGAAAAAAATCTTTCCATGGAAAACCACTAAGCTTTTTCTTCGAGCAATTGGAAAATCATTAAGCAAATGGTCAACAATTCACCCAAGGTTGTGGCTTTTATTTGAAAACAGGATTTGAAGGATTCAAACTAAAAGTCAGGTATAAAGATGTATTGAAGTGCCTGAAATAAGTGGAGAATATTCATGATTATAGGTTGTGTAGTGGGAGTAATTTTTCATACATGCAAGCAACCTAACTTGAGTTAACAAAAGAAATATATTGGTTTCCAAAAATTGCAATCTTAAGTGGCTGAGAGTATTTTATAAAAAGTGACAATGTCTATGACTGCAACTTTTCATCATCATGGCTTAATTTTTTTGGAGAAATCACCATTGCTTAATTTGAGACCACATAAAGAGTAAAGCAGGCATAGATGTAGCTTATAGAACCAAGATTTCTCATTTCTCTCTCTCTCTCTCTCTCTCACACACACACACACAAACCAACAACTCTCATTTCTTAATTCAAAGAAAACAAAGGTTCTGAATGGTGAACGCATGGATGATGGTGATGTCAATTATAATTATCAAGAACAGCAGATAAGTATAACGACATATAGAAATTTTATAATACACAAAGATAATGTTAACTATTAGACAAGTTTTTTCAACTAAAAACTATGAGGTGAGAAAATGGACCTCCTGACTAATCAGGCCCTTACATACTAAACAAACACAAAACAACTCAATAACAACTGCAATATAATATTAACTTTGCTGGGGCCAACCAAACTTGTATGATAAGACTACTCATCAATTCCCTGGGGTTCAATTATTGAGTCTCTTGTCTCATGAGATTAAACATTCTTTATGTTTTTGCTACATATGAGATTAAACATTCAAGCAATGCATCCCTTACTGCAATGGCTGAAAGCAAAGTACCAAATACAACCTCCTCCTCCATCTCTCCTCACACACACATACAGACACAATAGCAGGAGCAATCCATGGCAAGAAGATGTTCTTACCCTGTTGTCATCCTTCCAAGAGGCCAGACCAAGAAGAACATGCCAAGAGCTTCCATGCTGCACAACAGCCGCACACAACACACCAGAGCATCAACTTCTTTATGCAAATCTTTCACAGCCAACAAGGTCTGATTCCTGACTACAACCCAAATCTAGAAATGATAATGTTCTTTAGAATCAGTAGATGACTTCCATGACTTGTTCTGAGCTTTATCTGTCAGGTTTTTGAAGACCAAGCAATGGGAATACTCTGCTACATAGATGAAAAGGAAGAAGTAATCTGCGAGGGGTACGATGAAGGCCCACGATTTAGTCAATGTTCATCAAACAACACAGATCACCAAAGGTATATACCAAACGAGATAAAACTTGATCAGTTTTAAACAAATAGTTTTTCACTCACTTTTTCCTCACACTTGCACAGGTGCAGAGACCATCAGATTCCTGATTTCCAACAACTAATGAAGCTTCAAATTGCCAAAGATAATGATTTTTACCAAATCATTCATGAACAAAACTAGCATTTGAATATGAAGATAGATTTGAGTGTCATAGAAGAATGGACAATAAGTAAATGGGAATGCTAGAATGGAAAAGCAGCATCTATGTTAAGGTATCTCAATCTTGTGTCTTCGTATTGTAAAGATGGATGATTTGCAAGACATACAAGTTTCAAAATGAAAAGCTGGTTTTGATTGCAAAGTTTTTGTGTGTTTCTGTCACAATTTTAACACAATAGAAACCTAAACACTAAATTTAAATTCTGTATGTTTACAATCATTTAATTCCTTCATTTACACTCACAAAGCTTTTACTCCTCTTAGTAATATTGTGGAAAACCTTTGATCAAGAAAGATGAATCTCAACATGACAGATAGGAGGTCCTGTTTATGCAAGCTATACATACCATTAGATGCTATACCTCTTTCATTTCAAACATGCTAGCCCCCGAAAATTCACAATTAATTCTATCAGCAATCTGCAGCTTAATTTTGGATGGGATCAAAATAACCTTTTGATACTTTTCTGCATCTTCTTCTTTCACAAATTTTGAATGACCATTCCTAAAACAAAAAAGAATAATGCTACCATCCACTGGTTTGCAAGTCTCATGTAGTAGCTTAGCACATCAACAGGTAAATTTTGAGAGATTTCTAAGCTAGACATCTTCCCCCAATAATGAGCAAGGTGTCTTGTCTCGTCGTCAATGTGATGAATCCCAGGGTCATACCTGCAGAGGGGGAGCACAAGATGAGGCAAGGTATAATGGTAGGAGAACAGCTATTATTGATCATCCCACTAGATTGAGTTAGAATAAGCACTTGCTTTTGATGCCATGAGAGAGGGCACTATAAATCCCAGTGCAGGAATGAGCTGGTTTCCTTATGTAATATGTTGGGTTATAGCCTGTGTCAAGGTCTGAACCAGAATAGAAATGTGCCCCAGAGTTGTAAAGGTGTCATTGCGTTAATCTTCTAAGATTATCATAATCAAATGACATAGAACGTCTCCTATGTGTTCGAATAACTATCTGCTAACTGAACAAAGAATTGGAAGAAAGTTTCCCTGCTTACACCTATCTGTTACCTTAGTTCTCTACTATCTTAGATCAGATGTAACATATGTGCACAGAACACAATTGTTTAAGGCAGCAAGAACAAAGGATGTGAGAGCAAAGGAACCAAGATTTCCTTCCTGTCCTAGAGGATGGCTTAATAGCAGATAAGAGTCGAGTTGGTGACCCGAAGAGAAGAATTTATATGCAATCAAGTCTGTTTACATGTGAAACTGTAGTCTAGACTAGCACATGTTTAAAACAAATTATCAGTCACATATCAAAACAACACTGGTTTTTGAGAAAAACTTGGGGTGAGCAAATTCAACCTTGGTAATATCTTCAGTTGTCGACTTTTTCGGTATATATTTGCAAAGGCTTCAATTACAATCCCAAACTGCAATGCAAAGACACATCCAGTAAAACTCTGAAAAACCATCCATTCCAATTAAACAGAAGGCGTAAAGATGCAAGACCTCTGATGTTCTACTCTTGAGGGTCCCGGAAGGAGACTTGTTTAGCTCGATCCAAGCTTCATTCATCTGAAACCAATCAAAAAGGAGGTGAGATAAAGCAGCAAGAATTCATTGACCAATTCCAATCCTATTCATTGTAAGAAAAATTGGATCCCATACCACCCAGTTCCAATCCTATTCATGATGATGGCCATACATACAAAGGTAACAAGAATAGAACTGCCAAGGCCTAAATATGGTGTTGGAAGGCAATGACAGACAAATGATGATGGTAATGGCATTTTGCGGTGATTCGCCTGGGATGTAATATTTAGACAAACTAGAAGGTTCAAAAATGTTCATGTGACGTAGTAAAAATGAAAATTCTAAAAACAATAGAAATAAAAGTCTAAGACCTTGTCAACATGTCATGAGAACAATGGTGGATGAACTGGCAGGATTCTGTCAACTGCTCAGCCCAAAGCAAATTAAAATACCTTCCTCAACCATCAATAAATTCCATTTGGATGTCAATTGATACCTATAGAGGTACATGTTGGAGGCTTGTTGGTACTTGGTACCATGCTCGAAACTCTTATTCTTTGTGTCATTGAGATAATAACAAAGCTTTGAACCAGGGCAAGCCCACTCATTTCATTGAGATGATGAAGAAAGACAAGGATAAAGATCTGGCCCAAGGTGTCAGATAAAGAGAAAACACAGTCCACTCAAATTCACGGTAATGAACAGGTTCTAACCATGTCTGCCACTGGCAAAGTAAGGATCCAACCATTTCCCAGCTCCAAAACTTTCCACAAAACTGCTGCACTCGTTTATGGAATTCTGAGAAATCTTCCTCATTCCTATTCAATACTTGACCATGATAATTGGAGTGCCAAAGACTAAGAAATGGATCTGCCATAAAATTTTAGACAATAAAATTTAAGAATGAACATGAATCATTTGCCCTTTGTACTTTGAAATCTATTTAAAAAATAATAATTAAAATTGTTGTAGGAGGTCACACCATCTCAACTGATGTCCTCGAGACTCGTACTTAGGAGTTCTCAGATTGACAAAAATATCGATGTAAAGCTCGACTGTGGAGCTCATCATAAAGACCGACCTCATCAGAAGGTTGACAACTGAGCTCATTATAAGTCCGATCTCATCATCATCTGGATACGTGGCAGTAGATTATTATCTGTGATAAAAGTCCTCTCAGGTCATATCGACCTCTAGTTGACCTGACTCTTCAGTATTATCCGCTAAGTCGGCTTAGTCCAGAACTGCTAGTAAGCAAGACACTCATCTCGATTATCTGTCGATCTCTCTCAACCGAATCAGCTTACGTCGGTTTCTAGCCGACCTGATTGCTGATACTCAGACATGGCGTTCAGTTTATTTACTTATATCAATTATTCCACATCGATCTTTTACTGACGTGCCACTATATCTACATATGGTTATCTGACAGCTATCATACAATTCAGTCGTAACTGCCTTTCAATTGTATTCTAGCTTATTTACCACGTGGGTAGCCGCCCCACGATCTCTTCATAGCTTGCCATTCTATTACAACGGCCTAATAGCCTACAGATCTCTAACAGCCAACAGCCTAACAGATCTCTAACGACCTAACAAACTTTCCTTAAAGCTTAAGCAAGCTCCTCTATAAAAGAGAGACAAAGTACTTTCCAGAAGGTAAATCTAAACTAAGTCTGAACTTACAGAGATAAAACTCTATTAGATTTCCACTAAGGAATCAAAATTCTCTCTACTTAAAGTTCATTCTACTTCTCTTCACTCACAAACTTTCACTTCTTACTTTCTACTTCTTCATTTTCACTATCTGTTCTCAAGGCCCTGACCGATTTAAGCATCAGAGGATTCTAAATCGAAGAGCATCCATGATTTTAAGACTCTTTTACAGATTTCGTTCATAGTTCATGTCGGCGCAAGTCTCAGCTCTCTAGCTTGGTTCAGCATCGACCTCACCTTCGGAGCCTTGCAGCAACAGATTGGCATTAAAAGAAGGGCATCTAAAAATTTTTGATGAAAAATGGTGAGCAAGAAAGCACCAATTCTTTCTCTACAAGCTTCATCTTCTTTAAAGATGCTCAGAAGGTTGCTCAACCACCAATTGCTGATTCACAATAATTTAGTCTCCTTGTCCAGCAAGTTCAAGTCCTCACTACTGCGGTACAACAGCTCCAGCATACCACTAAACAGTAGTAGTGAGAACTAACCCCTTAAGTAGTTCAATCTCATCACTCCCAGCAACCAACCCCTCATAATCCTTCTCATAATCATGCTCTAGATCTCACTAATCAATCCAGAGGGACAGAATCATCTGCTCCAAGCAGAGAGATGAATTTGGCAGAAGGTCTTGGACAAAATATCCAAGTTCTTGAGAAGAACCTAATGGAGATTCAGATAAACAATTCATAGGGTGGGAGAGATTTCAGCTTGCAATCTCCCTTCTCTCAGCACATCCTTGATGAATCGGTTCCTATGTAATTCAAGATGCCTGTTGTGGAGTCATTTGACGGCTTCACTGATCCTTTAGATCACTTAGAGGGTTTCAGAGCTATCATGAGATTGCAAAGGGCATCTGATGCCCTACTCTATATTACTTTTTTCATCCCCCTCAAGAAACCTGTAAGAATCTGATTCTTTAGCCTTTAGCTAGGATCTATATCCTCCTTTGAATATTTAACCAAATTATTTGTTACTTACTTTGGCTATAACAGGGTTCACCTAAAAAGTACTAACAATCTTTTCACTATGAAGCAGCAGAAAAGTAAATCTCTGTGAGATTACGCTGCACGCTTCAATGCAGTTGCTTTGAAAGTTAAAAACTTCAATAAGTCTGTTGCTATGGCAGTTCTGAAGCAAGGACTCAGAAGCAACCATCTGATCTTCTCCCTTAACAAAAATTATTCGAATAATTATGATCAAATGCTCATCCAAGTGTGGAAGTATGCACAAATTGAAGAAGAAGAAAGCATACTCCGTCAGGCAAGAAAAGAAGAAGGTGGAAAAAAGTGGCCTTGGAAAGAAGACCACATGAACAATAAGATAATACTGATAGACCTCAGAAAAATTCAAGGTCCAGAAGCCTACCTCGGCAATTTGATTCCTACATTCCGCTATCTACCTCTCAAGCTCAGATATTAATGAGATCGAGGATCAAAGATATCTTCGTCGATCTAATCTTTTGAGGGCTCCATCAGAAAAAAGAAACAAAAAAAATACTATCGTTACTATCGAGACCACGGCTATGATACTGAAGAGTGCCGACAACTAAAAGATGCAATAGAGGCACTGATACACCAAGGTCAACTTGGAAAGTATGTCCAAGATTGGGCTAACCAAACAGCCTAAATTTTTCATAAATGTGAACTAATTTTTTATGAACTGAGGTTTCAAAGCTAACAGAATAAGAAAAACTTGCTCTAAATTGGAAAGGACCATATCGGATTACCAAAGTAATTCAGTCAGGAGCTTTTCGGATTGAAAATCTGGATGGTACAACCATCCAAGGACATAAAATGCTGAAAATCTTAGAATGTACTATCAGTGAAATCTTCTCAATAAAGCATTCAATTTTTGTCCCAATAAAATAAAGTTCTGATCAAAACTTCTATTGAAGAATCCTTCTTCATCCAAACCAGATCGGTAAAACTCAACCAAACAAGATCAAACAAGCCTCGAAATGGCCAAGAAAGATGAAAAGCCGATCTCTATATCGAGCTTAAGCCCCAAAGGGTCAACAAAAAAAAAATCGATCTCCAGATCGAGGTTAATCCCTAAAAGGCCAAAAAAAAAATCGATCTCTAGATTGAGTTTAAGTTCGAATGGACCAAGAAGAAAAAATTTGATCTTCGAATTGAGACAAATCAAAAGGACAAAAGTATCGATCTCCGAATCGAGATAAGTCTTAAAGGATCAAAAATTCGATCTCTGAATTGAGCTTAAGTCTGGATGGATTGAGAAGAAAAAAATTCGATCTTCGAATCGAGACAAATCCAAAGGGCCAAAATATCAATCTTCAGATCAAGATAAGTCCCAATAAGTCCAAAAATCTAATCTTCGAATTGAGATAAGTCTCAAAAGATAAAAAAATTCGATCTCCAGATCGAAATAAGTCCCAATAGGACCAAAAATCTGATCTTTGAATCGAGATAAGTCTCAAAAGACAAAAAAATCCGATCTCCAAATCAAGATAAGTCCCAAAAGATCAAAAATCTGATCTTCGAATTGAGACAAGTCTCAAAGGATCAAAAATTTAATCTCCAGATTGAGATGAGTCCCAAAGACCAAAATATCGATCTTCGGATCAGAATAAGTCACAATAGGACCAAAAATCTGATCTCCAGATCTATTTAAAGCCCTAATGGTTCAAATCTCCTGGAGAACCAAAATATCGATCTCCAGATCAAGATAAATTCTGAAAGGATCAAGATCAAGTGAGATATCCGTTCTTCAAATTGGACCTCACAAAAATTCGAAGTTTTGATTGGATCAAAATCCCGAAAGGATCAAGATCAAGTGAGATATTCGATCTTCGAATTGGACCTCACAAAAATTCGAAGTTCCTATTAGACCAAAATCTCGAAAGGATCAAGATCAAAAATGAGATATCCGATCTCCGGATTGGATCGCACAAAATGTCAACTTGACAAATTCTGACTTAAACTCTCAACAATATACCCTTGAAAGGAGAGAAAATGAGGCACCAAAGATGAAATTCTATCAGATATACAGGAGATCCGACCTGCCCACTCCGAGCTTGAGTGGAAGGATGTAATAGTTCGCTTGAAGAACCAAATAGCATAGATTCGCCATTTCGGACAAGATAATTTTTTTTTCATGGACTATTTTGTCCGAAGTAACTTCTTCGGACTTAGAAGCAGGGGCAAATATTGTAGGGGGTCATGCCACTTCAGTTGATGTTCTCAAGACTCATACTTAGGAGTTCTCGATTGATAAGAATATTGATATAATGTCGACTGTGGAGCTCATAATAAAGACCGACCTCATCAGAAGGCTGACAGCTGAGCTCATCATAAGTCCGATCTCATCATCATCTAGACACATGGCAGTAATTATTATCTGTGATAAAAGTCCTCTCAGGTCACATTAACCTCTTCAGTATTATCTGCTAAGTTGGCTTAGTCCAAAACTACTAATGAGTAGAACACTCATCTCGATTATCTGCCGATCTCTCTTAACCGAATCAGCTTATGTTGGTTTCTGACTGACCTGATTGCTGAACTCAGACATAGCATCCAGTTCATTTACTTATATCAGTTATTCATATCAGTCTCTTACTGACGTGCCATTACATCGACATACGGTTATCTGACAGCTGTCATACAGCTCAGCCGTAACTGCTTTTCAGCTGTATTCTAGCTCATTTGCCCATGGACCGCCATCCTACGATCTCTTCACAGCTGGTCATTCTATTACAACAACCAAAACTAACAGACTTCAATGATCTAACAGATCTCTAACGGCCTAACAGCCTAACAGATTTTTAACAGCCTAATAGATCTCTAACGGCTTACAAACTTCTCTTAAAGCCTAAGCAAGCTCCCTCTATAAAAAGGGACAAAGTGCTATCCAGAAGGTAAATCCAAACTAAGTCTGAACTCACAGAGACAAAATTCTATTAGATTCTCACTGAGAAACTAGAATCCTCTCCACTTAGAGTTCATTCTACTTCTCTCCACTCACAAACTCTCACTTCTTGCTTTCTACTTCTCCATTTTCACTACTTGTTCTCAAGATTTCAGCTGACTTAAGCATCGGAGAGTCCTAAACCGAAAGGCATCCGATAGTTTTGAGACTTTTTTTGCAGGTTTCGCCCACGGTTCACATCGGTGTAACTTTCAACTCTCCAGCTCGATTCAGCACCAACCTTACCTACAGAGCCTTGCCAAAAGATGATCAAAATGAATTTTTACAGATATCGAGACTTTAAATCAAAGTGTTGACCAACTACCTATCTTTCTAAGTAATTTACCATAAACCCGGAATAACTTGTATGAAATGGTGAAATAATTTTACCCTTCTTTTTCTCTCAAAGTTGCTCTATTTAACCCAATTACTCCAAATTTTTTCCTTTCCGCTTCCAAAGGCATTTGTAAAGAAAAGAGAAATTGGTTCTTAGAAAAACTCTGACAAGATCCCCATTATGTCATCAAGCTTGCTATGGAGAACATCATCGGCGAACAAAATCAAAACTTGCAATGCCACCCTGGAAAATTGCGAGGCTATTGAGTATAACATAGGTCCAAAAGAACAGCCAAGAAGGGTCTATCTTGCACATGAAGACCCGCACTTTTCAATCCTGCCCCAGAGATCAAGAAAAACTCTCCTATCACTACACAATCCAAAAGACTTTGAGCTAGTGGAACCCTTTGAGTTTTCGAAAAGACACCTCATGATCAATAACAATAGAGCCTCAACAAAGAAATACTGGATGAAGATGTGCTAATCCTTCTCCAAGCTAGTGCTGTAGTGCACTCCTAGAATTACAGCCATTTTTTGAACAGGGCCAGTATAGACTGACAAAATTCTCCCAAGAAAACCCTTTGCATCCTAGACTTGCTATTAACATGAATGTAGCCCGCCCAATGCACATCTTTTGACTTTGAGATCTTTTCTGAAAGAAGCCACAATACATTCAAGCTATCTTTTCCTGCACTCAATTGAGCCAATTAAAAAATATATATTTGTCACCATATAACAGGATTTTTCCTCTTGATCAGCTTCATAACCTCCTATTACCTTCCTGTGTGACAGGGGTAACTGACAGTAGAATTAAGTAAACAAGGCAACTGTCTTGCCAAATGCTGTCCCTCACTTAACCAACATAATCTTATGATAGTTGCTGGGTGGGTCAAACAAATCCTCCAAGTAATACAGCAGAAATTCCAAACACTGAATTTGGCATTGTTGAGAATCACAAAGCAATCTCATATTATTAGCGTACATGTAAAATACTTCTTTAAATTGGACTAGAAACAATTCACTTGGTGTATTTTTGACTAACTGCCTTCTGAAAACGTAGAGGAGTGAAGAGTAACTGGCCATGGGTTTATATTTTCTTTGGTCCAACGAAGCTCACTTCTCATAAGCATTCAAAAGTGTTCATATTTGGCAGTTCTTTTACCATTTTTTTGTAGAGAATTTTTTGCAGAGCAGTTTTGATGCATATTTCCGGGCCCAGCCATTCTGATTTGAAAAATATTGCAGTCTAACTTTTGCACTAATTTTGCTTTCTGAACCCTGCTTAGATTTAATTTGATGAAGACAGATGCAAGAGTGTCCTTGCCTGATCCAACACTAAATTTGTTCAACAAATGCCCAAATCAAAATCATTGGGGTAAGTTAATCGACCTCCGACTCAAGTCAACCAACTCCGACTTCGACTCAACAAAGACTGGCCGACCGAATATATAACTCCGACTATTCTTCGGCTGACTGGACAAATCACATCGACTCATTGTTGGTAGACCGACTGACATTCGGCTATTACGATCAACAGCAAACAACTTGAATAACCCCCGACTCAAAACCGTCAGCACATCAGAACTACTAGCCGATAGTTTGCTCAGACCTTCCACCGACATATCAACACTACCGACATATAGTCGGTCAATCTGTTCCACATACTATAACTGAATAGTTATCGACTACGTGTCACGGTAATTAGTGAGAATTAACAATCCACTAACTTCACAATTATGGCCCGATAATTTAGTGTCATAAAAAACGGGACCACGTACTCGATGGTTACATCAGAATTATCTATAAAAGAAGGACAAGTGAACAGCACCGGTAAGACACTTTTGAATCAGAGCTCTGCTACTCTCGACATTCAGAAATCTACTGTTCACCAATTTTTTCTCTAACTTAAGCATCGAAGGATCTCCGTCGGACACAACTCTGGTCTGTGAGGACGTTGTTTTGCAGGTACTCATCAACAGCGACGGAGAGTTGTCCACAACAAATTGACGCACCAGGCAGAAAAAAATCTACAGTCGATCATGCCAAAAATTAGAGCCCAACTTTCAATCGATTCGGCGAGGCACTCTTCCCGCCAGGAAAATCCTCCTCCCTCACTTTCGGTAGCAGAGCCTAGTTCCTCACGTCCCATGATCACCATAGAAGCCTATATCGCTGCATTTGTACAGCAAATGAATGTTTTGATGGAGGCGATCAAAAGTCTCCAACAGCAACAAACCCAGCAGCAACAGCAGCCATCGGCAGAACAACCAGTGGCATAGTCGGTGCCTTTCAGGCACAGCCACCGTCCTCCAGGTAATCACCTTCTCCTCCCTGGAGCGACTATCTCGACACTCCCATCGAGACGGACGATCACATTCTCGACATTCTCACCGTGCCACCCACCACTCGTGGCGTTCCTCCTCTCCTTCCCATCTTCACAGTGTTAGGAAGGGGAAAGGGCCGCGGACACCTTCTGCTTCTCCTTCAAACTCATCGGGAGATTCCACTCCGAGGGTCTCCCGACAACGGCGGTTGGACGACTATGAATGCAAGTTCTAGGAGATTGATCGCTGACTCGCCCAACTTCAAGTGGAAGATCGAAAGTCCTCTAGTGACTATGACTTTCACATCACCTAACCTCTCTCCCAGCACATCTTGGACAAGTCGATCCCATCTCGGTTCAAGTTGCCACAAGTGGAAGCATACAATAGCTCCACCGATCCAATCGACTACCTGGAGAGCTATAAAGCTCTCATGATGATCCAGGGGACCAACGCCCTCTTATGTATCGGCTTTCCAACAACTCTTTGAAAAGCTACTCGAACCTAGTATTCCGGACTTCAGTCGAAAAGCATCAATTCTTTCGAGCAACTCGAACATTCTTTTGTGGCCCACTTCAGCACTAGTCGAAGATCACCACGAATATCTGACAGTCTCTTCTCAGTCAAACAAGGAGAAACTGAGATATTAAGAGACTTTGTGGCCCGTTTCAACAAGGCCACACTTGAGGTCAGGAACCTTAATGAGGACATGGCTATATTGGCCATGAAAAGGGGTCTAAGGGGATCCAAATTCTCCTACACTTTGGACAAAACTCTCTCTCAGATCTATACTGAACTTCTTGAATACGCATACAAGTACATCTGCACGGTCGAGGCTACTTCTGACCGACGCCAGACAGAAGGTAAAGGTTAGAAGAAGAAACAGAAGAAGAGTGAAGCTCCGATCGAATCAAGTCGGTCACCTTCCAATAAGTGAGCTTCACCCCGATGATGGAGTCCGAAGCTGAACTATGGTAGGTATGACTCCTATACTCCTCTCTCTGCTCTCCGTGCGCAATTCTCATGGAGATCGAAGGAGCAGAGTACCTACAACACCCCCCACTGATGAAGATGCCCTCGAGGAATCATGATCGAAGAAAGTACTGTCGGTTTCATCGTGACCACGATCACGATATCGAACAGTACATCCAGCTCAGGGACGAGATAGAGACCCTGATCTGATGAGGCTATCTCGAAAAGTACCGAAGAGATCAGCCAACTCAATCTCTTGCTGATCGACGACCTCAATCGCAAACTGAGGAGGCCATCAATAATCAGCTGACTGCAGGAGTGATCAACATGATCTTCGGACAATCTAACTGGGGGGCAACTTTTGAAGAAGAGTTGGCAAAAAGATGACGACTCAATGATGTAATAATTTTTTTGGAAGAAGATGTTCGAAGAATTCAAACTCTCCATGATGATGCTGTTGTTATTTTGACAATAATAGTAAATTATGATGTAAAAAGAATCTTATAGATAATAAAAGTTCGACTGATGTTCTTTTTTACTCGATTTTTTTTCGAATGCGACTACCGACTGATCGACTCAGAAGAGTCTCAACATCATTGGTCAGTTTCACTGGGGATGTTGTTACTGTGGAAGGAGAATTTCTCTCTCCTTAACTACAAAACTGAACCACTGCAGAGTATTGTTCTTGTGACATTTACGATTGTTCGAGTTTCTTTGGCCTATAATGCCATACTCGGATGACTTAGTCTTAATGTATTGAGAGCGGTGGTCTCGATATACCATCTACTAGTTCAATTTCCGACAAGAACTAAAGTCGGAGAAATGTGTGGAGACCAACAGTTAGCCCGACGCTGCTTCTTAGTCTCCACACAAAATAATAAACCTGAAGACTCTCTGCCCATCGATAAATTAGACCAAAGAAAGAATCAGGAGAGGGGTGAACCAGCTGAACAATTGATTTCCATCCCATTAAAAGAAGAAGATCCCAAAAAAATGGTCTAAATTGGATCGCAGCTGTCTGATCCAGAGCGACAGCAACTAATAAGTTTACTAAGTGCAAACGTCGATATTTTTCTTGGTCGGCGACCAACATGTCGGGCATTCCTTTGGATGTAATAACTCACTGACTCAACATCAATCTGAATGTCAAGTCGATGAGACAGAAGAAATAACTTTTTGCCCCCAAAAGACAAAAGGTCATTGATGAAGAGGTCGACAAGCTCATTGCGACAGGCTTCATCAAAGAAACTACTTATTCCGATTGACTCGTCAATATGATGATGGTGAGGAAAGCTAATGAAAAATGAAGAATTTGCATCGACTATATAAATTTGAATGAAGCTTGTCCAAAAGACAGTTTTTCACTGTCGAAGATCGACCAATTGATTGATGCGATTTCAAACCATCGACTTTTAAGCTTCATTGATGCCTTCGTCGGATACAATCAAATTCAAATGGTGCCTAAAAATGAGGAGCACATAGCCTTTGTAACCGATAAAGACATAGACTGTTATAAAGTGATGCCTTTCGGTTTGAAAAATGTCGGAGCCACCTATCAACGGCTTATCAATAAGATCTTTAAGACACAGATCGGAGAAAATATAGAAGTATATGTGGACGACATACTAGTGAAAAGTCCTCAAACTTCAATGCATGTTCGAAATCTAGAAGAAGTCTTCAGCACACTTGGACGATATCAGATGAAGTTGAACCCGACTAAATATGCATTTGGGGTGACTTCTGAAAAATTCTTCGAATTTCTTATGTCGTAATGAGAATCGAGGTTAATCCCAAAAAGATAAAGGCCATCATCGATATAAAGCATCCGAGCTCTAAGAAAGAGATACAGCAACTCAATGGAAGAATCACCGTACTTAGCCAATTCATTTCTAGGTCGGCTGAAAGATGCTTATCATTCTTCAAGATTTTACGGTAGAAGGACTTCTCATAGTCGGATGAATGCTGATAGTCCTTTGAAGATTTGAAAAAGTACCTAACCTCTCCACCTCTACTCATAAAATCAAAGGTTGGAGAAATGCTGTATCTCTATTTGGCAACTTCATCTGAAGCGGTCAGTTCGATGCTCATCCAAGAAGATGAAAATCGAATCCAAAATATCGATCCACTACACTAGCAAGGTACTTCACAACGTCGAAGTGAAGTATTCAAGAGCAGAGAAAATGATTACGCTCTGATTATATCATCTCAACGGCTTCATCCATACTTTCAGGCACACCCAATTATAGTTTTGACAGATCAGCCGTTGAAGGTGATCTTATATCGACTTGATACATTAGGTCGGATGGTGAAATGGATAGTAAAACTTAACGAATTCGACATATAATACTGTCCACGACTGTCAATGAAGGTGCAAGTTCTGACCGACTTCATCGTCGAATATACAATACTCGACAATAAATCAGAAGATGAAACTGATGATACAATAAAGCAGACCATGACTCCCAAATCCGATCTAACGTCGGCTTGGGTGCTGCATATCGATGGAGTATCTAATGCACAAGGGAGTGGAGCTGGTCTCATTTTTATAAATTTTGAAGGGATGATTACTGAATACGCCCTTCGGTTCAACTTCAAAGATCGAATAATCAAGTCGAATATGAGACGCTCTTAGGCGGCTTGAAAATCACCAAGAAACTTGACATGACAGTCTGAAGGTCTTCACTAACTCACAATTAATTGATGGACAGGTCAAGAATAAATTTGAAGTCTGAGATCCTATCACGATGAAGTATCTTCAGAAGGTGAAGGATCTTATATCAATCATGAAAATTTTTGAGATCTTTCACATCCTAAGAATCGAAAATGCTCGAGCCGACATACTCTCCCGACTTGCAACTACTTCCTTCAACTCGCTGGGTTGGACATTTGTTGAATGTCTCAAATAGTCGAGTATTGAAAAATCGATGAAGTGTTACAACTCACTGTTGAACCAAGTTGGATGGATCCGATTGTCCAGTACCTGACTGATGGGACTCTCTCTACAGATCCTGCAGAAACCAAATGACTCTGATGGATGGCCTCTCAGTATATCATGATGAATGATCATCTCTACAAAAGGTCATTCTTCCTTCCGTTACTAAAATATTTGGGACCAACAGATGCCAATTATGTACTCCGAGAAGTTCACGAAGAGATTTGTGAAAATCACTTAGGACGTAAATCACTAGCTTATAAAGTCCTGCGACGAGGATATTATTGGCCCACCATGAAGAAAAATACAGCTGAGCTTGTCCGAAGGTGTGAACCATGCAGAAGTATGCAAATATACAACACCAACCGACCAACCAGCTAACATCGATTGTTGCACCATAGCCCTTCGCACAGTGGAGAATTGACATACTTGATCCTTTCTCTCCGACATCTGATCCAAGAAAATTCATAGTGGTTGCTATCGATTACTTCATCAAATGAGTTAAAACTGAACCTCTGACATAAATTACTGAAAGTAAGATGAAAGACTTGATTCAAAAATCAATCATATACAGATTTAGTTTGCCACAAATCATTATCACTGACAATGATCGATAATTCAACAATCAAAATTTCAAAGAGTTCTGTGTGAAATATCATATTACACACAGACTCACATCAGTCGGCCATCCACAATCAAATGGAGAGGTGGAGGTAACCAACCGAACGATTTGTATGGACTCAAAATCCGACTGAATGAAGCTAAAGATCTGGATGGAAGAACTATATCCAATCTTATGGGCATATCGAACAACCCCTCGCATACCGACGGAAGAATCATCATTTAATTTGACTTACGGGACAGAAACAATGATCCCACTTGAGATCGGATTGTCATCGACAAGAATCGAGCAATATGGTGAATTGAGCAATTTTGAATGTCAGAGAGCAAATTTAAATCTACTTTCAGAAGTCCAACAGCAAGCTCAAGTTCAGATGACTGCATATTGGCGAAGAGTAGCTCGGTACTATAATACAAGAGTCAAGCCGAAGGTCTCCTGGCTAGGAGATTTGGTCCTAAGAAAAGTAAAATCTCAAAACCTTTGAATCAAGAAAAACTATCTTCGAATTAGAAAGGACCTTACAGAATAGTCGAAATACTCAGATCGAATGCATATCGGTTAGAAATATTTAAAGGGTCGGCTATTCCCTGAACATGGAATGCCGACAATTTAAAGATGTATCATCAATAAAATCACCCATGTATACATTGTTCAAAATAAAATACAAAATTTCAGAATCATAAGTCTCAATCAATTACGGAATGATCTTGAACCGATAGGTGAACGATCGATTTCTATCAACCATCGACTGTACACCGACTTTCACTGTAAAAGCCGAACTACTTACTATACTTCAACTCAAAATTTATCTTGATTTTTCACTATAAAAATTAACATTAATCATACCGACTTTCACTATAAAAGCCATAGTACCGACTATGTCTCAATATTAAATATACTTCAACTTTCCACTGTAAAAGTCGATTATAGTTGAAAGACTATCATACTGATTTAGTCCTAATTAAGCAAAATATTATGCCAATACGACCAAAATTAAATTAGAATTATATCGATTTGGCTATGATCAGTCGAAGGATATTCAGCTTGCCATCGATTATCAAATGACTTGACATACAAATCTGACTAAACTCAAACCCAGGGTATTCGACTTATTATCATTTTTTCTAATTCTTAAAGTATGTCAAAAGAACTACACGACTAATGAATGATTCTACAAGTTCTATCGAATGTTCGTTTCACCGATTAATATTCGGTAGCTAAATAACTACTTAGATTGCAGATAAGTAAAATAAAATTTGGACTTAGAAAAATTATTTTCATTTATTGTAAAGAGAAGATTACAAAATTTGATCGAAGTCTAATTACAAGTGTTTGATTACAAAAAGGAAAACAAAGATACACCGATCATCAGTCGCCACCTTCATCTCTTTGCTCTGGAGTAGCTTCGAGATTTGGACGACTTCTAGTGCTGTTGGTGTCCTTCCTTCAGCCGACACTACGTCTTCTTCAGCAACTCCGTCTTCCGACTCTAGAGGGATGATATTGCTCAAGTAGAGGTTCGAGTATAATTTTTCGACCGTATCTCGACTGTCTTCATACCTGATGCAGTAGGAGGCAAACCCGCCTCGAGGATCTCTTCTTTGAATTCTTCTAAATTTTTTAAGTCCTCGATTGTCTGACTCAACACCTCCTTCACCGACTTTGCTTCCACCTTGGCCAATGCCAACCTCTCCAGGCTAGCCCGATGTCATCCACGTTCGGCTTCGAGTTCAACAATACATCCATTTTGTTTCCGTCGAAGTCAGTGGATTGAGTGTTTCTTATTCTTGACTCGCAACTCAAGAGCCAAAATATTTTGACAAGCCGACTCAAGCTCAGCTCCAGAAGATTCCAAGTCGTCAGTCAATCGAGAGACTTCCTGCTGAAGCTTGGCCTCCCGTTCAGCTGCCAACTTAAGTTGCTCAAGGGCAGCCACTTTCTCAGCATCGATGGTAACCACCTTATTCATCCATGTCTGACGGAAGTCATCGAACTTCATATAGCTAGCTTCCAGGTCAAACATGTCGTGGACCAACTGCAGACAAAAGATAAGTCAGATCAGATTAAAAAAAAATGAGAAATAAAATGAAAGCTTGTCTGGAGTATCATCGGGTAGAAGGATGAGAACATCTCAGCCACCGTCCGATTTTTTCGGCTCTCCTGATCAGTCAGGAGAAGAGCGGCTTGGAGAAGCCACTTAGCCAATGTCGGATTGGCCAGAGTCGACTCATCTAAGGGTACTATAAGGTTGAAGTGGACCGTGTGGCCCTCCAACATTGCATCTTCCGTTGAAGTCATCGGACCTTTTCTCCGATCTTTCGTCGGCGGCCCCACATTCGAAAGTGAGGGGAAGTTTGAACTCGACTGCGCCAAAGAAACTCCTATTGAAGGACCAACCGGTGCAGCTGCAGATTGCTCAGGTTCGGCTGCAGCCTCTACCTCAACCCGAACTTCCTTGGTTGGTGGAGTTATCGATGTTGCTACAGCAGCTCCTCTCGCTGCCCCTTCTTCTGACGGCGCAGTGGGAAGTGCTGTCGGGGCTGACAGTGCCAGGATCGGCTCAGAAATCGATGCAGATGGTACATCGAGTTCTCCAACTGGCATTGAAACAGCAACTGGAGCTTGCGTTGAAGCAGCAACATGACCTGGCATTGAAGCAGTAGCTCGACTCTTCTTGAATGATTGGGAAGGACTAGCTTCGAATGTTGTCCTCTTCCTCGCAGCGTGTTGATGAATATTGATGCTCGACACTTGCACCCTCAGCTACATGGCTGCAATTAGAACAAAATCAGTACAATCCAAAGAACAAACAAAAGAAAAAAAAAATCAGAAGTAACCAACTATACTATACCTAAGTTAGTGACCGAACTGAGGCCAGCATCATAGAGGGCTTGTTCGATCATAAGCTCCCTCTGTGACGGGACCGTCATATCCTTCAGCCGATGGAAGTCCTTTCGATCCCGACCTCCACCCGACTGTTATCGTTGGGACCGATTCTTGGATCACCCCAGCGAGAAGAAAAGCCTCAAAGAAGAGAGGAAGAAGTAAAAAAGAACTGATTATTCCATCCATGAATGGATGATGAAAGATCGATAATGAAAGAAAGGTCTTTTAGGGGATTGAAGAACTACCAACCCTTGACTTTTGGATGAGGTCGGAGGATAAAGAAAATACAAAAAAGAGAAGGACGAGGTTCGATCAGCAGTAACCGACACAACAGGGCAAAATTGATTATTAGTCGGACCGAATTTGGTGCCAGCTGGACAAGACAAAGACCATATTAGTCCAAAATATTTCGGACGAACTCTGAAATCGAAAATTGAAGATGCATCCGAAAATCTTCGATATAAAAGGCCATCTGACCCGAAGGAGGGGTGTTCATCCGACCATCGGCACCAGGGGTGAAGAGTTGAAAATTGCTCCGGGATGCAATACTGGTCCCGGAGTCGATCGATGTATGATTTCGGAAGTGAAGAAGCCTCCACTTTCAGGCCCGATGAAGAGTTGTCAGTTGGATTCTCCGACCGACCATCTCGGGAGGAGGAACCCCTAGCCATTGGAGAAAAGAAAATTAAAGAAGGATGACTCAAAAAGACAGGGACTTAACCTGAAATTCAAAGTGGAAGAAGACAAGAAAAAGAAGTCTTCAGATGCTGGGATGATTTTCTGACAGAGCTTTCGCAGCAAAAAAGACAAATGAAAAGTAAAAAGTTGGCTAAAAGTGATCCTATATATATAGGATCCCTCAACGATCAGGATCGAAGCATCCAAATCAAGATCTCATCAGATGTTGACATGTGGTGACATCTGAGTCGATCATTAATCAGATGGTTCGATACATCTACTCCAGATCGAGCCACGTCACCACTATCTGCGTGAATAGCTCTGACCCAATGACATTCGAACACGTGGCAAGGATCTACTTGTCAGAATCATATCATCTGGCACCGAATCATCTTTCCAAAATGACGTCTGACACTGACATCCGATACTGAATCATCCTGTCAATATGACAGTCTAATGATGATGGTTCTGTACTCACCGAAATGACAAAACAGTCGACGCTCATATTCCAAAAAAACTAGCAGCCAAATCGAGATTCGATATGACATAAAATGACTCCCTTCGTCCAACATGATAAACCACATAGTGACATATAGCGGGTCACCTTGGACTTGAGACTGAGGCACAACTATTGGGATAAATCAATCGACCCCCGACTCAAGTCAACCAACCCTAACTTCGACTCAACAAAGGCTGATCGATCGAACATACAACTCCGACTATTCCTCGACTGACTGGACAAATCACACCGACTCGTTGTCGGTAGACCGATAATATTCGGCTACTACCTTCAGTAGTAGACAACTTGAATAACCTCCGACCCAAAACTGTCGGCACTCAGAACTACTAGTCGATGGTTCGCTCAAATCTTCTACCAACATATTAACACTACCGACGTATAATCGATCAATCTGTTCCACATACTATAACTGAATAGTTATCGTCTACGTGTCATAATAATTAGTGAAAATTAACAACCCACTAACTCCATAATTATGGTCCGATAATTTAGTGCCATAAAAAATGAGACCACATGCTCGACGGTTATATCAGAATCATCTATAAAAGGAGGATAAGTGAACAGCACCGGTAAGATACTTCTGAGCTAGAGCTCTGCTATTCTCGACATTCAGAAATCTACTGTTCACTAATTTTCTCTCTGACATAAGTATCGAAGAGTCTCGTCGGACACAACTCCGATCTGTGAGGACGTTGTTTTGTAGGTGCTCATCACCGACGACAAGTAACAGGGAGTTGGCCGCAACAAAAACTTTTTGCAATAGCATTGGCTAAACCTTAATTGAATGAGGCTTCAGGTTGGACCATAGTTGACCCTACCAAATTCTACCCCACCTTTGGTCGATTTATGTTTGGGTAGGAAGGAAAATGAGATCATTAAAATTTTAAGTATTTATGCATGTTAGACTTTATAGTGCAATAGAACTTATATGAAGAAAAACTATTGATGCTGCTATAATTCATGGAATCAACCTATCTGCAGTCACAAAAAGAGATCCGAATGTGCTCGTTGCTGTCCATATAAGTAGCATCTTAGTTTCCCAAGCCCAATACCAAATATTTTCGATGGGGAGGACCTCACGAGTATTTTCGGATGAGTTGGAAACTAAATCCATAAGGGATTCGGATGAGTTGGAAACTAAATCCATAAGGGATATCCTTCTATAACATGCATCAGTCATCAAAGTCAGTATTTGAATTAGCTATGGAAACTAAGATGGACATCATCCATAATTATTATATAGAGTTTAACTTTATTGCAACCACCATAAAATATATCCTTATCATCTTATCGAAGGCTTATCTTAAATTAGAATCCAAATCAAATTAAAGCATCTAAGACAAATTCCGATGCATGTTAATATAGGCTACATCCGAAAAAATTTCAACAATGCATTCTTCTCTCTCAAAAATTTTCTATGTTCTTATTTTATGAACTCTCGATGGGTTTTAGCTAGACACTCTACTAATTTTTCAGGGCCAAACCTGAGCATTTAAATATAATAACTGTTATATATAATATTTTCATACAAGATTTGGCAAGGAGACAGAATGTAGCTTGCAGTTAATATGCTTGAATATATTTGAATCAACTTCGATTCAGCTGACATTGGTGCACTTCTACATCAGTTTTCTATAATTTTATTTGTTATTTCTTGAAGGTCCTGCTTTGTTACAGATCAATGGCCATCTATTTGCTTCTGGACAAACTTAGAGCAGTTCAGATCAGACAGCCATATCTCTAAACAGAGGTACGGAATCGATTGGTGCTATTGGTGGAACCCAGTTAGTATAAGCAAAGCTATGCTGCCATATGTCCTCTATCTTTCTGTGGCATACGTTCCAATGTTTGAAGAGAGCACCTGTTTTGTCGGTGGCATGGATAAAAACATGGAAGCTTTAGGGACCAAGAATCAGAATACTAGGACTCCAAACAGGGTATGATATTGCTATGTACATTTGATTAATAACCTCATGGGAAAAGGTACGTATGGTTCCATCACCCTGATTGCAGAAGTTATTATTTCTTTTCAGCAAAAGTTAAACATATGGTCCCAGAAGTTTCTTTGTTTTATTTTTTCTTCCTGCTAAATGGAATGTAGTAGCTCAGCTTGCTCGGTTATATATTCTGAATATTCCTTATTCATCTGAATGGTGAGCTGATAAGATAAATAAAAAAAACTTAAAACTGGACAGATGATGACTGATTCATAATTCGTCCAATGGAACAAAGCATATACCGATCCTTGACGCTCTTAGAAACGACTGTGATGCTTTCCGCACCAACCGAAGAACAAGCTCTGTTACAATTCACTTTCACTGGCGGCCATACTTGGAATTGGATTGGAGACTGAATTTTGCCATTTTTATGGCATGACCATCGCAATAAATAGTCATCTTAATTTAAAACCACGCAAGATTTTCATATGAGTTTACTTTTACCTTTACTAGTCCAAGTTCTAACCTCTGCAGGGGCTGGCATGCACCATCAAATTAGTTTTAGAAGATTAAGGTTCATTAACAATCATTAAATAATATTTCAAACTCACAGCTCTTAATCATTCATGTAGACCTACAAATCAATGACACTTCTTTTTTGATCCTTTTGTTGTTGATTTCATGTTTTAGAAGAATATACATAGACACTAACCTCCTGAAGTAAACTATCAAGCTTTATCATACAAAGTAGAGAGATAGAGAATCATGTGATCTTATCAACTGATGAAGTAATCTTTTCATTTCAGCAAAAAATGCTGATGGCCGGCCGTGGTCGATCAACATATAAAGCTGGCATGAATAATTGGTACTGGTCCCCAAAAACACAAAGACTCCATGTGATAGCTCTCTTTTAAGCATCGGTCTTTCGTGTGGATAGCTAAAGCAACGTGGTCCTCTTGTGTCTGTAACCGGTCACAGGCTGGTAGATGCGAAGTATGATATTTGCCAATTCAAATTACATGAGGAATGCCCCAGATTTTGAGGGCCTCATCCAACTCACTTGAACACTCTTGCCCCACCTCATAAAAAGCGAATATATGTCCAGCGACTCATAATGAACTCATCCTTCCATCAACATGAACACCATGTCAGTTTAAAAGGATAACAATTAGAAGCAAACAAGTCAACATTTATTTCTACAGCATGATGACTCAATCTACACTTGCAGATAGCAGTACATAGATAAAAAAAAAACAACAAGCCTTCGTCTAATTGCCCACACTATATCTTACACTTCTCACATTGGGCCAGAATACTGATAATTGATGCATGTAATCATGCCGACCGATGGTATCTCACAGTCCGGCGGTGTAGCTGACACCGGTGCCCGGCAACCATGAGTCACCGGAGATGAATTCTGCAACAGTAAATTGGGTTGCTTCTGCGGCGGAGAGCGACGAGTGGACACCGGGCCAACCGACCCGGCCCGATGTGGAGGCCCCTGGGCCCGTATTAGCATATTCGCCATAATAGAGTGTGGACAGTGCAAAGCTACCTGACCATGGCTCCCACCCTGCCGGGTCGATTGAGTCATCCATGTAGGTCTCCATCACCACCGTCCTGGAGTACTTTTGCCATGGCCTACCAAGGTATGTCGGGGTGCCGTCCAAGTCCGACGCTCCGATGATCCTGCATTTTTGGATCGATATGCCGGTGTTTTGGTTCGGGTCAAGCCGGCCCTGCGCCGTGATCGAGTTCTTCTGTCCCCCGGCGGGCTTCCGGGGTTGGATATAACAATTCTGGAAGACCACCGCCGAGTTGCCGAAGATGAAGTCGACGGTGCCATAGATGTCATCCTGCAGATAGAACTGGCGGTTGGAGTGAGTGTATAGGGTGTCCTGGTATCCCTGGATGGAGCACTGGTAGATCACAGACCTATCAGCACCAACTCTCAAGGCCACACCCTGGTTCTTAGATGGGCCGGAGTTGTTGATGATGGTCAGGCGCTTGGCGATGAAGCCCGCACCCATCGCAGCTGAAAAAATACATAAGATGTGAGCCTTTTCTCAAAGCTGATGAGAGACAAATAATCCAAAATTGGCCAAAATTAGTCCTGGCTGATGGATTTGGATCCACTCAGACAAATTTTACTCGACTACAAAGTTAGGAGATGAGACACAAGTTATCGAGCTATGTCCAGCAGTTCAGATACTGAAGAAAAATTACTTGGGGGGGGGCAGGCACTCTAGGTTGAGACATCAAATACAACTGGAAAAGGGCATATTCCTATCTTTAAATTCTTTAGTCTCTATACCCACCTTGACTTTATTCATGGCATTTTTAAATTGGACAATGTTGTCGGCTACTTTGCTAGTAAAATGTCTTCACGCCTTCATGTTCTTTGTATCCCACTAACCCAGAATTCGTTCCTTCTTTTGCCGACAATTTAATCATATATATATTTCATTTATATTTTGGGAGAAGATTGGTAAATATATTATCATGATTCACCTTTCTCCATTTCCCAACGGTTATTTGTACGGATGTACCAATTGATATGGACCTAAGCCGGTACGTTCAGAATACAGGACTTAGGATTTTGGGAAACCATGAACCTGTCACACTAGGGGTCGTTAACATTAATTGAGATGATCACTCCAAAATATGAATTGAGACGGGCCCGTGAGTGAGACAAATATTGCACCTAATCTGGTCCCATATGACAGCTACATCCATCTAGCTAATTTCACAAGCGAAATAGTCTACAGCCCGATGGAACTTTGCCTCTAATTTGAGCCGACGTTGCTAGCGGCTGATTTCGAACCTGTCACGTTAGAATTTCCAGGACCTAGAATCGTATAATTTCCCAAGGGTAAAACCGGAATGGTGGAGTTGAAGAGTGAGAGGTCATCGTTACCGACGGTCGCGGACCCGTAAGTCGAATACCCTTTCTCGACGTTCCTGCTGCCCACAATGACCGATTTGCCCTTTCCGTCTCCCATCAGCATAACGTTCTTCTGCTTGGTTGGAATCTTGATGTACTCATTATAGGTCCCGGCTTTCACGTAAATCACACTTCTGCCACCGCCGGAGGCCAGCGACACGAAGGCGATGGCCTCGTTGATCGTCTTGTGGGTCCCGCTACCATCCTTGGCCACCACCGCATCGGCCCGGATGTCCTCCGGGGAAGCTTCCAGAAGCTTGCGGTCTCCGGGGGACAGCCATGCCGGAGATCCGTCGGATAGTAGCTTCCGGCCGCCGGCATTCTTGCCACCATTGAGCTTCTTGTGGAGTGCGAGCGAGTTGCTGATGAACTGCGTCAAGCTCTCTACTTGGTGGTTCATGGCGTCCTTCCCGTCGGAGGCCTCGAGGGTCTGGAGGCTATCCTTGCACGTCGCTTGGTTGGTGAGGGCGGCGCTGAGCCAGGTCTTGATATCGTGAGGACTGGAGCTCTTCTTCGGGTTGGCGACGTCGTTGAGTTGATCCAAGGTGATGTCGAGGAGCTCGAGGCAGTCGTCCATGCCGGAGGGGCGGCCGGAGCCGAGCTGCCGGTGCTTGAGGGTTAGGTTGTAGGCCATGGAGCGGACCGAGTGGACGCGGCCCATGGCAAACTGGACGGAGACGTCGAAGAGATCTTTTGCCGACTTTGTCGGTGCTCCGGCGATGGAGGCGAGGGCGGACTCGCATGCATTTGGGTAGAGGGTGGCCTCGCAGGCGGAGGCGATGGCGCTGGAGGTCTTGGTGGTGGTGGCGCCGGCGGCGGTGGTCCTATAGACTGTGCTGAAGGACTGGTGAGAGGAAGCTAGAGCTTTGGGTTTAGCTGCTGCTTGGTTTATGGTTGTCAGGGATAGCGCAGTCGATGGGATAACCACTATGGACATAGCAAATGCCCACAGGATAAACTTTTTCTTTTGCTCCCTATCTTTGGAGCTCACTCTCTCATCCATGCTCATGATGCCGTAGGGGAACATGAATGAATGTGAGAGAGAGAGAGAGAGAGAGAGAGAGAGAGAGAGATGGGATGGTTGATGAGTATTGGGCAATGTTCCACAAGCTTTTATAGGGAAAGTTTCATGGGATAAGGGATGGAGTGAAGGTACCTTTACTAGAGGAGTCAAACTCATGGGTCCTATAGAAGGGATTGATGGTCCATAATCCAATATGAGAAGCTGAATGGAAGAGGTCAGAGAAGTTATCCATTTGTCTCTTTGTTAATTTCCAAAGGTCGGTCAAATGGATGCCCTTTAACAGATCTAGTTTAATTAGTTAAGTGTCTTGAAAATATCCCCATCAAAGTCATGATCTCGTTACCAAAATATCAATTTCTTTTAATATATGCTAAAAAATGGGTAATTCTACACCAACAAAGAAAAAAAGAGAGAAGATAATAAATTAAAGAGCTGGTTTGATTGACGTTGCTGTTATCTATCCCTTGGACTTGGTTTGCTTTTTAATAAATTAAGAATTTGGTACAAGATTTGACAAATTAATGAAGATGTTATTTGATTGTAATTGTGATGATGCTAATTGCTGATTTTTATTGACGCACTAAATAATTTAGATTCTAAGATATCCGACTTAAGAGTGCAAAGGCTGTAGGTACGGTGTCAATACATTGTGGCCCATTTTGGTAATGTGGTTGCTTCCTTTTCATCAACCACTTTAAATTAATCAAGACTTTAGAAGTTTAAAGAGCAGACCAATAAATATATATATAGCTCACACAATGCCGTATCTTTGCATGAAAAAGCTAGCCCTAAAACCCCTAAAAACATTAATAATTAATTGCAAATGTTAGTATCAATGGTTCTAACTATCTTCGTGCGTGAAAACTCCATCCAATATCACTCTCACATACATACAGACTGATGTATGAGAGAGAGAGTAATAGAGAGCACTCTGACCATCCCCAAAATGAGCCATGGAGGCTCATAATTCACTTTCATATTATGATATATAGATTCTTGTCATCTCATCCTTTTCAAAGAATCATGCTAATCTTCTATGTATCATTTTGAATCTTTGATGACCTATATATACTCCATTAGCTTCTTTTGCATAACTGAATTAAGAAATGATTGGAGCATATTTTTATACAAGATAACATGCTAAACAGTTGATTAGTGATTTGATATTATCACTTAATTTTGCAGCCTGTAAAGTTATATTTGTCCACTGCCATCTAAGTGATTCCACACTTAACCATCTACATCACACTTAATTTTCTTGTAATCAACTGAAAGGAAAAGCTTATGCATCAAATATGATTTGGTATAGCTGTCGAATTGCTTTCTTTCTAGTACATTTTAACATAGAACATGATATATTAGAAGTTAGAGAAACTGGTGAAGTGATTGGAGAAGTCTTTATATTGTCCTTCACGTGGCAAACCTGCTCTCTTTATTCCCAAACCTTTAATAACTAGAGATTATTGCTTCAAAAGAAAAAAAAGGCACAGCATCCCACCTGTAAATATTATTCGTTGATGCCTATGTTTTTCTTTTCAGGTTGTATTTATTTTTTTCCAGCTTAGTGCATATGCTCAGCACCTCATGACCACAAGGCCAGTACTTGCTTAATTTAATATATTGTTCCATTACTTTTGTTGCAAGGATTAGTGTGCATAACCTGGTGATTGCACCCCCTACTCTATCGATGGAAGGTTTCAGCTTCCAATTCTAAGAGGTATTTCCCCAACTGTTTGATATCCAAATTTTATTTTACTTTTGATATTTATTTATTTTTTGGTTTGCAGAACTTTAAACCTAGGTAACATGTTATGGTAAAAAGTATGATGGATTAGGTCTATTTCTAATTGAAAAAAATATATATGGCCAACAGTAGATTTTGCTAACGACAAATTAATTAATGAGCAAATCATCTTCAACTCGAGTCAAAGCATCATCATATCAAAGGGGGAAAATACTCATGTAATAGTACTTATAAGAATGGACAAAATCATCTTCAACCAAGTCAAAGCATCATCATATCAAAGGGGGAAAAATAGACATGTAATAATATTTATAAAATTTGCTCGTGCCACTTGATTTTGATATAGTTAATAAGCTTTCATTTTCCAAAGCGAATATTTGTCTCCTTGTAAATAGATTGCTATTCAAGATGTAGCTTGATTTTGATATTGCAGAAGCAACTCTAAAATCGAATAGGTAGAAATATTTTTTTTGCTGACTAAAGGGAGGGAGACCTATCCTGAATTAATTATTCAGGCCTAAAACCTTTAGTCTGCACCATCCAATGTTTGCATATGGAATCTTAACTTTGTAAGCAAGGTGCTACCATTAGGGCGCCTTAGAGATATCATTAGATGTTACTTAGCTTGGAACAACAGGCAAGGTTGATTGATACTTGATAGAATTAATTAAGCATATCTTCATTGATGTAAAGGTCAAAGTTGACCACTGACCAATATCCCAAAAGATGATTGTACACCACATTAATTGCACATTTAAATGTCTTTGTCTAAGTTTACATTCTAGAACTCACAAGTGAATCTCTGCAAATTCTTAATTAAAATTTTACAAAGACTAGCTAATTGTTGATTAATTTCATGTCTTTAGACTGCCTTTGGAAGCGGAATAGAAATTCTGGAGTAGTTGGATTATAAAAGTTATTCCTGTGCATAAATAGGTTCGGAGGAGAATAATTAAGTACCAATTTTTCATGAAAAGGTTATCTATTAATATGCTCAATGACTGTTTGATTGAAAAGAGATGGCAAAAGTAGATGAAGTAGGACGGGTTGTATCTTTTGTGCGAAAGAAAGATTCACCTAATAATTAAAATTAATAATCAACCACTCAAATAAGTGTTAAAAAAAAAAAACTACAACCACATCCATTGACATATTAAGGCAAACATGACAATCTCCATTTACCATTCTGAATAAACTTTTTTATAATTCCAAACATAGAGTATTAATTCGGCATGGAAGAAGAAACTACGACGTACGTACTTAGGATTCATAGAAGTTCTTCATCCTCCTCCATGCATGCACCGACGATACTTTTAGGAGAGATATCTTCTTCGTACGTTAACCCTTTTGCCGTGTTACTTTCAAGCATCATGCATGCTTCCTCTGGCGGCTAGGACGGAAGTTAGCATGAGTCATTAGTAGATAACTACACAAACAGTATCGTGTTATTGGAGGATGTGATGTATATACACCACCTAATAAAGGCAGGATGGCTGTTTTGCCTCCCTTTTCACAATAAAAGGAAGTTATACATACATACACGACCAACAGAAGATCAATTACTTCCTTGGTGAGGTTGCAACACATATTGGCTGCTAATATTTAGTCTTTTAGAACAGGAGACGGCAACTTAATTTCCTACAGTGACATGCAAACAAACTGCAATTCCCACCTGATCATGTCCCCATCTCAACCCTCTTACACTTCACCTAACCCTTAGCCACTCATCTCCACGAGGCCTCCTTTCCCTTAGCCATCTCTTGGTGATCCAAAAGTGTGCAAGCAAATCTGTGTGCAGAATCTCACGCACTTCAATTACTTGGTTCTTTTGCCCAAAGAGAAAAGCACTCTACTTGATGGAAGCTATCCATCTGGAATCCGGATAAGGAGTAGGACATCAAGTAGTGCATCAATGATACGGATGGATGTACCATCACCACATCGATGATTTGAGTACGAGTGCAAGGAAAGAGAATTGCCAAGCACCGAGGAAGAGGGTCCCCACACTGTGGATTACGTCTTAGAATAGTCTTCTGATGGTTTCATCACAAGGTCCAAAACCAAAGGTCAAAGACCCTTTTTTGTGGTGTGTGTGTATATATATATATATACTAGCATTTTTTCTCAAGGAAGAAAGTATGGTTTACAAAGACCTGCGACATTTATTAATAAAAGAACCAATCCAAATTCCTGAAGAAAAAGAGTACTGTTAGTTTATAAGCAAAGCAACATGTCATTGTTTAAGATTACACAATACAGAAGAATCCAGCCAGCCTTGCTAAATGTCTATAAGAGTGGACAGGAGTGTGAGTACAAGCTTAATACCGGAGCATGCATGAGACTGAGCTTAAGTGTTGGAGCCGAAAAAAGATTTAGATTCCTTTACTAATCAAATAAGACCTTTTTTTTTTGACCGCTATATATTTAATTAATAGCTTGTCATATTATCTCATTGCATCTTACCACATTCTTAGATGAAGTATATAATTCTCGCTTTGGCTTGTTCCAACAAGTTGGAACCTCTGTTAATATGGTGATAGGGACTTTGAATACCTTGATGATAAGGATTATATTAAATGAATGTTTGTTGTCTAAATTACTTTTGTATCTTATGATTTGCAAAATAAACACTTGCTAAATCTACATGCACATGTCGACAAACATGAAAAACACATGCTAGAGACTGCTCATGTCATTATATAGTTCCTTGTGGGAACAGTCATTTGTGGGGTTCACATACATATAATTCATTGTCCTGTGGTAGAGTAAATTGCATGCTAGGTTCTAAATCTCTACGACTTAGTTCCAGGTTGTTGGCCCCCAAATATATATATATAAGGAGGTAATTTAGCGGCATTTGTTGGTAGGTGTGGCAATCAGATCGGATTGGATAGAAAAAATTAAAAATTTATTAATTTAAATTTAATTTATTTATTAAATAAATTTAATTATTTTATTAAATAAGTAAGCTAACTAGGCCGATAATGGGTTGAAATAAGTCAAATAGGCCGAGCATTGCCACCCTCAAATTTAGGCTCTTTTCTCCCAAGATAGAGAGTGACCGAAGATGAAACATAAGTAGTTAGCATGCAAACTTTGAAGTGTGAACTCTTATATCTTATTATAATCTGTGTTTTTCCTATCGTCCATTGCCCTAGGTCTGGGGGCATCTCTTTTGTATTTTTCTTCATGTTAATTGAATCCCCATGGGAGGTATTCTTTCCATTCGAATTTTCAAACCTGAATTACCATTTGATTTCCTTCCATCATGATTCAAATTGTCAAGCTAAATTACTAGCATTAATTAGTACATGCAAACTGACAACTACGTGCACGACTGCCAACGTACCAACGTATGTCCACATATATATAATTCATGAGCGTGGGTTCTCTGTGATGTACTATATAATGCCGTGCATTGCACGCACTATTCATCGTATGATAGATTGCTACATGCAGCTGTGTGCGGCATGCATCACATAGTTTATCTCCATTGCGACCATTCATCGTGTGATGAATAATGCATATTATACATCATACAACAAAGAATCTGCACTCATAATTTTTTGTTCTGTGGTGCAATAAGTTGCATGCTAGGTTCTAAATGTCTCTATGAATCACTTTCAGGTCGATTATTGGCCCTTAGCTGAAACCTCTTGGCGCAAATTAAAGGTGACAGCAAAGTCGGCTTGCGTGTTAGTTTGGAAGTCTGGGATGAGGGCAGCTTCTTTTCCTGATAACTTACAAACTATATATATATATATATATATATATATATATATATATATATATATATATATATATATATATATATATATATGTTGCGGCCAATCGCCTCGTCGCCCGATCGCCGGGAAGCGTGCACCTGCAAAAGGAAGTCCGCACTGACCGGAGGCGGCTCCGGCGGGGACCCTCCGACGGTCAAGTCAGAGAGGTGACTGGGCAACAGTGAAATGCAGACAGAGAGCTCCGAGAAAGAGAGAGGGAGAGAGAGAGGAGCGAGCCTGCGTATGTGGGAGAGACGGGCGGATCGACCCTTTGCACTGTTGCCTTCCCCGGTTTATATAGTGGAGCACGGTATGGCGCCATCATTAATGGCGCGGACAAGTGAGGAACTGTCAACTCACTGTAGACTGTCAGAGCCGCCGTGAAAATGTCATGTCGCCGTGTGGCCGTCCAATCACCAGGGTTGACCCGGCTCTCGGCGGGACCATGTCCCTAGGTAACTGCGCCGCATGTCCGTGTCAGAGCTGACAACGTCTGGCGGCTGTACGGTGGTTGGAGGAGCCGACCGACCCAAAGTCGGTAGCCAGCTGAGTGGTGTCGGGCCCCTCCATTGGTCGGCGAGCATCATGTTGCGAGAGTCGGCCATCAGACTTCCTGGCCGGAGTCGGCCAGTCGGTCGGTCGGAGTCGGCCAGTCGGTCGGTCAGTCGGGGTCGGCCAGTCGTCCGTCGGGGTCGGCCAGTCGGGGTCGGCCAGTCGGGGTCGGCCAGTCGGAGTCGTCCGTCGGGGTCGGCCAGTCGGGGTCGGCCAGTCGGAGTCGTCCGTCGGAGTCGTCCGTCGGGGTCGGCCAGTCGGGGTCGGCCAGTCGGAGTCGTCCGTCGGAGTCGTCCGTCGGGGTCGGCCAGTCGGGGTCGGCCAGTCGGAGTCGTCCGTCGGGGTCGGCCCCTTCGACCGTAAGTCGGTCGGTGGGTATTCCCCAACAGTTGCCCCCCTCCACTCCTGAGCCCGATGTCGTGTTGGCTCGCGTGAACACGTGGGCGACGGCTTCGGACGAAAGGAGTGGTGTTCCGTCTTTTCCTGCCCCGACTCTGGCGATCACATCAACGAACGATCCAATATCGGTCGTCCCGACTGTAGGTCGAGCATGCACGTCGGATCGGAGGTCGGCCAGCCTCCGAACGTTGCTCGTCGACACGATCATTCCGCAGAATCTGATAGTCGAGTAGCATCCGACGTATTCGGATAGGATAACGATGGCAAGTCGAATATCCATTGTCCAGCCCTTGGTCGGACGTATGCGTCGGGATGTATGATAAACGGTGGCAAGCCGAATATCCTTCGATCGGTCGTGACCAGATCGGTATGTCGCGAATGCGACTGCGGTCATCTTGGCGTTTTGCCCTTCTTAGTCGAAGCTAAGTTGGCAAGTTAGCCAGCCGCATTAGTCGAAGCCCTTTGCCTTCAGAGGCCGAGGCCGTCGGTTTCGGCGATCGATGATCGAGCCGTTGAGTCGGCGATCGACGATCGGCCATGTTGGTCGGAGCCTTTTGCCTTCAAAGGCCGAGGCCGTCGGTTTCGGCGATCGATGATCGAGCCGTTGAGTCGGCGATCGACGATCAGCCATGTTGGTCGAAGCCTTTTGCCTTCAAAGGCCGAGGCCGTCGGTTTCGGCGATCGATGATCGAGCCGTTGAGTCGGCGATCGACGATCGGCCATGTTGGTCGAAGCCTTTTGCCTTCAAAGGCCGAGGCCGTCGGTCTCGGCGATCGATGATCGAGCCGTTGAGTCGGCGATCGACGATCGGCCATGTTGGTCGAAGCCTTTTGCCTTCAAAGGCCGAGGCCGTCGGTTTCGGCGATCGATGATCGAGCCGTTGAGTCGGCGATCGACGATCGGCCATGTTGGTCGAAGCCTTTTGCCTTCAAAGGCCGAGGCCGTCGGTTTCGGCGATCGATGATCGAGCCGTTGAGTCGGCGATCGACGATCGGCCATATTGGTCGAAGCCTTTTGCCTTCAAAGGCCGAGGCCGTCGGTTTCGGCGATCGATGATCGAGCCGTTGAGTCGGCGATCGACGATCGGCCATGTTGGTCGAAGCCTTTTGCCTTCAGAGGCCGAGGCCGTCGTAGATTCTCCGCTCCTTCGATCTCTATCAGGATCTGCGCACGAGGAACGGGGAGAGGGGTGTAGGAGTCATACCTGCGATGCGTCAGTCTCGGACTCCATCGTCAGGGTGACTTTTGGATTCGTCGGGGTGGCGAGACCCGACTATCTGTCGGGAGCCTGCTTGGTTCGGCGGGTTCCCGACCTTTCCTCCGCTTCTCCTTCGGGCCTCTGGGTTCGGCCAAACGTCGGTCGGATGCCCCTTCATCCGCGCGCATATACTTATATGCGCGCTCCAGCAGTTCGGCGTATGTTCGGGGGAGGGTCTTGTCCAGAGAATAAGTAAATCGGGACGACCTCAGGCCCCGCTTCATGGCTGAAACCGCCATGTCTTCGTTGAGGTCCCGGACCTCGAGCGTGGCCGCGTTGAATCGCGCCACGAAGTGTCGGAGCGTCTCGTTTTCCCCCTGCTTGAGGGAGAAAAGGCTATCCGACGTTCGCGGCGGCTTTCGGCTGGTGCTGAAATGGGCCACGAACGAGTGCTCGAGCTGCGTGAAGGAATGGATACTGCCCGATCGAAGACCGGAGTACCAAGCCCTGACAGCCTTGCGAAGTGTGGCGGGGAAGCCGATGCAAAAAAGAGCGTCGGTTGCCCCTTGAATCGTCATGAGAGCTTTATAGCTTTCGAGGTGGTCGACTGGGTCGGTGGAGCCGTCGTATGGCTCCACGTTCGGCATTTTGAACCGACTGGGAATCGGCTCATCGAGGACCAGTCGAGAGAGAGGCTGGGCGGTCTGGAAGTCGACGTCGTTCGAAGACTTCTGGCCGTCCATCTGCAGTTGGGCGAGCCGGCGGTCGATCTCCTCGAACCGTCGCTCGTAGTCGTCCTCTCGTCGATGCTGGGAGACCCCAGGAGTGGAGCCTCCGGAGGATTCTGAAAGAGAGGCCGACGGTGTGCGCGACCGCTTTTCCTTCCTCGCCCGTTCCAATGGGGAAGGAGAGGGCCGCTGAGACCGTCGGTCGTCGCGCCGTGGTCGCCCCTCCTCCTCTCCGTGGGAGCGCTGTTGAGAGCGCTCGCTTGGAGGCGACAGGGGTCGGCGCGGCCGTCGGCGGCTGCTCCTGGAAGGCATAGGTCGGGCCGCCGGTTGTTGCTGGAGGCTTTTGACTGCGTCGGTCAGTACGGTCATCTGCCGTACGATGGCCGCAATCTGGGCCTCCGTGGTCACTGCAGGGCGCGGAGAGCTAGGCTCCGCCGCCGGTGGGGGCGGGGAGGCTTCTTCCCGACGGGAAGAGCGCCTTGCCGACCCAGTGACTCTCGATCGTTGAGCTCTTGTCTTTGTCATGCTAGCCCCTTCCTGGCGCGCCAATCTGTTGCGGCCAATCGCCTCGTCGCCCGATCGCCGGGAAGCGTGCACCTGCAAAAGGAAGTCCGCACTGACCGGAGGCGGCTCCGGCGGGGACCCTCCGACGGTCAAGTCAGAGAGGTGACTGGGCAACAGTGAAATGCAGACAGAGAGCTCCGAGAAAGAGAGAGGGAGAGAGAGAGGAGCGAGCCTGCGTATGTGGGAGAGACGGGCGGATCGACCCTTTGCACTGTTGCCTTCCCCGGTTTATATAGTGGAGCACGGTATGGCGCCATCATTAATGGCGCGGACAAGTGAGGAACTGTCAACTCACTGTAGACTGTCAGAGCCGCCGTGAAAATGTCATGTCGCCGTGTGGCCGTCCAATCACCAGGGTTGACCCGGCTCTCGGCGGGACCATGTCCCTAGGTAACTGCGCCGCATGTCCGTGTCAGAGCTGACAACGTCTGGCGGCTGTACGGTGGTTGGAGGAGCCGACCGACCCAAAGTCGGTAGCCAGCTGAGTGGTGTCGGGCCCCTCCATTGGTCGGCGAGCATCATGTTGCGAGAGTCGGCCATCAGACTTCCTGGCCGGAGTCGGCCAGTCGGTCGGTCGGAGTCGGCCAGTCGGTCGGTCAGTCGGGGTCGGCCAGTCGTCCGTCGGGGTCGGCCAGTCGGGGTCGGCCAGTCGGGGTCGGCCAGTCGGAGTCGTCCGTCGGGGTCGGCCAGTCGGGGTCGGCCAGTCGGAGTCGTCCGTCGGAGTCGTCCGTCGGGGTCGGCCAGTCGGGGTCGGCCAGTCGGAGTCGTCCGTCGGAGTCGTCCGTCGGGGTCGGCCAGTCGGGGTCGGCCAGTCGGAGTCGTCCGTCGGGGTCGGCCCCTTCGACCGTAAGTCGGTCGGTGGGTATTCCCCAACAGTTGCCCCCCTCCACTCCTGAGCCCGATGTCGTGTTGGCTCGCGTGAACACGTGGGCGACGGCTTCGGACGAAAGGAGTGGTGTTCCGTCTTTTCCTGCCCCGACTCTGGCGATCACATCAACGAACGATCCAATATCGGTCGTCCCGACTGTAGGTCGAGCATGCACGTCGGATCGGAGGTCGGCCAGCCTCCGAACGTTGCTCGTCGACACGATCATTCCGCAGAATCTGATAGTCGAGTAGCATCCGACGTATTCGGATAGGATAACGATGGATATATATATATATATATATATATATATTTGTATCAGTAATCAGAGTGCTAGTCGGCTTGGCTCCATACCTATGATTTCATTTTTCAAAAAATCCGTACAGCGAAAGATCCATAATTTGAGAAATTTGTTTTGAAATAATGTCATGTCAAATCAAAAATAAATGTCCGATAGCAAGTTAAATCCATGGGAAAGAAAAAAGATAGAAAAATTTTTTTATGATCAAAATTCATTCATCTCAGTTAATCATAGTAAATTTGGATGAAAAAAAAAAATACGAAAGAGATAAAGTAAAGAAAAAATCTCAAGTTTATTCAATCAATAGAGATACAATAAGCAAGATTAGTAAGGATCGGAGAAGGACAATTACTCGTTCTTAAAACCAGCATTCTTAAACATTAGTTTTCTCGAAGCCTCTTGCTCATATATCTCATCAAAAGATACTATTCTATAATGTTTCTTTAGCAAATTTCCCACTAATCCGAGCGAATATTCAAATATCTGCCCCACATTCATTCGTGTGTATATATATATATATATAACTTAGCAGCATGTATAGATTTGTGTGGCAATCAGGTTGGGTTAGATATAAGAACATCAAAAATTTGTTAATCCAAATCCAATTTATCTATTAAATAGATCAAAATTTAGATGCAAATCTGATTATTTTATTAAATAAATAATCTAATCAAATCTACAATGGATTCAAATAAGTCAAATAGGTCAAGCATTGCCCCCCCTAAATTTAAGCTCTTATCTCACGGCTGAAGGTGAAACACAAGTAGCTAGCATGCAAACTTTGAAGTTTGAACTCTTATCTCTTGTTATAATCAGTGTGTTTTTCCGATCATCCATTGCTCTAGGTCTGGGGGCATCTCTTTTGTATTTTTCTTCATCTCAATTAAATCCTCTCGGGAGGTGTTCTCTCCATTCGAATTTTCAAACCTGAATTGCCATTTTGTTTCCTTCCATCCCGATTCAAATTGTCAAGCTAAATAACTAGCATTATTTAGTACATGCAAACCGACAACTAAGTTCGTGACTAGCTACCAATATACGTCCATCAGTCAATACATAACTTTTCTTTTTCTAGGTCCCCTCTGTAGTCAAGAAAAAGAGAGTTCTGTTTTCAAAGAATCTTCAATACATTGCATACAAACATGAAGCATTCATATATACATCAGGTTCCTTTTCCGACTCTGACCCGGTTGAATGGTAGGAGCCGAGCATGAAAGAAAGATTCACCTTCCTTGGTGTGAATCCACTGTTGGATCGCACAATGGCCACATCGAGATACAACCCAAACCGGCTCTTTTAAACAGAAATTGAGCTCTTACCTTAGATTGACCATCATTTTACATTTAGTCCTCATCGGCCAAAAACTTTATCCTTGATTTCGACATTCAAGCTATATTTAACCCTAATCCCATGAAATGTTTAGAAATAACAATGACAACATATGGAATAGGTTACCTGCATGCAAAATTAGAAGCCCAATTATGTACAAAGATTAAGCATAACATATTAACCATATAGAGAACTAGATATACGATGGCATACAATGAAAGGATCAAGTGTTAGGTATCCCACTCTTTTAACTAAAATCGTTGATAGATCAAAATTTTAAAAAAAACTTATTTCTAATTAAATATGGCTGGTTGGATTCAATTTCATTTTACTTAAGCCAAATCCAACTTGCATGACCATGTGAGACTTCATCCACATTCAGTAAATAGGTCTGACCAGATTGCGCTAATTAACTCTTCTTCAAGTTTTAGATAGAAGAGATCATGTTTCGAGCTCTTCTACCATCACCTAAATATGCTCCGTCTTTCATTTAACCTACACCAGAAAGAGATGGTCTCACCTCCAACATTAAAAATCTAGAATGGCCATCAAATTAGTGTGCCTTTGCCCTGGACCTCACACTTATCTAGCTAACTTGTTCGATATCTCATCTATAAAAGCTTGTCTTTCACAAGTATAGGGTTCAAATTTTGGGTGTTGCTCCAAAATGTATCATTCCCATAATTTTAAAAATTTTTAAGCTTTCAAACATGTCATCATCAAGCTGAAAGGCCAGCAACATTGGTCACTTTCAAAAGTGTTGGGCCCCGATTAGGACCTGAAATCGAAGTCTATATTTTTGAGGAACTCAAATTAAAGCTGTTGCTATCCACCTTTTCCGCAAGCCAATCCGTAGCAGAATGCCAGATACATTTATTCAATCTGGCATAAATTTCGCCAACCACACTCGTTATCAATTCACTTATGTAGACTAGCTGTGCAAATTTTTTGCATGATAGACTAATTGATAAAAAGGCACACATTTAGTTTTAAAAAGACATTCATTAGTCTTCACCAAGATTAGCCATGTTGCGGCCAATCCCCTCGTCGCCTGATCACCGAGAACGAGCACCTACAAAAGAAGTCCGCACTGTCCGGAGGTGACTCCGGCGGAAACCCTCCGACGGTCAAGTCAGAGAGAAGACTAGACAACAGTAGGAAAAAATCAAGGAACTCAACGAGAGAGAGAGTAAGCCCAAGGGTTTCGAAAAGATCTCTTCCAGCACTGTTGCCTTCTTCGTTTTATAGTAGAACGCGGCATGGCACCGTCATTAATAGTGCAAACAATGGGAGAGTTGTCAGATCACCGAAGACTGTCAGAGTCACCGTGGGGGTGTCAAATCACCGTGGGACTTTCAAATCACTAGGGTTGACCCCTGTCTAGAGTAGGACGACGTCCCAGGGTGGCTATGCCGCACGCTGCTGTCAGGACGAACGGCCTCCAGCAGTCGTACGGCATTTGGAGGAGTCGACCGACCATACGCCGGCACTTGGTCGTAGGATATCGGGTGAAGACCCAGGGACAACGTCAGCTGGCGCGGCGCATTGCGGGGATCGGACGTCGGCCACCACCCCTGATGGTCAGTCTGATACGTTGCCAAAGTCGGAGGTCGGGCCGTGTCGCTTGGCCAGCCGGGGACGGAGAGGGCCTTCCCGACCGATATACCTTCGGTCGGCTGGTGCAGTCGGCGCGATCAGTAGAGTCGGACACCGGTTAGGCTGACCCGACGGTGAGTCGGTGTGAGAGTGACCGATCGGTATATCCTAACAGTTGCCCCCCCCCACTCCTGAGTCGGATGACGTGCTGGCCAGCGTACTTGCATGGGCAGCGGCGTCGGGCGAAAGGAGTGGATTCCCGTCGCATTATGCTCCGACTCTGGCGACCGTACCAATGTTCGGTCCGGCGCCAAACATCTCACGGGCGTCAGGCGACTCGTCGGTGTCAGGCATCCCGTCGGTGTCAAGCATCCCGTCGGTATCAGGCGTCGGGGTCATCGATCGGTATATCCCAACAGTTGCCCCCCCACTCCTGAGTCCGATGTCGTGTTGGCTCGCATGAACATGTGGGCGACGGCTTCGGGCGAAAGGAGTGATTTTCCATCACGTCTTGCCCCGACTCTGACGATCGCATCAACGAACGATCCGATGTCGGTCATCCCGACTGTAGGTCGAGTGTGCACGTCGGGTCGGAGGTCGGCCAACCTCCGAACGTTGCTCATCAACACGATCATACCGCAGAGTCTGATAGTCGAGTAGCATCCGACGTATTAGGATAGGATAACGATGGCAAGTCGAATATCCATTGTCCGGCCCTTGGTCGGACGTGCACGTCGGGACGTATGATAAACGGTGGCAAGCCGAATATCCTTCGACCGATCGTGATCGAGTCGGTATGTCGCAAGTGCGACGTAGTTCGTCGACGCCCTCATACCATAGAATCTGGTAGTCGAGTCGTGTCCGACGCATTCGGATAGGATAACGATGGCAAGTCGAATATCCGTTATCCTTCCTTGGTCGGACGTATGCGTCGGAATGTATGATAAACAGTGGCAAGCCGAATATCCTTTGATCGATCGTGACCAGATCGATATGTTGCGGATGCGACTGCGATCGTCTTGGCATTTTGCCCTTCTTAGTCGAAGCTAAGTCGGCAAGTTAGCCAGCCACATTAGTCGAAGCCCTTTGCCTTCAGAGGCGGGGGCCGTCGTAGATATTCCGCCCCTTCGATCTCTGTCGTAGAATCTGATGTGTCGTCGACGATCAAGACGTAGATTGAGCCGTTGGTTTGACGATTCGACGATCAGGTCGTAGATTCATCGTAGATCCGATGATCTGCGATCGAGCCATTGGTTCGGCGATCGATGATTAAGCCATAGATTCATTGTAGATCCGACGATCGACGATCGAGCCGTTGGTTCGACGATCGGTGATTAAACCATAGATTCATCGTAGATCCGACGATCGGCGATCGAACCGTTGGTTCGACGATCGGTGATTTGTTCGATGATGAAGTCGTAGATTCGGCGATCGGCAATTGAGCCGTTGGTTTGACGATCGGCGATCAGTTCGGCGATGGAGTCATAGATTCGGCGATCGATGATCGAGCCGTTGGTTCGACGATCGACGATTAGTTCGACGACGGAGTCATAGATTTGACGATCAGTAATCGAGCCATTGGTTCGACGATCGGCGATCAGTTCGACAACAGAGCCGTTGGTTCGGCGATCGACGATTAAGCCATAGATTCATCGTAGATCCGACGATCGGCGATCGAACCGTTGGTTCGACGATCGGTGATTTATTCGACGATGAAGTCATAGATTCGACGATCGGTGATTGAGTCGTTGGTTCGGCGATCGGCGATCAGTTCGGCGACGGAGTCATAGATTCGACGATTTGTGATCGAGCTGTTGGTTCGGCGATCGATGATCAGTTCAGCGACGGAGTCATAGATTCAGCGATCGACGATCGAGCCGTTGGTTCGGCGATCGACGATCAGTTCGACGATGGAGTCATAGATTCGATGATCGACGATCGAGCCGTTGGTTCGATGATCGACAATCAGTTCGACGATGGAGTCGTAGATTCGACGATCGACGATCGAGCCGTTGGTTCGGCGATCGACGATCAGTTCGACGATGGAGCTGTTGGTTCGACGATCGGACCGCATTGGTCAAGGCCTTTTGCCTTCAAAGGTGGAGGCCGTCGCAGATATTCCACTCCTTCGATCTCCGTCGTAGAATCTACGCACGAGGAGCGGAGAGAGGGGTGTAGGAGTTATACCTGCGATGCATCGGTCTCGGACTCCATCGTCGGGGTAGGATCCGTCTATCGGTGAGGGGCCTGCTGGATTCAGCAGGGGCCCGACCTTTCTTTTGCTTTTCCTTTCAGCCCGTGCCCTAGGTCAGGCGCCGGTCGGAAGCTCCTTCGTCTGCGCGTATGTATTTATACGCGCGCTCCAGCAATTTGACGTACGTCCGGAGGAGGGTCTTGTCCAAGGAGTATGTGAATCGGGACCCCCTTAGCCCCCTCTTCATGGCTGAGATAGCTATGTCCTCATTGAGATCCCGAACCTCAAACATGGCCGCGTTGAATCGCGTCACGAAGTGTCGGAGCGTCTCGTTTTCTTCCTGTTTGAGGGAAAAAAGACTGTCCGAGGTTCGTGGCGGCTTCCGACTGGTGCTGAAATGAGCCACGAAAGAGTGCTCAAGCTGCCCAAAGGAGTGAATACTTCCTGAGCGGAGGCCGAAGTACCAGGCCCTGGCAGCTTTGCGAAGTGTGGCGGGGAAGCCGATGCAGAGAAGAGCATCGGTCGCCCCTTGGATCGTCATGAGAGCCTTGTAGCTCTCCAAGTGGTCAACTGGATCGATGGAGCCATCATAGGGCTCCACATGGGGCATTTTGAACCGACTAGGGATCGGCTCGTCGAGGATGAGTCGGGAGAGAGGTTGGGCGGTCTAGAAGTTGACGTCATTCGAGGACTTCTGCCCGTCCACCTGCAGCTGGGCTAGCCGTCGGTCGATTTCTTTGAATCTGCATTCGTAGTCGTCGGCCCGTCGGTGTTGAGAGACCCCGAGGGTGGAGTCTCCCGACGAATCTGAGAGGCAGCGGGACGGTGTTCGCGGCCGCTTCTCCTTCCTTACTCGTTCCAGCTGGAAAAGAGACGACCGTCGAAACCGAGGGGTATCAAGCCACGGCCGCCTCTCCTCCTCTCGGTGGGAGTGCTGTGACAGCCGCTCCCGAGGAGGGGATGGAGACCGACGCGGGTGTCGGCGGCTGCTCCTGGAGGGCATCGGATGTGCCGCCGGTTGCTCCGCCGGCGAGTGCGGCAACCGGATTGGTTGTTGTTGAAGGTTCTTGACTGCGTTTGTCAGCACGGTCATTTGTCGCACGATCGTCGTGATCTGCACCTCCGTGATCACCACAGGATGCGGAGAGCTAGGTTCCGTCGTGGAGGATGGAGAAGAGGCCTCTTCCTGACGGAGAGAGTGCCTCGCCGATCCAATGGCCCTCGATCACTGAGCTCTGGTTCTTGTCATCTCGAAAGGATGTGTCGAGTCCTGTGGGGGTCGTGATCCCTGCGTCGCAGCCATCCCCCTTCCTGGCGCGCCAAACCTGTTGCGGCCAATCCCCTCATCGCCTGGTCGTCGGGAACGAGCGCCTGCAAAAGAAGTCTGCACTGACCGGAGATGACTCCGACGGGGACCCTCCGACGGTCAAGTCAGAGAGGAGACTAGGCAACAGTAGGAAAGAATCAAAGAGCTCAGCGAGAGAGAGAGTAAGCCCAAGAATTTCGGAAAGACCTCTTAGAGTACTGTTGCCTTCTCCATTTTATAGTAGAGCACGGCATGGCGCCGTCATTAATGGCACAGACAATGGGAGAGTTGTCAGATCGTCGAAGACTGTCAGAGTCACCGTGGGGGTGTCAAATCACCGTGGGGCTGTCAAATCACTAGGGTTGACCCCTGTCTAGGGTAGGACGACGTCCCAGGGCGGCTATGCCGCACGTCGCTATCAGGACGGACGGCCTCCAGCAGTCGTACGGCGTTTGGAGGAGTCGACCGACCATACGCCGGCACTTGGTCTAGGATATCGGGTGAGGACCCAGGGACAACGTCGGCTGGCGTGGCGCATCGCGGGGATCGGACGTCGGCCACCACCCCTGATGGTTAGTCTGATACGTTGCCAAAGTCGGGGGTCGAGCCGTGTCGCTCGGCCAATCGGGGATGGAGAGGGCCTTTCCGACCGACATACCTTCGGTCGGCCGGTGCAGTCGGTGCGGTCGGTAGAGTCAGGCACCGATTAGGCTGATCTGACGGTGAGTCGGTGTGAGAGTGACCGATCGATATATCCCAACAAGCCAAATAATAAATTATCATGCATTTCATATCTCTATGGTAAAAGGTTGTATGCAAACATGATAGTTGTCGATGATATTTCGGCATATCATTACGATCTAAATATTCAAGTCAACACGGTGAGTAGGGTGAGCAAAAAAATTTAAAAAACTGATTAATGGATCCGAAATCAAAAAATGAGTCCAAAAAATGTGGTTAATCAAACGTCGGTTTCGATTTTGATTTGGATTGTTTAAAAAAATTTTGATTTCGATTCAGATTTGATTTTTTTTTTAAAATAATGATTAATCGAATCGATCATTATATATATATAATATATGAAAAATATGATTTACATATAATATGTAGTTGAATTGGTTGTTTTTGTCAAGGATAATCGGCAAATCCAGTATTCGAATTATAGATTCACACTTTTATTTTTTTAATTTTTTTGATTTAAAAATTTAAAAAAAATTTAGCTTCGTTTCTTACTAACTCTTCAATGCCCATCTATTGTAGTTTTTTATTTTATCATTGATGTATTTTATTACGAAGATTATGATATTATTATGATGGATATTATCATGAAAATTTTATTATGATATAAAATTATTTAATATTTTTATAAAAAAATGAAAAAATTGATTAATCGATCCATTTAATACGGTTAATCGATGATCGGTTAACCATATCAAATGGATCGGTTACAGTTTATGTTTTAAAAAAATCGATGAGTTTGGTTCAGTTTGAAAATTTGAGTAATGATTCGGTTAACCGAACCATGCTCACCCTGACGATGAGTAACCTGTGGGAGAGGTTGGAGGGTTGCATTCGTTCACCATCACAGTTGAATATAGACTGGGCCCTATTACATGTGCCATATCATGAGTCTAATGGACACTTTTGTTGTCATTTAAATTGAACGTACGTATCCATCTAGGAACTATTATTTAAAAGGTGCCAACTCATATGAAAAAAAAGGTCTTTTTACTTTCTTGGTGAATCAAAGAAATTAGCATCGACTTGCTTCCTCTCTAAGGCTCTGTGATGGCCATGGTTGAAATTATTTCAAGATGAGTTGGCTCAGGGCCTTCTCAAAAAAATCTTGTTGAGGCTGGAGGAAGGCTTGCTCACTCTGAAAAAAAACCTGGATGGAAGGATTTTCACCTATGTTGAAGCATTTCCACCTATGTTAGCTTTCTTTATCAATGTGGATGCTAGGGTATCCTTTTCATCCACCTCTGGTTAGTTCTCGTCACAGCCCTGTTATTTAGAAAGAAGAAGAAGAAAAGAAAACCTTATCCACTCTAGGATCGAGAAGGATTTCAATAGGCTAGAACTTGATCCTTGGGTCTATAAGGTTAATTCCAGGTGAGATTCAGCTCAGGGCAATTCAACGCAACCTAAAGCCCTTGACATATATTTGATCTGTTGTAACAATGATCATTCATCTAATTACATTAAAAATTGTATTAGGCTGGAACCATTTGCTTGTATGTGTCAGGTTTTTGGATACTTGGACTGGACCAGTTGTAAGATACCTAAATGATAGCCTATATAAGAACCAAAAGCGTCAACTTTTGTGTCTTGAACAGTCCTCATGGGCAATTGTAGGCTAGCTTCTCCCCTCAAAAGATCTCAATAGAAAATTTTTGGATTTCATCCAGCTTGCACCGAGTTTTTTTTTTTCTTTTTTTTTTTTTGATAGGATAGACCATTTATACAATTCTCATGTGGATACATTTAGAAGAATTAGAAAATTAAATGTCCCGATTAGTCTAAGGATCTCTCTCATTTCAATCCAAAATAACAGCTCAGAGTACTCAGAAAGAAAAGCAATCACCTAATCAGCTATCGAGTTTGCTTCTTGAAAAATATATCTAATAATGAGATCCGCACAGTCGGTCAATAAAATCAATATATCCTACAGAAAGGAATTGGTGGTATCACCCCGCACACACTCTTGGATCCAAGTCACGATCGTGACCAAATCATCCTTAATAATCAGATAATCGACACAAAGGATCAAACATTTATAAATGATCCTAGCCCATGCAGCCCGAGGTTCCGCAGCTGAATCGATTTCTTAAATATCATTAAGGAGCCATCCTAATTTGGTTTATGGTAGTCAGACAGTCGGATGACCCACTGTCCTACTAGTATTGGAGCCATGTTTGTGGCCCATTGCTTCCTTGTTCATATGAGATTGGGCTTATAATATCTGGTATATTATGATTGGATGTCCATTGAATGCCTAAACAATGCCACCACAAATTTTTTTTCTGACAAAAATTAGAATTAAAACAATAAAACGTTTTTAGCCAAACAAAGTAATCAGAGTCATTCATGTTTCTTCTTACTTCATCAGGCAAAAAAAAAAAAGTTTTCTTCTCACATATATTGCTTATGGGAGGATCCTTTTTTTGATTCTGAAATGGAGGAATCTACATACTTCCCCCATCTTATTTACAAGTGCGAATATATACAAGAGAGATAGGAAGTCAATACAAGATACGTGGTAACAATTCATTTGCATAACGGAGCAAGGTAACTTGGAAGTGCTTAATGGCTTCCTTTCCTCTCTCATTACATATGTTCTGCCAATGTTGGAATAATTGAAGGATCTCTTGCATTAATGGAACATTTCTTCCTTAGGAAAATTTTTGCATTCCTTTCCAACCAAATATGCAAATACATTGCAACAATGAGATGATCCCATGCTCTTCTCATGGAGGATTTTCAAGGGTGCCACATCATCCAAAGTTTTAGAAGGTTTGTCGGCCAACCACTTCGCTTAAGGTGTAGCTTCCAAGAAAACCAAACACTTCTAGCAAATGAATATCTAATAAAAATGTAACAATTGCAAAGTTTGCACCACATAGCTAACCCCCTAGCCTTTTTTTGTTAGCACATCACATCACTCGTATGAAGTTTATTTTTTGGTGCAAGTCGAAGAAAGATTTTAGCCGGCTCTAGAGGTGTATATAGAGGGATGTTAGCCACCCCCTCCTACGGGATATTGTAGCTCTGCTATCTGGTTGTGCTAATCTTATCATAAGATATATTTTTTAAGAGACAAACATGATAGTTGACTAGGTAGCTGTTTTTGTTGTGGAGCATTCGAAACTGCTTCTTTGGACTGACATGCGAGATGCCCCTAATCTATTTAGGAATATTTTGTATTCTGATTATTTTAGATGTATTCATACTAAAAGAGTTTGAATGATACGTCTTATCAAAAAAAAAAAAAGATTTTATCTTTTTTCCAATGTTGTTGCGTTCTAAACTGATTTGTAAAATGGCTAAAGGATACCTTCATTATTGATAAATTTATAGAATGAGCTCATTGAGATTTTTCCGTTATTTGTAAGTTTCCAAATTGGCATATCTGCAATTTGTTTTGTTTAATTGGTTCCAACAATTCCATTAGAAGCTCCAGCTCTCATGATTCTTGAAGTGATAGTGGTCCATGTCCCTTTGTACATCATTCCATTCTTCTCCAATTCTAATAAGAGATACTGATGATCGAGTTGGCTTCACGGCTTTTTGAAAGAGAGATTTGGATAATTAAGCAGGCAAATGACACACTCCTAACAAGGTGTCCTCCTAGAATCTGATATTTTTACTACTACTAAAAGAGAATGAGGTACAATTCCAGAAGGCCTTCAATTTCCTGCTGATGTCTTTCTAAATTGGTGAGACTTTCGCGAACAGCCTCCTGACTCTCACTATAAATTTTCTTCTAGAGTAGTATGCATTATTTATCGATTTAATCCAAAGCTCCTTCGTCCCTTAAGCAATTTCCACGCCTACTTTGGCAATAAGAAGAGATTAAAGTAAAGTTTTTGATATTCATTACAACAAGGTCTCCTTTCTTCTTATCTCAGTATATACCATCCCAACTAAAAAGGCAATTGAATGCCGAAGTGCTCTCTTTCCCTTTCCATAATAAAGCTCTTCTCATTGCATCAATTTTATTTGTGACTCATTTGAGGAGCTTAAATATTGATATAAAGTAAGATGAAAGCGCTGTAAATGCTTAGTTCACTAATCCCATTGATAAGAGCTTAGCCTTCCACTGGGCAAGCCTAGCATTGATTCTTTCTAGTAGTGGCATCCAACTCCATCTAGCCATGTGATACGCTTCGCTGTCCTCCATACACATCATAAAGCTTTTACGAAAGTTGATCTTCCCTCCTATTGTGCTCTCAAAAGCAAGAAGGATTACTTTAACCACCATAATACACCATGATACCTTCTTTTTTTACTGGCACAGGACAATAGAATGACCTGCAAAGTGAAGACTTTTGATACTTGAGAAACAAGGATTGGAGCCAACAACTTCTATAAACCCAGCTTTATTAGCTTTTTTGAGCAGTTTAGAAAGTACATCAATAACCAAAATGAAAAAGAATGGAGGTAGAGGGTCACCTTGCTGATGTCCCTTCTTACATCTGAATCTTTTGTCCAGTGTTCCATTCACAAGTGAGATTGATGCTGAATATAGGAGTGAAGAAATATATTCTATCCACTTACTAGAAAATCCTTTATCAAAAAAAAAAAAAAACCAAGCTTACATAGCACCCCTTTGCATTTGGACTTGTTACATAAAGCAAGCATTTCATGAGCATATGGAAAAATCTCAATTATTGATCTTCCCTTAATGAATATTAGTTGTGCATCATCAACAAGCTGAGGTGAGGAAGAAATCTTGCCAACCTTGAAGCCAAAATCTTTAAGATGACTTTGTAAAAGCTCTTAAGCAAGCTAATAGGATAGGATTCTCTAATTAAGAGCAAACCTTCTTTTTCAAGTATCAGAATGATATAAGCGAAATAAGTCAAGATAGATCAAGTGTACCTCTACGAAAAATATATAGAAGTGCCATTAGGTCATCTTTAATGAGGCTCCAATATTTCTGAAAGAAAAAAAAAGAGAAATTATTTGGATGTCTATCCAAGGAGAAGACTGCATTCTTTTATCTCCTTGTGGAAATGGCATTTGCTAGAGCATTAAGATTCAATGTCTACCTAGGAACCAACATCGGTGCCCTCCTATGATTATTTTGTAAAATTTTCAAAGATCATTTTGCTCCTTTTCCTCCCCATCCCGCTCTCCTTTTTAATTCTTTGAGAACAAAATTAGGGAAACCTTATCACTTCCTACTTCCTTCAGGGAATGAGAGAAAAAGTAGTAAAGGGAGGAGGAGAGATGAGATGGGAAAGGAAGGAAGAAAAAAGATGCGAGAAAAAGGAGAAGAAAGAGGAAAGAATTAAACAGAACCAAGAGAAGTTCAAGAACAAAGAGAGATCAAAAGAACTTTTAGATACTGATTAAACTTCAAATTAATTCTTTATTAATATTATATGCAATCATTTTTTAGGTTATACTTTAGTTCAATTGATTCATGTATCAGTTGACCAAATTAAATTAGGTTTCGATTTTGAGACATATAGTGTTGTTTAGCTCTTGGTTCCACGTACCTTCCAAATCAAATAGAAAATTGTCACCATAGATTCTTGTGCAACCCAGGGCCTATAATTTACCATTCTCAAGGGAACACTGAATGTAAAGCAATACAAAATAATTCGAAGGCAAAGGCTTTTGGTTTGCACAATTCACATTATGCCATTGGAAGTCAGAAAAATGAGAAGACGGATGTGAGCGTGCAACAATCAATGAGCAAGGTGAGGTAGGTAAAGCAATAGAGATAACATTGTTGGATATGAGGTTCCATTTCTAAGATAAGATAGAAGAATTTGGAATACTGATTTACCATTTTTATAAAATAAGAAAAAAATTACACACACACGTACGTGTGTATGTGTGCATGTGCATGTATGGATGAGTATAAGTTTGTTTCAAGATTCTAAATAATAATGCTATAATTATTATAATGGCCATCATAAGATTCATAACACATAATATTATAATTAATGCATTTTTAGACAATTAGACCTCATTATATATGTATGTGTTTACGTCAATATATATTGTTTTGCTAGGAATATTGGGTGGGGTCGAGAATGACCAGTATAGTCTATATCGGACCTAAATTTTTAGGCCCATCAAAACTCAGGCTGGAGGAGCTCGTCTGCACGAATTGAACCTAATTTTCTAAAAACTCCCAGCCATCAGTGTGAAATTCTAAAACGAGAGAGAGACCTACTGGAAGCCTAACAGCCTTTTCCTTTTCTCTCTTCTCATTTTTGTCAATGTAACTCACTCTAGTAAATAAAGAAAACTCCTTTTTCTTTTTTCTTTTTTTTTTTTTATTTAAACCCACCCTAGTAAATGCTACTCCCATCACAACCACCTATCCGGCTACATCCCACTTCTCCTATTATAAATCTTTGCTTTTAAGGCAGCTCTTTAGAAAGAAACCAACCCCACCCAACAACCTCACCCCCACCATCGGTAAAAATATTTAATGATTCTTTCACCCGGTACAATCCAGATATAGCGCCGAGTCCTCTCCATTCCATCTCGGAAACCTCCATTCCCCCCCTCGTTTTTGGCCGAACACTTGATGAACCATGTGTATCTCACGTGCTTTCTCTTCCCCATATAAAGCCGTTCCCGTCCCTGAGCCCACTCGCACCTTACCGTCTTTCTCATCCCTCCGTAGCTTAAGAGAACACGTGTCGCAATGTGGTTGGCCCCCGCTTTCCTCCTGCTCCTCCTCCTCCACATGGCCGCCGCCGCCGCCACCCCGTCTCCCTCCGTCTCCACCATCGCCGCGTGCAAACACTCCCTCTATCCCAAGCTCTGCCGCGCCATCCTCGCGCCGTTACGGCTTCCCTCCAACCCCTACGAGTACGGCCGGTTCTCCGTCAAGCAGGCCCTAAAGCGTGCCCGCCGGACCTCCAAGCTCCTCGACCACTACCTCGCAGGAGGCGGAGGCTGGGCGAGGCGCGCCGGCGGTGGAGCCCTCGAGGATTGCCGCCAGCTGAACGACCTCAACTTGGACTACCTCGAGGCCGTCGCGGCCGAACTCGGCCCGGGCGAGTCGGTCCTCACTCTGGCCGGCGTGAACCGGGTACGGGCTCTGATGAGCGCCTTGGTCACCAATCAGCAGACCTGCTTCGACGGCCTCGAAGATTCCGGAATCTTCCCAGAGCTTTGCGGCGCCTTCTCCCACGAGACCCAGTTCTACGGCGTCTCGCTCGAGCTGGTCAGCGCCGCGCTGGACCGGACCGTCGGGAACCGGTTCGAGCCCGACTCGCTCCCAGGTGAGGACTGGGAACTAAAAGCTTGCGTCCAGTCCCCAGACAGTCTAGTTGTCTGTGCATTCACTCTCGGCTTGTGGGCCCCGCGAGCATGTTCGCGCCGTTACACGAGTTTGTGTCAATGGGACCCACGGCGAGATCTCCGTGGCAAGACAAAACCACTTGTTTATTTGCTGTCGTGTCAGACGGATGGTCGTTCCATCCGTCAACTTGGCTCCCTCGCCCACGTGCTGGATCCATCATTGACTGGGTCCAATATGAATCAACGGTCATGATTCGATTAGAGATGCCTTCCTTCCTTCTTTCTGGAACTGAAAGGGCGTGACAGCTAATGTATTCTGGCGGAAGGACGATTCAGTAGCCTTTTTTTTTTTAATAGCCGGTCTCTGATTAAGCGACATTAGGTGACTAGTTTATTTCTAATCGCCAAGTTTAACGCTCGTTTTTGCCTGGTGTTGGCAGGGCAAAATGATGCTAGTTCGCCAGCTTTTGGTTTGCCGGCGATGGGACGGAATCTTATGCATTTGGAGAACGGCGAGGTGGTGCGCACAAACCAGTCGGTGACGGTGGCTCGCGACGGGACTGGGAATTTCTCGGCGATTGCAGACGCCATCGCGTTCGCTCCTAACGATACGTCGACGGACGATGGGTATTTCGCGATCCATATCGGCGCGGGAGTGTACGAGGAGAACGTGGTCGTGGGGAAGAAAAAGACGAACCTGATACTGATCGGCGCGGGGAAAAATCGGACGGTGGTCACCGGGAACCGTAGCGTCGCCGACGGATGGTCGACCTTCGGCACGGCGACTTTCGGTGAGTACTTAGATTCAAATGGCTAATTTGCCGGTCTACGTCAAAAAGATAATAAAACAGGGGTCAAACTTGTCAAGATCCAAGCTCGTGTGGGCGCGTGGCGTGAGCCAAGGTGGGACAAGGTTTGACCCGGTAAGCCCATGAATAAAATATTAAAATAAATGAATTAATTATAGATTTATTATAATAAATATATTTTGTGATAATAATTGCACGAACGTTTTGTAATGTTGAGAAAGGCCATCAGGTCTGTCAGATTTAGACGCGCTTTAAATCTAATGCATCAAATTCTGGCTATTTTTCTGCTATTGAATTCCTGCATTAACGTTTAACCCCAACAAATTTCACATAATTCCGCCCATGCAGCGGTATATGGCCAGCGATTCATAGCCACCGACATCACCTTCGAGAACACGGCCGGGCCGGAGAAGCACCAGGCGGTGGCCGTCAGGAACAACGCCGACCTCTCGAGCTTCTACCGGTGCAGCTTCCTGGGCTACCAAGACACCCTCTACGTCCACTCCCTCCGCCAGTTCTACCGCGACTGCGACGTCTACGGCACCGTCGACTTCATCTTCGGCAACGCCGCCTCCGTCTTCCAGAACTGCACCCTCTACGCTCGCAAGCCCCTCCCCAACCAAACCAACGCCATCACCGCCCAAGGCCGCACCTGCCCCCACGAAGCCACCGGCATCTCCATCCACAACTGCACCATCCGAGCCGCGCCGGACCTGGAAGCTGCCCTCAACTCCACCAAGACCTTCCTCGGCCGGCCGTGGAAGGAGTACTCGCGGACGGTCTACATGCAGTCCTTCATCGATCATCTCATCGATCCACTTGGATGGATGGAGTGGAACGAGACCTTCGCATTGAGCACGTTGTACTATGGGGAGTTTGAGAACTCAGGGCCGGGGGCGAACACTGGTGGCAGGGTGTGGTGGCCGGGTTATCACCTCATGAATGCGTCGGATGCTCTGAATTTTACTGTATATAACTTTACCATGGGTGATGCTTGGTTGTCTTGCACTGCCATACCTTACTCCGGCGGGCTGCTCTAGCTGTGAGGTTGTTTGGTTGAGCAATTAGTACTGATTTTTGCTCAGGGTTTATAGGGCATTCTGATCTGATTGTTGTGTCATTTTTTTATATATATATGATGCATATCTGGGCAATTACCTTCTTAAATTAGTAAAGTTTTACTTGTAATAGATGGTGAATAAAGGTCCAAATTTTATGTCCCTGTTTTTTTAATCCGGAATTGAGTTGCTGCAGTCCATGGTCTGCTCATCAACTCGATCGGTTTATATTTTAAATGAACTCCGTCAGGCAAGAAAATAGATTTTAACACGATGTATACACCAAACACGACCTCCCATGAAACAACGATGCGTGTGGATTCCAACTAATGCATGGCATTTCTCCAAGGTATTGCAAAGGTCGCAATCCAAGCAATGGAGAAATAAATAGATAGCACACTCTTTTTTCTTTTTTTTTCTTTTTTTTTTCTTTGTGATGGAAGGGGAGGCGAAACTACCAAATTTTATCGTGACAAATTACGTAAAGCAGCAGGTAATGCTAAGGAGTGTATAATATAAAAAACTTAAAAAGCTGAAAAAGAGAACGGAGGGTCTCAAAACAGCTGAAACAGAGCATTAAGACTGCTAATACAGAAATAAAAACGGGAGGAGAAGGAGAGATCAAACCAGGGTTGCAAGCCGAGGCGATGACTATCATTAGGAAGCTTCTTCTAAACAGAGAGAGAGAGCTCAGTAGCCCGTTTACTCCCGTAGAGATTCAGAGAAAGATTCTTGCAGTAGAAAACCAACACAGCCAAGTTTTTCAGATCTAGAGAAGCAATGCAAGTATCAAGTTTGATCATCAGCTCTGGAACAGAATGAGAGTACAATTCCAGAAGGCACTAGCCTCCCAAGACCAAAAGATGAAACAATAGTAGTATCATGAACATCCATGGAGGCAGAAGAACCTCACAATAAAAGCAAAGGGCCAACTACTTCCAAGCCCACAACCTAGCAAAGAAGACACGGTTCATTCAGAGGATTGGTTTTGGAGGCTTGCACAAGGTCATCTTCACAAAATATCTTGTCAGGTTCAATCGTCCTCTGCCATTCCTTACTCTATCTTCATCATTCCCCCCATCTCTAGGAGCAATCCTATAAGAAGTAATCATTTTTCATTCTCGAAGTGGTCCGCTTAAAACCGCATAGAATCGAGGAACCCATTGGCATTAAAGAGAACTGTAACCGATAGCAAATTAGATGGAAGCCTTTTAGAGAACCTCCAGTCGATGAAGAGATATTAGCTTCTTCTTTTTTTTTTTTTGGTTTGTTTGGGGGGGGGGGGGGGGGTGTGGTACATAAGAGATACTAGCTTTCTGAGATTTGGATTGGTGTAACAAATATAACTACTTGTTGATCCATCCACAGTGAACAGCTTGTTTTTAATTAGGAGCCACATAAATATTTTCACTTGAAGCTAAGAGAAACCTTTTCACAAACGCTTTACAAAGGCTCCACATATCACATATGCCTCCATGATTAAGGAACCATAGAATGACCTGACAAAAATTCACCTCTTTGGGCCAATCACCGCTTCCTTCTCTTTGTAGGCAATATGGATGAGGAGATCCTCTAACCCAAGAAGGGCCACTTAGAGTCAATAATCTCTGTGAGTCTCGGGAGCGACACTCTAACATTATATACCAATTCATTTGACAAATAATATTAAATTTTAGGATTGGTGAACAAATTTATTTCTTTTTTTCTTTCAATGAAAGGGAGGCACAGCCACCCAAATTCATTAAAAACAAGCGGAACTTTACAAAATGAGATTAAATAAGAGTTAACAAAAGAATTTAGAAGCATAGTTTGCTGGAAACTGAACCTGGGAAACAAACAGGATCAAAATGAGAGCAGAGCTAGTGGTTGAGGGGTGAACTCATGAATAGAACCTTCAGTCTGAGACAATCTAGTCAGACTTACCATGGTTGCAGGCAATGCAGGCTCCAGCTGAAGTTATCTTAGCAGCTCGTTTGCTATTGAGCTAGAGTTTTCTGTGGCCAGAACAACGCTCTTAACAGGTGATGGCCAGAACACAGCTCTTAACAGGTGATCGGTTTAAGCTCATTTCCATTGTAATTTTAGTTAATTTAAAAAGAATTTCTAATTATAACCCAAAGCAACAAAACGAAAAGCTTGGCGGGAGAAGCGGGAGTGAACGTTGGAATGTCCATCGCCCATTTCTTCCAACCCTAACGAACTTTCAAACACAGGACCTCAAAACTCTCCCCGCCCTTCTTTTTCAAGTAAGAAGAGAGTACACAAATAAAACCTTCACCCTTCCTCTTCTCCATCCCTTTCTTCCTCTCTGCCTTACATACTTTCTCAAGGCAGAGAGAGAAAGAACAAAGGAAAACAAAGGAAAAATAGCAATAGCAATAGTTTCCAACTATGTCTGCCTTTCAGGACTTCGGGCCCCTCTCAGAGCGCCGAAGGGCCGAAAGGCAGCAGAAGAAGCGCAAGCGCATCATGATCGCCGGCGCCTCCGTCTCTGTCATCCTCATCCTCGCCGCCGTTGGCGTTGCTGCCGTCATGTACCAATCAAAGCATCACACCGGGCATAACAAAAGCTCCTCCACCTCCAACAACAAGGACTTGCAGTCCACCACCCGGGCCATCAAGCTGGTATGCGGCGCGGTCGATTACAAGGAGGCCTGCGAGTCCCGCATGGCGAAGGCCGTGAACACCACGTCGCCCAAGGCCCTCATCCGGGCCTCGATCTCCATCGTCGTCGACGAGGTCGCCAAGGCCTTCAACAAATCGGACTTGATCAAGAGCGACGATCCCATGGTGCAAGGTGCGATAGAGGATTGTAAGGAGCTTTTCCGGGACTCCGCCGACGAGCTCGCGACGGCGTTGGGCAACATCGATGCACACACGTTGGAGCAGGTACCGAAGCAATCCAGCGAGCTACGGAACTGGCTGAGCGCCGTCATGTCGTACCAGCAGACATGCATCGATGGATTCCCTAATGGGGAGTGGAAGGATAAAATGAAGGAAGCCATGAAGTCGGCAAAAGAGTTGACGAGTAATGCACTGGCTATCATCGAGGAGGCATCACATTTCCTTTCATCGGTCAAAATTCCGGCGGGCAACGGCCGCCGCCTCCTTGCGGAGGGGCAAGAGGCGGCCCCTCACAAGGATGCAGGCTTCCCTTCATGGCTATCCAAGGAGGAACGTAGGCATCTCGAGGAGGAGGGGCAGGATGGCCAGGACGGCCCGCGTGCGACGAAGAACCTCAAGCCCAACGTCACGGTGGCGAAGGACGGAAGCGGAGACTTCAAAACCATTTCAGAGGCACTGGCTCGAATGCCAAAGAAGTATGAAGGAAGGTAAGTTGGTTGGAATTTTGTTCTTAGAATAAAATTGGATTTAGAACGTTAATTAGCTAGCTAGTCTTGGTTTTCTTTGATTAATCTCGTGGTGTTTGTGGTGGTAGATATTTTATTTATGTGAAGGAGGGGGTCTATGAGGAGACCGTGGTTGTGGATAAGAAGATGGTCAATGTGACCATGTTCGGGGATGGATCGAGGAAGACCATCGTGACTGGAAGCAAGAACTACGTGGATGGCACCAGGACGTACCAAACCGCAACCTTTGGTAAGCACCGGCAAATGGTTTTAATTTTAAAGCCCCAGGCTCCGAAAGCATGCAATAGTAGTTTTCCTTTACGTCCTCTCCATGAAAAAAAATATTTTTCGGTCATTTTGAGAGACTTTTTTTTCTAATTTTTTTAAAATATATTCATACTAGAGTGTATGAACATTCTGCTTCATCCAAATATATAAATATTTTTTAATTTTTTTATCATTAATTTGACTTTATCCAAATAAGCATAGTTCTCTTGCAGAACCATACATACTAAATTCTTTTAGGAAAATTAAGTCTTTGCCATAAGCTCCCTTTAAATTTCTGCGTACATATCGAGAGTCACCAATGTATCACATCCAGATCTCAGTTTTTTCTAAAAAAAATCCACTATAATAATTTTTTGCTTTTATAAATAATATGTATTATAAGTTTTTTTATATTAATATTTTTTAAATTTTATTTATGCATGAAATGATATGCACCTACTCATATCATTTCTTCTTAGCAATGAAAAGTACGTCTGCTCACTTTCATACAAAAATAAATAAATAACGAGCACACATTTTTGTCATTATTGGATTAGAAACGTGGAACATTTTATTTATAATAAGCCAGGCTAAGTAAGCTAAATGATCGTTGGGTCACGTCTCGCTTTAATTGTTGCAGCGGCCCTAGGAGACGGCTTCATGGGCATAGCCATGGGGTTCCGCAACACCGCCGGACCGGAGAAGCACCAGGCGGTGGCCCTCCGCGTCCAGGCGGACCGCGCCGTCTTCCTCAACTGCCGCATGGAGGGCTACCAGGACACGCTCTACGCCCAGTGCCACCGCCAGTTCTACCGCAGCTGCATCATCGCCGGCACCGTCGACTTCATCTTCGGCGACGCCGCCGCCATCTTCCAGAACTGCATCCTCGTCGTCCGCCGCCCCCTCGACAACCAGCAGAACATCGTCACCGCCCAGGGCCGCATCTCCCCACGCGAGACCACCGGCTTCGTCCTCCACCACTGCCGCTTCACCGCCGACTCCAAGCTCGTCCCCGACAAGGACAAGATCCGCAGCTACCTCGGCCGCCCATGGAAGGAGTACTCGCGGACCGTCATCATGGAGTCGGATATCGGAGATTTCATCCACAAGGATGGCTACATGCCGTGGGAGGGCGACTTCGCGCTGAAGACGTTGTTCTACGCCGAGTACAAGAACAAGGGGCCGGGCGCCGACACGTCGGCGAGGGTGCAGTGGCCCGGGTTTAAGGTCATTTCTAACCGGACGGAGGCCGTCGGCTTCACGCCGGAGGTGTTCATCCAAGGTCGTGATTGGATCAAGAGAACAGGGGGGCCGGCCCCTGTCCCAGTTCGCCTGGGTCTATATTAACGTGAGAGAAAGGGATACAGGGAGAGCGGTAGATTTGTTGTTTGTGTTGCACTGTACGTGGAAGCGATGTTGGTGATATGAGATATGATCTTAATGAAGTTAGGTGCAAGGTTTTCAAATCCCAATATTTTTGGACCGAGCTCTCAAATTATATATATGATAAATTTGAGATCACCGACTATATTTATACATTGACCTTTATATTTATTATAAAAACTACGCAAGGCTTTAAACTCGCCTCTATGTGTAACGCTTGTTCCAGGCAGCATGCTCGCCAAACTGTTGGTTAATGGACGGAAACACCTGTTGCCTCTGGTTATTGGGCTGAAGGAATTAAGAAGCCTAATTTGCAGCGCACAGTGACATTAGTGAGAATATTCGTGGCCCAAGAAGCGCTGCATTCTGTAGATTATGCTCACTTTTAAGATGGTTTACATGTGCGCGTTCAGTTAGACATGGGAAACGTCTATTTAAGCTCCGTTGGAAGGCTATATGGGTACTTTGGCCGGTGGATTGGGGTGCAGGTTAGAAGGTGCAAGTTCCAAAAACAGAACTCCCGTACGATATAAATTGTTTTGGATTATTCTACAGTACTTCAAAGGACTTTTAGTCCTTCCGATCTCCGCAAATTTTTGGTCGTTGGATCTAATCCGAACGGTCTTGATTTATTTATTAATAATTGGTTGCAATTGCGGTATTTATTTTTGAAGTCTAGAGATACACCGACATGAGCCCGCTCCATTCCATCGTAGCATCGTCAAGACCATATGGAGAGATACGAAAGGCAAGAACTTGCTGCTTGGCGTGGATGATATTGATCTGTTCAAATAAATTGAATTGAAGTTTCTAGTGATGGAGTAGGAGCACCCCAGCTACAAGGCTGGATGGTGTTGGTCCAAATTGCCAACGTGACGAGGCGCCAGGGAAGGGGTGTCTAGGAGGTGCATGATGACATCCACTCAATCAAAAGAAGGATCAACTATCGGTTTGGCCCATCCAACTATGAGGCCATCGTCGTCATCGATCGTCCAGTGCCAACCCATGAGAAGGTAGCCTTCTTTGTCGTCGACTCTAAGTGCAATAAAGTCGGAGAGGGAGCAGAGGAAGGAGCGGATGTGGTGGCGGAGGGAGCAAGGAGGAGGTGGATGAGGAGGGCCTTCTTGGGAGGAGAGCTATCTGAAACCATTCCATCCATCCGCTATTGGGGCCAACGGAACCATGCGCCAGATCCTTCCACCACTCTTCTCACACAACACCACAACCATCCCATCATAGTCGCCGTAGGGGCCATAGCAAGTGCGCTTACCTTCCTCATCACCTCGTCCATGGGTGATGCTAGTAGCTCCACTGCACCCATCAATCTAGAGCCCCCAATGGTAAGCTCCACCCGCCAATTCTTCCACTGCCGGCCACCACCTTCTTCTCTCCCTCCCCTAAGCTTGGCCAAGATAGGTTTGTCTTCGTCTTCTACGGCGCCCTCCTCTCCCTTCCCACTGCCCGTTTCCTCCTCCACCACCTTCACTCCCTCCTCCCCTCTCTATCTCCAAAATGTTGCCATCGCTATCTTTGCCCACCGTCTATGGCTCCGAGGAAAAAAGGATTTTGAGAGAAAAAAAATTAGAAAAAGGCAATCAGTTCCTAACTTACCCAGAGAGAATTGTCCTAACTATCGGTGGACGGTTAGAATTTTTCCAATCTTTTTATAAAAAAATAATAAAAGCGCATTGCAACACAACCCGACTTTGATAGATACTAGATACAGGCACATACATATGCTTGCACGTGCACTTACAATTAACGCACAGAGGGGAATAACAACATCTACATATCAAAGAAAGAAATAAGTATTAGGCCGACCATCATATCCCATCATCATACGGGAATGAGGTTGAATCCAACCACTCGTCACCGTCGATGAACTCCGACGCGGTGAAGTTAGAGGCATCATCGTAATCCATAATGTGGTATCCCGGCCACGTAACCCGACCATCGGTCCCGATCCTGGCCCACTATTCATATACTCGCCGAAGTATAAGGTATCCAGCCCCTGATCTCCCATCCACTCCGTCCATCCTGCCGGATCCACTAGCCCACCAAGGTAAGACTCGATGTACACCGTCGTGGAATACAGCCTCCAAGGCCTCCCCAGGTAGGTCTTGGTGCTACCGTTGCTCGACGTTAGTTCATCAGATGCCAGGACTGAGCAATTCTGAATAGAGATTCCGGTATCCTCGTTAGGATCATCTCTGGATTGGGCTGCGATAACATTGTACTGCCCAGCCAAAGGATTCTTAGCCACAATATTGCATCCCTGGAAGATCACTGCAGCATTACCGAAGAGGAAATCCACGGTGCCATGGATATCACATTCCCGGTAGAACTGCCGGAAGGAGTGGACGTATAGCGTATCCTGGTAGCCATCAATCACGCAACGGTAGACGGCAACCAGGTCGGCATTTACTCGGAGGGCCACGGCTTGGTGCTTTGCTGGTCCAGCGGTGTTTTGGAAGGTAATGTCACGAGCCAAGAAACCTTCTCCGGAAACAGCTGCAATATTTGCAGTTTAATTAATACCATCAGCTAAAAGAGAAAGTAATTAGTGGATTCTATGACGTACTGGTGCTCGCTTAATGTTCATATGTATATATAAACTACTCTCCCACAAAACATATTCATATGGAACTAGCCTGATTAGCGTGATTGCATCCATGGATTGAATGGTCCATATTGTCCCTTTAATAATGCCAGATGGCCAAGATTCATGAATAAAAAGCTATCTGAGAGATGATTCACATATCTACACTAATTTACAAACTATACGCTCCTAGTAGTCATACATTCAGCATATTTTAAGTTGATTTCATATGCGCAAGATTATTGATTAATTAGTATGAAATCTGAAATAACAATAATAATTACGCATAGAAAATAAACAACAACAACTTACATGGTTGAGCCTTTAGCCTGCATCCATGGATAAAAAGATCGGGAAAAGATTTCATTATATCGAAAGATGAGTACAAAGAAAATAATCTTTACAATGTGTGGTTAATCAAATAATAAAAGATATGATTATAATAAATTACTACTAAATACTAAAAAAAAACATAATATCCAAACAGGCTGACTAAATTTCAAAAATGAATTGGGTCTGTTCTACAAGAACTGTGTCTCCACACCCCTACAAGAGGTTGATGGTGGGCCTCAGACTTGGGTCTAATGGCTCAAACCCTCCACCACCACTATAGATCTCATAAAAAATCCGTGCATGTCATTTCCTCAAAATGGTCAAATTAGATGATATATTGGCTCAAACAAAAATTTAAGCAACATTCAACATTCCATATAATTACATAAGATAACATAAAATCACAACAAAATGTGCAAGAACGGCAAAAAATCCAAATAAGAAAAATATCATCTCCTTGAGTGGTAGAACTCCTAATATAACAGCAGCGCAAGCAGCTAGCCATATTGATTGTTGCATGCAATGCACATGTTAATGCTAATGTAACAAATTAAAGCCAACATTGTTAATTTAGAATTATAATGTATGAAAATCCAGCCAAAAATTAGAGTGAGGATGGGATGCGATCCAAATGGTTTATAAAACTTTTCACCAGTTGGTAGCCTTAGAAGCTATCAACATGATTTTACTCCCTATCTTTTTACTGTTTTAAAATACCAAATTAAAATCAGAGATGGATTCAGAAAGATTCAGTGCTCTCCCTCTCCAGTTGTTTATGTAATACGGTAATTACTGAGCAAATATTCTAAGTAATAAAGAAGCAGATGATGACCATCACATGATGGCAACCAATTTTATCCACTTCAACCGTAAGCTGAACGGCATGGCTGGAAACTGTGCATCAAATTTGTCCGTGTCAAATAAAAGTATTAGTTGGATCAGGCCTCAAAAGTATCTGTGCGTGTTGCTTTCCTTCTATTTCTTTTTCCGTCGGTGTCCGTTTCCTCTATTGTTGGACTCATTTTTCACTGAACTAGTAATTTCGGAGTATGGATCTTAATGGTGCCGCATGCATACCATAGAGTATGATATACGTATGGATGACTGCTATCAGAAGAAGATGAGCAATCATTAAACGATATATAATATATCTGACATAGTTTGTACTCATGCGCGTGTTATTTGATCGCTGCTGTCAAAAAGATGAACAATGATTGAGCAATACATGATACATGATATAGTTTGTACTCATGCGTTGTTGGATGGCCACCCATTGACGCCGTACGCGCACTGCAACTCGTAGTATCTCAGATTCCGACGACCATCGATCACGTGCGTCTTTGTCCAAGAATGTGCCGTTGGAGTTATGACTCGTGATGCTTTGTCGGCCACGACAATGTGTTCCGGTACCGTTCCTAACATTATTATTAATTATTTCACAGATAAAAAAAATAAAAAATCACTCACCGACCGTGGCTGATCGGAAGGTGGTCCAGCCGTCACCGACGCTCCGGTTTCCTCTGATCACAGTCGCGTTGCTTCCGTCCCCAATCAGCACGATGTTGGACTTGTCTGCCGAGATCTCCACGTTCTCCTCGTACACACCCGCCCGCACCAACACGATTATGCGGTCCGCGCTGTTGTTCGGCGCGAACGCGATTGCTTCCCCTACCGTCGTGAAGTTCCCTGTCCCGTCCGCCGCCACCGTCACCACCGACGACGGGTTGTACTCCCCGTAGTCGCCGCCGTCGTCGTCGCTCTGGAGAAGCCTTCGGTCCCTCCGCGAGACCCATGCCGGGAACCCACCGCTGCCGGCGGCGGATGAGAGCAACCGTCTCCGCTGCCCCCCCGGCCGCCGGGGACCCAAGCGGGTGACGAGGTCGAGGGAGTTGCTCACGTGCTCGTAGGTAGTGACCCAGGACGCCACCAGCGAGGGCTTTAGTGAGCCCCGGGCACCGGCAAGGCCCTCGAGGCAGGTGGCATTGTTGGTGACGGCGGCGCTGAGGTAGGCCCGGACGTCGGCGAGGTTGCAGCTACAGCCGTCGGCGAGCTGGAGAGGACGGCGATGGATTTCTTAAGGGAGGAGAGGGTGATCTGGTGGAGGTCTCGGCAGTCCTGAAGGGAGCCTTTTTGGGACTCGACGAGGTTGGGGCCTGGAGAAATGGAGCAGAGGAGGGAGGCCAGCTTGGTCCCGTCGGAGATGGCTGCCTGAAGGGAGCAGAGGGCGGAGGCAAGGGTGGGGGAGTTGGTGGAGCCGGAGATGGAGATGGTGAACTTCTGGGATTCTAAACAGGAGGCGGGGTAGGGTGTGAAAGGGCAGACAGATTGCACGTTGTTGGGATTTAGAGTGGAGGAGGAGGTGGTGGGAGAGAGCAGGGATGAGAATAGGAGAGAAGTTAGAAGGTATGGAAGGAGAGGAAGGAAAGGAGAAGCCATGGGGACTGAAGGGAGGGTGGGGATGAGAAGAGAGGGTGGACGTGGATTACATGTAAATAGTTTTGTGGGTCTAAGCCAGCGGACAAGAAGGGGGACAGGATCATGCAAGACGGAGACGAGAGTGCCGAGATTTTTCTAATAATTTATCCTGTGGGAGGGTGAACAGGAAAAATTCTTGGATCCACTTGGTCTACGACATATGCTATGCTAAGATAAACCAATGAAAATATATCAAAACAGCATACGACATATGCGCGTGATTAAACAATGATATGTTGAGTTAGTTACAAGATTAAATAGTAATGTGTTGATATCCAAATATTAATACGTTATTTTTTTATCGACTTTATATATCCAAATTTTTCTATGAATGAACAATCGCGGTGCCAACGTGACTTTACAGGGCTCATCACGAACCGAATGTAACATATTTTTATTTTTTTATATCTTTTATTAGTTTTTCTATTTCTTTGGTGAGACCGTGAGAGTCTGAATGTATTTTCAAGTGGACTGGATTGGACGCGTTAAAGGTTGGTTGGATTGTAGCATGTGGATTAGATAGCGGTGGGCACCGGGCGGTGGATTCCTTGCTGCGTGAACTTCGTACCATGGTGGTTTCAAATGGCGCACCGGAGAAATGGTAGGTACGATCCTGCCATCAACTAAAGAGTGATTGCAAGGCTTAACTTAGTGAGAAAAAAAATCTGAATATCGAAAAATGTGACATGCATGAACTCGACATAAAAATTTAAATATTAGTTTTAGATTCAATTATTGATATCGATTTTTTTTTATTTTTTTTTTTTAAATTTCATTCATGATCTTCAATATGGTGGATTCTAAAATTTTACATTTAGAGCCACTGGCTAGCAGGAGTACCATCATATTGGATGAACAATTATTGAATTTTGCCGAGCACATCATGGCTTTAGATCTTAATTGTACCGCTCAACCAACCACTTGCTCCTATCAATCGATGTTATTTTTAAGAGTTATGCCTAAGCCCTGCCAACAAGAACCCTTAATCTATGTCAATACAAAGGTTCAAAGTTGACAAAATTCTAGTTACTATAATAAAATTGGAATCAAGATTTTAAAATTTTAGGTTGCATTTGATACATTGCCAGACAATCTTGAAAGATAATGTAAATTATTTTAAGATAATTATCATCATTAAATTACGAATAATGATGATTATTGTGTTTGATACACATAAATAATATTGTAGTAAAATTATTGAAAATTTTGATTAACATGTTTGGTAGGATAATCAGATTACCAATAATGTAAATTAAATTTTCAAAATACTCCTAAATCAAATTACTGTGTATTTGGTATAAATAAAAGTATAGTGGCCCTCATCCGATTCAATGGCGACATGTACATGGCTCACACCTTGAATATGGCCAAGCCCTGGCTTGGTGCTTCTGCTTGGAGGTCAACCCCACTACATGGGAGGATCTTGGGCTCTTGCTTGAAGACCTTCTTCTTGAAGGCCTTGGAGTTTGCGAGGAGCCCATGCTCCTCTTCGTTATCTTGCCATCTCCATGATCATGAAAAGAATGGAAGGAGTCCCTTGGGATGGGGAGGAAGAGGCAGCGGCAGGACTAGCCTCCGCGGGTAGTGCCACCGTGGTTGGAGAAATGAATTTTGTATAATTTTTTTAAGAGATAATTTTGTTCAAAAAATTTTTCACAATATTGCCAAAGAAATGGTAATTGGATAGCCACCCCTCCTCAAAACTATCTAAATTGCCTCATGGAATGTAATGTACATTATCAAGATAATCTGGATTGCTATTCAAAAAGCATACCAAACATAGTAATCTTGTAGGCTCACTTTAAATTACTGATAATTTGGATAGATTACCAGCTATCAAATGCAACTGTAGGATGTTGATATCCCAGTTTCTCCATAAAATAGGATACCCCAATAGAAAATTGGGATACCCCAATGTTCCATCTCGTATCAATAATTGTTCGATGATACATCTCAATAAATATCCTTAATCTCTCTTCACTTCTTTTTTTCTTTATTTTTTTTCTACTTTCCTTTTTTTTTTTCTTATTCCTTAATTTTTTCTTTTTTTTTCTTTTCTTTTTCTTTTGTTTTCCCTTTTTTTTCTCTCTTTCTTTTTTTTTCATTTTTTTTTCATTTTTTCTTTTTTCTAATCTTTTCTTCCTTTCTTTTTTTTTCTCTTTCTTCTCTCCCACATGGATGGATTTCAAAATTCTGACTTTATCCCAATCTTATTTTATCACAAAAACAGGATAGAACGACCAGAATGCCTGATCTTATCAAAATGTAAATCTTTGGTAAAAACAACTAGCAGTTATCGAAAGCTTGGTTGAGTGCTAGCTTCATCCTTAGTGTGATGCCAAAACCCATAAACCTGACAAGCTTTTGATCATCCAACTCCATTCTATTTATCCATTTTTTTAAAAAATAGAATTATATATATATATATATATATACTATTTTAAATATTTAAATTTGTATGAATACTTTTTCTTTATACTTTTATACAATAAATTTTAAGCTTATTTTGCTAGCTCGTGCTTGATTTATTTGCTTTTGAAATGAGTTTGATTAGAAGCTTTTCTCAGATCAACCTCAGGTTGCTTAGCTTGTTTGATGGTCCTAATAATACCCTTGCAATAACAACGAGCCCCAAGTGAATGCTCTACATCAAATCAATAAGATTATATATCATATTATTAGCTGAGCTTGAGAGAGAATATGTCATTTTAGATTATATCTAAGGATATAATCCATGTGATGCCCAGGATACTTTTTTTTTCTATTTAAAAATATAGCATCTCTAAAGTATTATTTTATAATTAGATATTTATTTTAAATATATATTTATTATTATTTAATAAAATATAATATGTTAATATAATATATTTATTAAATTTGTTTATTAATTTAAATAAATATATATTTTTAAATATATTATATATATTATTAAAATTATTAGTCTTCCAAAATAATATTAATAAAAAATATTATTATTATGAAAATATATTATTCTTATTAAAATATTATTAGTACTATCAATATTATTAATATTATGAATTTTATTATTTTTGCTAAAATTTTATTCTTTTAAATTAATGTATGAAAATACAATCCTTTTGATTTGCCTTCTATATGCCAATCTAGGGATGATAATTTTAGCCAATCCACCAAGTATCCTATCTCACCTGATTTGAATGGGGCAAATTTTATTTCGATCTTAGAAAAGTATCTGAAATATATTCGAATCTAGTGCACATAATGATATACCTTATTCCAAAACTAACTTGATATAATCTTAATATATATCTTCATTTCAAAATTATAATAATTTTATATTATTTATGTGGATCTGAATCCTGATCCAAATCAATTCAATCCAACTCCTTTTATCTGTCTGATCTAACCTGATCCATATCTCTACTTGATCTGATTTGATCCAAAACGGATATGGAGTGGGTGCACATATAAGATTTTTATTTGTAGAACGGATATGGATATGAGCCAATCCAATCCATATCCAATCCGTTGCCATTCCTAATATGCTCTTCTTTGAAGCCATCCAATCCAGCAATGTAAATTGTGAAAACCAAAAAAAAAAAAGTCACTTGACGCCACTTATGATGAGTTTAATGTTAACCTCAACAGTAGATCTACGTCTCAACAAAGCATACTGGTGAGGGAATAATTTATATACGGTTGAATGCAATGTCGGATGGACAAAAATATTCTCATTTTATTCCTCACTGCTCTTCTTTGCTTTTCAACGCTGCCTAGTCTGCATTCTTATTATCTATATAGAAAAGATCAAAGAAGAGCAGTACAACGGAGAAGTAGAAGAGTAGTAGAAGAGTAAAGAATCCAGCCCAACAACGTAAAATGTTAAACCACAAAAAAAAAAAAAAAAAAAAAGAAAGAGAGAGAAGGAAAGACACCTTCAATCTGACGCCACTTATGATGGATCAAATGAGTACATCTCTCAGCATGATGTACTGGTAAGAGAATGGTTTATATACAATCAGATACAATACCGGATGGACAAAAGCATTCTCATTTTATTCCTTACAACTCTTCTCCACTTTTCAGTGCAATCCAGTCTCCCTTCTTATTATCTATATAAAAAGTATTGAAGAAGAGAAGGCGCAGAATTAGGAGAGCAAAGAAACAGAAGCTTGTTTTAAAAGAAACCATCTTTTTCTTCTCTCTTTTTAGTAGAATTGGAGGTCACTATAGAAACAAAGGAGTGTAGCTGTTCAGAAAAATGACATGTATATATAAAATTTAAATTAATGAAAAATGGTAGTGCAATTCACATTAGGTCAAGTTTTTAAAAAAAAAAAAAAAAAATCTGTGACCAACCTGATACATCACCACTTTGTCTCATCCAAAAAAAAAAAATCTTGACAAATTGATGGAAGGAAAAGATGAATTTGAACTCCAAATCCTTGGACAACCTAACCACCGTTTAAGCAACAGTCTCAATTACGATATATAAGTCGTTCAATGATCTATTTGTACCATTTAAATTCCTCTATATAAATTCAATACAGAACACTTACCATTGTCCAAGCTTCCCTATTCAGCTGCTCCAAGCCTCCATCCGATCAGGACTCATGAGGACGAAAAAATCAGAGGAAAAATCGGGTGAAAGCATTGGAAAACCCAACGAAAACAAGGGAAAGATAGAAAATATTAAAGGTAAGTCCTTTCCCCACATATCATTTTATGCTTTTTTTTTTTCGCTCTTCTTTTTTCTTGTCATTTCATTCTATTTTTTGGATATATGTGGGGAAGGAGAGCAGCTGAGGGAGATCGGAGGGGTTCCGTAGGATTCAATTGGGGTTTTTTCTCAAGCATATGGGATTTTGTGGGAGTTGCGGCAGTGTGAGTTGGTCTCTGGAGGTTTTGAGAGGCTAATCTTGGTACAAATAGGGGTGAGCATGATTCGGTTTGCATCAGTTTCATGCTCAAATCTAAATCAAATCAATCCTAAATGGTTTAGCATTTTTAGAATTCAAATCTGATCAATAAAAAATTAAAATCAAATCAAATCAACATAATTTAAATGATCTGATTTGATTTGATTTATCAATTTATATTATTATTATTATTATTGTTGGTGCAAAAATTCGCTTGCATCGGAGAAGCTGGAGTCGAGTGAGTCACGGTCGCCGCCGGGACCTGCAAAGGAAGTCTAAACCGGAGGTGGGGTTGCTCCGGCAAGACCCTCCGACGCTCAAGTCAGTTCTCTGCCTCAACAAGAATGGAGTGCTCGAACGGAAATTTTAGCAGAATTTTGGGATAGAAAATAGAGCTTAGAGAATAACGTATCTGGGGCCCCCTTTTATAGGCGGAGGGGGCAGCAGACTGATAGCGATATCTGTAACCGTCTGGCAGTGGGCTGCCTAAGATCAGGCGGAGTTTGTTGCGAAGAGTAGTGGAGTGGACCCGTGGCTATCACCGGGGCGTGCCACGTGGAGTCTGCCGCGGAGAGTGGAGCGGCGTCCGTTGTCGCGACTTGTCAGAGGATGGAAGAATCGCGCGGTATCCATCGCAGGAAGTGGAGCAGGATCGTGGCCGTTATTGTGGCCTGCCATGGAGTGATGGAGCCGCGTGGAATCCATCGCAGGAAGTGGAGCAGTACTGTGGCCATTACTGCGGCCTGCCAGGGAGTGATAGAGCCGCGTGGAATCCATCGCAGGAAGTGGAGCAGTGCTGTGGCCATTACTGCGGCCTGTCAGGGAGTGATGGAGCCGCACAGAATCTGTTGCAGGAGGTGGAGCAGAGTCATGGCTGTTGCTGCGGCCTGTCAGGGGGTCCAGGCCTGTCGGCCGGAGTTCGGCTGGAGTGTCTGGCGGAGAGAGGTGGCTAGCCACCCGTCTGAGAGGAGCTCGGAGTCTGGCTCTCGTAAGAGTCCGAATGGAGTCTTCCTTCAGTCAAAGTCGGGGGTGAGGTCCGGCTCCCGTGGAAGTCCGGACGGAGTCTTCCCGCAGCTGGAGTCGGAGACGAGATCCGGCTCCCGTAGGAGTCCGGGCGGAGTCTGCCTGCAATTGAAGTTGTGGGCGAAGTCTGGCTCCCATAGGAGTCCGGACGAAGCCTTCTTGCGGTTGAAGCCGGGGGCGAAGTCCGGCTCCCGTAGGAGTCCGGATGAAGTCCACCTGCAATGAAAGTCAGGGGCGAAGTCCGGCTCCCGTAGGAGTCCGGATGAAGTTTACCATCAGTCAAGGTCGGGGATGAAGCCCAGCTCCCGTAGGAGTCCGGGCAGAGCCTTCTTGCGGTTGAAGTCGGGGGCGAAGTCCGGTTCCCGTAGGAGTCCGGATGAAGTCCGCCTGCAATGAAAGTCAGGGGCGAAGTCCGACTCTCGTAGGAGTCCGGATGAAGTTTACCATCAGTCGAGGTCGGGGATGAAGCCCAGCTCCCGTAGGAGTCCGGGCGGAGCCTTCTTGCGGTTGAAGTCGGGGGCGAAGTCCGGCTCCTGTAGGAGTCCGGATGAAATCCACCTGCAATGAAAGTCAGGGGCGAAGTCCGGCTCCCGTAGGAGTCCAGATAAAGTCCACCTGCAATGAAAGTCAGGGACGAAATCCGACTCCCGTAGGAGTCCGGATGAAGTTTACCATCAGTCGAGGTCGGGGATGAAGCCCAGCTCTCATAGGAGTCTGGACGGAGCCTTCTTGCGGTTGAAGTCGGGGCGAAGTCCGGCTCCCGTAGGAGTCCGGATGAAGTCCATCTGCAATGAAAGTCAGGGGCGAAGTCCGGCTCCCGTAGGAGTCCGGATGAAGTCCACCTGCAATGAAAATCAGAGGCGAAGTCCGGCTCCCGTAGGAGTCCGGATGAAGTCTGCCTGCGATTGGAGTAGGGGACGAGGTCCGGTTCCCGTAGGAGTCCGGACGCCGCGAAGAATCCGATCGACGCTGGCAGGGTCCTGCCTGTCGGCAAAACTTGGGAGTGTGGTGGAGGCTCGGCCGCCTGGGAGGTTTGAAGAGACGTTGTCAGAGGTCAAAAGTCAGTTGGATCCCCGGAGGGTCATTCCCGTCACGAACTTCGGCTGGGGTATTTTATACCCAACAATTATTATTATTATTTTGTGATTCATGAAGATTTATTTTTTTTCACGTAAGAGTACCATCAAGAAAATTTATAAAGTAAAATGATTTAAACTGACATAACATATTGTCACTCAACAAAATAAAATTTTTAAACAAATATCATTATTAAAGATTAACATAAAGATCTTTAATATATTATAAAAAATAAATAATTCAGTAAGTAAGTTAATCAATACAAAATTAAATTGATAAACAACACCATAAATTCAAGATTATTTTTTAATATATTAATATTTTAATATATATAACATCTTAATCAAAATGACGTCATTTTATTGAAGTCGGTCTGATTCGTTTTGAGAATGATTTTATTTACTGATAAATTTAAATTAATTTAAATTAATTTTTTATATATCAAAAATAAATTAAATTAAATTAAATCGAATAAAATTTTAAATCAAACTAAATCTATAATTTAGTTCGATTTTATTGATTTTATTGATTTGATTGATTCAGATTTAATTTTTACTCACCTCAGACACAAGCATGATATTTTGTAGGGTTTAAAAATTTTTGATCATCTACTTTGGCTACAAAATTTTTTAATTTACGGTGTTCTGTTCTATGCTAACATGGATATAAGGATTCGGATGGTAAGATTTTAAACGGATTTGGATACGGATGGGGCAAATTTTGCAGGTACCCTACCCGTTGCCATCCCTACTAAACCCCCACCTTCACCTGGTAAAATCTCCCCTGTTCTTCCCGGCCTTCCCGCCACTTCTCACACCTCTGTTGCTCTCGCGCGCGCTTTCTCTCTCTCTCCAGTTGCTTCTTCACAGAGCCTTCTTTCCTCTCTCTCCCCCTCATCCTAAGATGCTGTGGGTGGACAAGTACCGGCCAAGAACCCTAGACAAGGTCATTGTCCACGAAGAGATCGCCGGAAACCTCAAGAAGCTGGTGAGTCCCTCGAACTCTCCTTCAAGATCGGATCTTGGTCTAGGGTTTCTTTTGGATGTCTATTGATATCTTTTTTGAATCTTTTGATTAGATTTCGGAGCAGGACTGCCCCCATCTTCTGTTTTATGGGCCGCCAGGTTCGGGCAAGAAAACCCTAATCATGGCCTTGCTCAAGCAAATGTTTGGCCCCGGAGCTGAGAAGGTCTCCCTCTCAATCTCTTTGTGATTCTCCTTCTGCCTCTTCTCTTCTAGTTGGATACTTAATGTGGTTCTTAATTGATGTGCCTTGATTTATTTCCATGGCAGGTGAAGTTGGAGAACAAGATGTGGAAGATCGATGTGAGTTTCTTGAGAATTAGCTATAATCCATGCTGCCGCAATGCATGATTTCTTTCTCTGTCTTTTTTTGTTTTTTTAAAAAGCAGACTTTACCTTGGAGAATTTTTCTTCGATTAATAGTTGTCAGAAAGTTATCGACTTTACTGATTTTCTAGCTTCAGAGGTCCGGATCTTGATATGCAGTCACGAAAATTCTTCTTCTTCTTTTTTTTTTTTTCTTTTTGTTTGAAAATCGTGGTCGCCTTTGTTTGTAATTCTGGCCACTTGTTAGGTCAACGATAACCTAGCTTCTTCGTATGAGCTTTATAGAGACTTTGGCATTTGCTTAATTCCTCAATTCATTGTGTAAATCTTCTTTATCAATTGGTGAGAACGAATGTGAACTTGGAGTGCTTCATATTCCCTTCACATGTTGAATGACCTAGAAAATCCTTTGATTCTTGTGACTGTGACTGAAGTTTAATTTTTCTTGCAGGCCGGAACTCGGAAAATTGAACTTGAGTTGACGATGTTATCGAGCACCCATCACGTGGAGCTGAACCCCAGTGATGCAGGCTTTCAAGATAGGTACATTGTTCAGGAGATTATTAAGGAAATGGCAAGGAACAGACCTATAGATACTAAAGGCAAAAAGGGATACAAAGGTAATTGTTCTTTTGGCATGATGGTTGGTTACATGGATCGCTTATTACTCTTACCATCTAATAGATGGGAGGTTTTGCAATAATTCCCTTGTAGATGTTGCATTTTTCCTTTCAAGCTATGTATAGTGTGTACATACATTTTTAACTGCATGAAAACTTAAAGCCAAAAGCTATGGAAATCGAATAAGCTATTGGTACCAGAATATTGGCATGTTGTGGAAATAATAATCATGTACTCCACTCATGGATAGTACAAATAGTTGGCTGCCTATGGTTCGAGAATTACAAAGGCAGATGTAGGCAGAGTTCATGCAATCTAAACTTGCCTCCAGTCAGCTTAAATATCTTCTTTCTATGCCTTATGGTCCCAGACACAAGCATCATGGGCTTGGCATTAATGAGTGCACCTGAACCCAACCTATCTGCTGGTAAATTTTCCATACATATCAGTAGTATAATCTCCTTAAAAAAAAGTATATTCTAGAGCACAGTTACAAGATGAGTTCATAATGGGCACAATACCCTCAATGGCCATTTATGATGAGAAAGCTATAACCAAGTTTATTGTGGTGATTGCTGTTATCTGAACCTGAAATGACTTCCTCTCTCTCCTCCATGTATGCACGAGATAGTGAACCATCTCCTTGAATTTGAATGCTGACTTTAGGAGGTTCTAAGTAACAATTTCCTGCAATTCATGATATGATTCTTAGTGATACCTCTCCATATGTGGCTCTTTCTTAGACATATGTAAAAGTTAGATTAGTGGTGGGACCATACAAGATCACTTTTCCCATCTTAAAGGATTGTGGAGTTTAGAGAATATCCTTTTCAATTGAAATCTGAGAAAGTGATTCTTGTCTAGGAAGCACGGATATGGCAAAATGGATGTTGTACCAGTGTCGGATACGTATCTGTATCATACCGCACCCCATATCTGTATAGCAAAATGGCTGCTATATTTTTAAGAATTTGTCAAATCTCTGTATCCGTATCATACCGTACCCATGTCCCGTATTGTATCTGTGCTTCCTAGATTCTTGTGAGGGTAACTTTAGGCATGTTCAGTTCAGTAGCAGTAAATTTGTAAATTCTTCTGCCAATGAACATGTAGTTTGGAAGCAGTTGTCCTAGGAATTTGCCTATCTTAAGACTACCTCAACTGTTTGATTTCTTGTGGCTGAAGGGGACTTTTTGGGCCTTGCTTCTTTATTAATGAATTTGGTTCCTTCTATAAAGTAAGCCTTGGTTTTTCATCATATATATAGTCAAAAATCAAAACAGTTAAGGCAAAGTCTTCAACATCAATGGAAGACATCCTACTAGTAGGAATGGAAATAGATGTGAAGAATTCTGTTATAGCATTGCTAACCATTGAAAATAAGAGACTTAACATTGCTAAGATTGATATCAAGTTTGCTGTTGGTCAGCTTGATTTTTGGGATGGAAATCACTTGTTAATCTACTGTCCAAACCTTTAAGGTTATGACCAAAATTGTCTTCTTTGATTCCACCAGTCAAAATTTGTGAACCATGCCGAATGCCTCACAAACCCATACAAGTGGTAGCACATTATTCTTTAAATTCGCCATATTGGATCATCCAAAAAAAAAAGGCCTTTAGACATTTATCCATGCAAGAATAACGCCCTAAACCAATTCCATGACCTTATTGATTGAATATTTTGGTTGATTTTAATTCATCCAATTTTAGTTTGAGACTTGCCCTACTTGGAGCTGACCAGATGTTGCTCAAACTTGGTCAACACCAATACTTGGAGCTGACCAAAATGCTTGAAACTTTTACTAAGTCCATGTTGGTTTAGCTGCTAGGGCACCTCGACTTGGAATGGAGAAAGAAAAAGAGAAAGAGAATCATTCCCCTCAGAAATTTGTGCTTCAGTAATATTGGTCTTGTAGGAGTTATTGTTATTAAGAAATTTGTTATTAAGAGGAACAGAGATGTGCATATTTGTAGGACAAAATTTGTTCAGTAATAATGTGTTTCTGATAGAAGGTTACATGTAATGTAGTGCTCGTGCTGAATGAAGTTGACAAGCTCTCAAGAGAAGCTCAACATTCTCTCCGGAGAACAATGGAGAAATATAGTGCATCGTGCCGGTTAATCTTATGTTGCAACAGCTCTTCAAAAGTAACTGAGGCTGTTAGATCCCGCTGTCTGAACATACGGGTGAATGCACCTACTGAAGAACAGGTTGGTTCTTGTTTCTATAATTAGCATCTTGCTGTCGGTATTATACTGCTTGTCTGCATGATATTGCAAGCATATTTTTATCCTCTCCAACAAGTTTTCTGTCAGTATTTGACATCGTAATGTCTTCTCCTAATTGGGGGAAAACAAGCAAAGCTAAATTTACTACAGTGAAATTAAAGTGAAATGTATCAATACCCAGAGTTTTTGGATAGGACATTAGGAAATTGGGGCTCCATTTAATCATTTGTTTCATACAGATCTAATTGCTTCAATTGATTTCATTCATAGTTACAAGTTGCAGCAACATATTAGATTGCCGATCCAGTGTTTGGAGAAATGGTTTATTTATTAGTTTATTTCTATTGACACATTATATGCTTGATAGCTGTTGAACCCTGTGAGGTGCCCTAAGGTCTTGCACTTCATAGCAGGATTCCTGTTTTTATATCTGAAAAATCTAACATAACGTTCTGGAATAAGTTTCATAATGAAGATGGTAAAGTATTTCATTTATTTAACAAAGAAGAAAGTACTAGACTATTTTAATTCTTTGTATATTTTAGTTTTGTTTGGTATTGCGGATTATATGCCAGACATATGACATCCACTTCTTTTCATTACTAAAGACTTGCATTTGCAATCTATTTTAAAGCTTATCTGTGATATGTATCATTAGACCGAATGCAGCTTTAGAATGTTTGGAGTTTGGTTCAGGTTTCCAGGAAAAAAACAAGTCTGCTGTTCCTACTTTTGGAGAATTAAACTTAGTTATAGATTTTTAATTCATATTGCTGAATGGTAACTCATCATCTTGTTGTAAAATGTTGGCAGTACATGTTATAAATAATATTAATTCATGTATGTGCGATGTATCTTACTAATTACTTAGGTATCTTCCATGAATAGTGTAAAACTGAATGGTTACGAAATCTTGCTTTAGGCCTTAATCTTTGTCCATTTTTCTTTCAGTAAAGGAGTGATGTCTCAGCTGAAGTTATTCAGTAGGGACATTGCAGTCTCAGTTTGCTGCTTCTTAGATTTTGAACAAGAAGTCCTGTTGGAGATTATTTATAGCACAAACATTTCTTTCATACCAGGGTTAAATCTTCATTGAATGCTGCAGTTAATCCATATATATAATATTTCTGAGTTAAGAATGACATTTATTTTATCCTGCAACCATGCTTGGTGAGTGCATTATCATCTGCTTGCTTTTTTAAGCATCAGAGCAGCTTGATATACGGTGTTTAAATCTATCCCCTCATCCCCATGCTTAGAGAGAGAGAGAGAGAGAGAGAGAGAGAGAGAGAGAGAGCTTTAGCCATGAGAGAGTGTTTGGTGAACATTGTGACGAAGAAGAGAAGTTGATAAGCATGAGAAAAGATCGTGCTGCAGAAATCTAATGTAATATTTATGGGTTGGAGTTTGAGCGTCATTACTCTTAGTGGGCTTCCTGCATGTTTTCAGGTCCTCTTTGGTTAAATAGGTGAAATATTATATCTTTCTGGCATCTTTTATATATATTTTGGTTCATGACTAATCTCAATAAGCATAATTTAACCGTTAGCAATTTGGGCTGATTACAGTATCTAGTGGGTCCACCCACTTTTGAGAAAGAGAGGATGGTGTATAGACACATATTCCCATCTCACAGAGGAGAGTGGCATGGTTGGTAATCTCTTTGGAAATCTGAAAAGCAAGGAAGAGTAGAGAGGAGAAAAGAAGGGGAAAATAGAGAAAAGAGGAGAAATGAGGGGAGTGGTTGTTGCAATCAGCTGTCCACTCCCTTTCCTTCTCAAACCAAATGTGTTTAAGGCCTTCTTTTGTCTCATTTATGACTCAGGTGGACTAAGTGCCTACAGCATACGTAGATATCAAGAAAGAGAAAAATGGTGCAGAAAGTTGGTTTTCAGAACTCTGGAAGATATTTCTCCTACATCTCTCCTTTTATTTTATATTATTTTTTAGTCAATCATACTTGACTGGAGGCTGATCCGATGCCTTCCAGATGTGGTTTTGGTCCCCCTTTTTTTTTGGAAATTGCAGGAACAAATCCTAAAATTACGGACCAGAAATTAATTTTCAGATATAGAGTTTTGTGGGAAGTCAGATTGACTTTACAAAGACCATACCATGTTATTACTCTTATCTAAAGCTGTCAAACTAGACTAGTTTGTTCAAGAAATGTCTATATGAATTTTTTTTCCTTCGAGTCTTTTAGGTTTAAAGGTGAAGTAGTGCCGAAACTAGGTTAGAGGACTCGAACAAGCATACTCTTCTTTTTAGACACCTCTTCTTTTTTGACATAAGCAGTCTGAGATTGCAGTCTCTAAGATTCCAGCTTTTGCCTCGTGCATATGCAGTGAAAACTTTAATAGTATTTGTTCTTCTGTTTATGTGATGATATTTCTTCTAGTTTTGTCATGTGGAACTGTTGAATTCGCTTATTAAATGCTTCATATATTCTGCAAAGATCTGACATCCTACTTTGTTTCAGATTATCAAAGTTTTGGAATTTATTGGCAAGAAGGAGAACCTACAACTCCCACCTGGATTTGCAGCTCGTATAGCAGCTCAGTCAAACCGTAGTTTGAGAAGGGCGATATTATCTTTGGAAACCTGTAGAGTGCAGCAGTAAATTCACTATCACATCTTCGGTTAATTATTAATAATTCCTTATTTTATATACATCAACAAGGATTGCATCCTGAGTTTATATTATGCAATTGCTCATTTTAGCATAAATTTGTCTTGGCTTTAGGTATCCATTCACAGCGAACCAAGCAGTGCTGCCCATGGACTGGGAACAATATGTTTCCGAAATAGCTTCTGATATTATTATGGAACAGAGTCCTAAGAGGTCTGGCATTTCTTTGACTTATATTGGTCTATTTTAGTGAAAAAAATTTGAACGGGAAGAATTTGGGCTTCCCCAATCATCTTTTTGAAATCTGAATATCTACATATGTTGATTTTTTTAGGGTTTTTGTTTACAGCTAAATCTTTTTTCATCAACTGGTTGCATGCTTTGTTTTTTAAAACAATCTTTCCCATCATCATGACTTAATTGTTTTGTCTTTAACAGTGTATTATAGAAGAATGTCTAGCATGAGGAAGTGTCAGCTGGTTGTTTATACTAGAGTGGAGACATATTGCTAGCGGGAAGGGGGAACATGAAATGAAGGCAGTAGAGAAGAAGACACGATAATGGAAATATCAGATGTTTTGTGATAACTAGCCCTAGAGTCCAATTTCCATTAGTGACAAGGAGGTACCAAGCAAACTTGGCATGGGGAGCATCATTTGTGTTGCTAATATGTTTTGAAGTATTTGGTGCATTTAAAGTCATTAGTAATGCGCTGTTGAAGTTGTTTGAGATTGGAAATAGAGTCGGTTTAGGGTGAGGAATTGAAAATCCAAGCAAGCCATCTTGGCCTATATAATGACTCGAGTTCATGCTATTAACTACTTCAACTCCATTAGCCTAGCTACCTTCAGCTGGCCTGAGAATTTTGCAACATGCCGTATGAGATAGGGAAGAATTAGGAATTCATATTAGGATGAGAAGCAGCAAGGAGCATATCCTAGAGGTGGAAAGAACATGATCTAAACCCTTTCAAAGGCACTTCGGGACCTAGAAAAACGTAACCATGACCATAACCATCAAGGCTTATCACAATTATTTGGAGTTAGCTTTATGAATCCTCATTCATTGAAACTTCTCCATCCATGTTAGCTTACGTATTCCCCTCCTACATCCTTTAATATAAATTAAACTACCTCTTCACATAGGAACTCCCTCAGGTTTTGATTGTACATGTCCATACCATCTTAATTAAATCCTCATCATTTTGTCCTTAACTTGGGCAACTCCAACAGGTTCTCTAATATACTCATTTCTCAATCAACCCCTTCTTGTTTTACCACATATCAGTGTTAGTATTTTCATTCCTGTTATACTCAACTTTTTTTTTCCTCAAAGCTCTCTTAATGCAACATTCTAATCCATACAAATTGCTGGACTTACCGTTTTTATATACAGAAAGTTATCTTGTATGAGGTTAATTTTATGCCTGTTTGTTGTAAACCAGACTTCTTTCTTTCTCCTTTTCTTTTGAATTGTCTGTTTGTTCTATTTCTTTGATACTCTATTTCATAGAACAATTGGCTAATCCTAAAAATAATGCTTACTTGAGTCGTGTGTGATTAAATATACTTTAGGTCATGAAATAGTCACTTTCAATTAGGTCATTGCCATAGCATCTCGTAGACCTATTTTGGCAATGTTTTGCATAAGTTCCTCAGTTAAAACTATGGATAACATAATTGATCTCACAGTACTGTAAGACTTTTATGCTGAATGTAGAGTCTAATTGTCCTTTCAACTATCATCTTATACATGCTAACCCAAAGTCAAATTGTCAGTTTCATCATGAGGGTCTAATTTCAATTCATCCAGGGAATGTATAAGTTGCTGGCTTCTGCCTTTCCAGTGAACTTCCTTTTTCTTTTTTTTTCCTCATTTATCTCTTCTGATCCTTTTGATCCTAGTAAGTTTCAACTTTCACAGGAACTTTTCCAAATTACAGATTTATCCTTCTCAAAGAAGTATCATATTCTGATTTTGATAATGTCTTTAGACAGCATACTCTGTGCCATGCTGTGTATGGTGGTGAAAAGGCACATGGTTCCAACATATTCAATTGTCCATGATACATGAAATTTTACAAAAATTTCTGAATAATTTTAGCATCTGACACAAAAATTGTAATGTGAAGAACAAAGTAATTTCACTATACAATGATCATGACTGAAATTGAGTCTGAAAATACCCTGATAAAATGAAAGTGTATTTTACATTAGTTTTGCATGATGTGAGAATATTTCCTGTAAAGGTGGTGTATTATTTTTTTTCCAGTTATCTCAGTCCAGTGGAAGTTTTTTGACTTCCTTCTACATCATATTGTTTCACATCGTTGTGGCAGTTGTATAGAATACATTGCTAAGTTTGTGCTTTTTTGTGGACTGCAGTTAGAGAACCTGCCTCTAAAATTTTCTCTTTCTTTATATATTTCCAGGTTATTTTTGGTCCGTGGAAAAATATATGAGCTACTTGTTAATTGTATTCCTCCTGAAATCATTCTGAAGGTAAAAGAACAAGTTTATAGATTTCTCTCTCTGATAAATTTCCTATGTGATTTTTCTTACTTGTTTTGACTTTGCAGAAGTTACTGTCAGAATTACTGAAAAAGTTGGACTCTGAATTGAAACATGAAGTATGTCATTGGGCTGCATACTATGTGAGTATGTTTTAACAATGTAGACCCTGTCCTTGTTGGTTGTGGTCAACAAAATAATATTTGATTCATATCGAGCGAGCTTGTTGCTGCATCCACGTGCATAGTGCCAGATGTCGGTTTGCAAGTTTCCCTTAAAATTTGTCTTACTAGTTTGTAACTAGTGGCCATTACAAGGCTAGTTGCCATGATCATTTTAATACATATACATATATATATATATATATATATATATATATATTATATATATATATATATATATATATTTATATATATATATATATATATATATATAATCTTTGGGTTTTTTATATTTAATGGATGCTTTTTGCTTGTCAACCTTATTAATTTGTTCATTTTTTGTAGTCAAAATTTTTAACCCTTTGATTCTTAAAACCTAGTCTCCTTGCCTATATTAGTTGGGGATCACGTCAGTATACTACTAAGACAAGCATGTACCAACACATGGTATGTTGTGGCTTGTGATAATCTTCTTGCAAGGAATTAGGCACGGTATCTTGCTGAATCGATCAGCCATCATAAACAAGTAGTAGTGGCCCTGTCTTGTCCTTGTTAATCCTCCTGAGAAATCCATTGAAACACTCTTCCAAGGACTGCTGGGAACTGGAAATGGTGGGTACAATTCCAGCTTCCTATTGGAGGGCTCCGTTATGTTGCACAAATTGTAGCCCTTTACAAATTGGGCCATGTTTTGTTGCATCTTGGGCTTGTACTCATCTCTTTATGTTAAGTATTCTTCTCGATCTAGAAGTGTCCTGCATTTTGAAGTGTGAGCCTCTTGAATCCATGTACCAAATCAATACTTGATCACCATATTGAAATTGTTGCATGTAAGACATCCATTTTATGTGTCAAGTTTGCTACAACTTGGATTGTGTCTGGAAGAACCGAAGTTGCCAATGCTTCACCATCTGATGGAGTTCATACGGCTCCTTATCATATGTAAATTGAACTATGTGCCATGAAGCATCTTCAAGAGGTATGCTGCTAGTCTCCCATTTTGCATGAATACTGCTCCCAGTGCATACCCTGATGCATTGGTCTCAATCTCAAAGGGTCTTTGTCAAATTTGGTAATGCTAGGATAAGTGCTTCATAGATCTTTTCCTTTAGAAGTTGGAAGGTCTCTTCATCCTTTTTAGACCGCTCAAATTTCTAATTGGTCTTTGTTAGATCATGTAAGGGTGCTACTATCACTGAGAAGTATTTGATGAAATTTTGGCATGCACCCATAAGGTTTCGCACCTCCGTTAGTGTTTTGGACCTAGGCCAATTTTTGATCATTGTAACATTTTCTGGATCATTCTTTAGCTCGCCATTGCCAACCACAAAGTCTAGGAACAGCAAGCATCAAGGTTTGCCATTTCAATATTGGATCTCGTATGGGTACCATCCTATTACAATGTTAGTGTATGGTATGGTATGGTATGGGATGGTAAGGCATCTCGAGTGCCGATACAATACAATATGCCTAGTATCATACGGTATTGATCTTTACGGCAAACCTTGCCAAGGATTGGTTTACTATCTCACTCTTCTTGAGGTTAGGCTTCAGTTTCAGCTGGTTTTCCTATAACACCTACAAAACCTGTGTGATGTGTTTGACGTGGTCTTCCCATGTGTTGTTTCAGACTCAGATATCATCTAGGTACACTATCACAGAGTTTTCAATGAAGGGTCGCAGCATCTCATTCATTAGCCGCATAAAGGTGATAGGGGTATTGCACAAGCTAAGCGACATCATTAGCCACTCAAATAAGCCCTTCCCTATCTTAAAAATTGTTCTCTAAATGTCCTTTGCATGAACTCGAACTTAATAATAGCCAGATTCAAGTCCATCTTGGTAAAGTTGTGTGCATGTTTGAGTTGATCCAACTGATCTGCTTGGGGTAGAGGGTTTCGATTCTTAATGATGATCTTCTTCAGGGTACAGTAGTCATGCACATCTGCCAACCATCATCTTTCGTTGGTACTAAAACCATAGGCAACATGCATGATGGACTGCTCTGTTTGATCATGCCTTGTTCTAGAAGCTCACTGATCTGCCTTCTAAATTATTTATTCTCTATGCTTAAGTTGCAGTAAAGGCCCATGTTGGGTAAAGGCACATCTCCAACTAGCTGGATCTCATGCTTAACGGCTCTTCTGACCTTCTGATTGGAATTCAAGACCTATGTTAGGGGATTCAGTCTCTCTTGAGTGATATTAGTGTCTTTCAGCATTAGCAAAAATGATTTCTTGAAAGCATTAATTGGTATCTTCGCCTGTGCGGCAGTTAGAAGGTCAATTATCCCTTGTGTCTTACTGGTGTGACGGTGTGACTCATGAACTCCCTCTCATCTTTCATGAATAGATACTCTCACAGTCTCACTGTTACCAACAGATGCATCTCAATCTCAGAGATATGGACATCCTAACTCCGGTGGAAGCTTTCAATAGTCCTCCTTCATATGTTGTCCTTTTTTCTGAGTTGTAGTGACTTGCTTGTTGTTTTGCTTCCCCTTCTGGTCCATTTTGCTGCCATTTTTGTCTTGTTTCTTTGTTTTGTGGCCTTTCCTGCCTTCCCTCGGTCTATCCTTCTTTTTGATTCCCATGGTCTTCATCTTAGCTTCACTAATGTCTTCAATTTTGAAGAGCTTCAGCTCCTTATATTCTCGTTAAGACTTGTAATGTATTTCACTAAGTCATATGATTGTTGATGGAGATCCCTAGAGAGAGCTTGTTTATGCAACTTGGTGGTGGTCCTAGATAGATTGATTGTACTTCTATCAAAAGTGTTGCGCTTGACCCAAGCTTCTTCATGGTCGATTGGGTAGAATTGCTTTTTAATTATATTTTTAAATTCTTCTATGTAAGATCAAAAATATCATTGTTTCGCATATAAGGGTTACGTTAGGTAAGGGCATGGCTGGAAAGCTTTACATTGCCAAAGGCAATCTTCTAGACATCAATATCTTCATAGATAGTGAAATAAGCCTTTAATTGGTTTAACCAGTTGTCTAGCTTCGCCGCATTGACAGCTTTATCATATGTAGGAATCTTGATTCGAGCTTTGACCTGGAAGGTTTGATGAGGATGGTGTTTCTGCGTATCCTCTAGTTGACATTTTATCTTCATCTCCAGGTATTGGGGATGGCTTCACAATAAGAGTTGCTTATGCATGAGCTGAAGCCTTGAAGGCACCTGTCAAGACATGAGCTGGTTGAGTTGGGAAGTCTTCTCTAGTTGAGTGAGGCATCCTTTCAAAATTCAAATCATCATTTGTGGAGGTAGAAGAGCGGTCATCCTCGCTGTTGGTGCAAAAATCCGTTTGCGCGGAGAAGCTGGAGTCGGGAAAGTCGCGGTCGCCGCCGGGATCTGCAAAGGAAGTCTAAACCGGAGGTGGGGTTGCTCCGGCAAGACCCTCCGACGCTCAAGTCAGTTCTCTGCCTCAACAAGAATGGAGTGCTCGAACGGAGAATTTAGTAGAGTTTTTAGACGAAGATGAAAGCTTATAGAATAACGTATCTGGAGCCTCCCTTTTATAGGCGGAGGGGGCAGTAGCCTGATAGCGACGTCCGTAACCGTCTGGCAGTGGGCTGCCCTGGGTCAGGCGGAGTTTGCTGCGAAGAGTAGTGGAGTGGATCCGTGGCTATCACCGGGGTGTGCCACGTGGAGTCTGCCGCGGGGAGTGGGGCGGCGTCTGTTGTCGCGATTTGCCAGCGGATGGAAGAATCGCGCGGTATCCATCGCAGGAAGTGGAGCAGGATCGTGGCCGTTATTGTGGCCTGTCAGGGAGTAGTGGAGCTGCGCGAGACCCGTCGTAGGGAGTGGAGTAGTGCCGTGACCGTTACTGCGGCCTGTCAGAGAGTGATGGAGCTGCGTAGAGTCCGCCGCAGGGAGTGGAGCAGTGTTGTCCGTTACTGTGGCCTGCCAGGGGGTCCAGACTTGTCGGTCGAAGTTCGGTTGGAGTCGGTAGCGAGGTCCAGTATCCGTAGGAGTTTGGGCGAGGTCTTCAGTCGGAATAGAAGACGGAGTCTGGCTTCTGTAAGAGTCCGGACGAAGTCTACTTGCAGTTAAAGTTAAAGGCGAAGTCCGGCTCCCGTAGGAGTCCGGACAAGGCTTACCGGTAGCTGATGTTGAGGACGGAGCCCGGCTCCCGTAAGAGTCCGGGCGGAGTCTACTTGCGGTTGAAGTTGTTGGCGGAGTCCGGCTCCCGTAGGAGTCCGGACGGAGTCTGTCTGCAGCCATTGGAGTCGAGGACGAAGCCCGGCTCCCGTAGGAGTCCGGGCGGAGTCTTCCTGCAATTAAAGTTAAAGGCGAAGTCCGGCTCCCGTAGGAGTCCGGACAAGGCTTACCGGCAGCTGATGTTGAGGACGGAGCCCGGCTCTCGTAGGAGTCCGGGCGGAGTCTACTTGCGGTTGAAGTTGTTGGCGGAGTCCGGCTCCCGTAGGAGTCCGGACGAAGTCTGTCTGCAGCCGTTGGAGTCGAGGACGAAGCCCGGCTCCCGTAAGAGTCCGGGCGGAGTCTTCCTGCAATTAAAGTTAAAGGTGAAGTTCGGCTCCCGTAGGAGTCCGGACGAAGTCTGTCTGCAGCCGTTGGAGTCGAGGACGAAGCCCGGCTTCCGTAAGAGTCCGGGCGGAGTCTTCCTGCAATTAAAGTTAAAGGTGAAGTCCGGCTCCCGTAGGAGTCCGGACAAGGCATACCGGCAGCTGATGTTGAGGACGGAGCCCGGCTCCCATAGGAGTCCGGGCGGAGTCTGCTTGCTGTTGAAGTTGTTGGCGGAGTCCGGCTCCCGTAGGAGTCCGGACGAAGTCTGTCTGCAGTCGTTGGAGTCGAGGACGAAGCCCGGCTCCCGTAGGAGTCCGGACGGAGTCTTCCTGCAATTAAAGTTAAAGGCGAAGTCCGGCTCCCGTAGGAGTCCGGACAAGGCTTACCGGCAGCTGATGTTGAGGACGGAGCCCGGCTCCCGTAGGAGTCCGGGCGGAGTCTACTTGCGGTTGAAGTTGTTGGCGGAGTCCGGCTCCCGTAGGAGTCCGGACAGAGTCTGTTTGCAGCCGTTGGAGTCGAGGACGAAGCCCGGCTCCCGTAGGAGTCCGGGCGGAGTCTTCCTGCAATTAAAGTTAAAGGCGGAGTCCGGACGAAGTCTGTCTGCAGCCGTTGGAGTCGAGGACGAAGCCCGGCTCCCGTAAGAGTCCGGGCGGAGTCTTCCTGCAATTAAAGTTAAAGGCGAAGTCCGGCTCCCGTAGGAGTCCGGACAAGGCTTACCGGCAGCTGATGTTGAGGACGGAGCCCGGCTCCCGTAGGAGTCCGGGCGGAGTCTACTTGCGGTTGAAGTTGTTGGCAGAGTCTGGCTTCCGTAGGAGTCCGGACAAAGTCTGTCTGCAGCCGTTGGAGTCGAGGATGAAGCCCGGCTCCCGTAGGAGTCCGAGCGGAGTCTTCCTGCAATTAAAGTTAAAGGCGGAGTCCGGCTCCCGTAGGAGTCTGGACGAAGTCTGTCTGCAGCCGTTGGAGTCGAGGACGAAGCCCGGCTCCCGTAAGAGTCCGGACGGAGTCTTCCTGCAATTAAAGTTAAAGGCGAAGTCCGGCTCCCGTAGGAGTCCGGACAAGGCTTACCGGCAGCTGATGTGGAGGACGGAGCCCGGCTCCCGTAGGAGTCCGGGCGGAGTCTGCTTGCGGTTGAAGTTGTTGGCGGAGTCCGACTCCCGTAGGAGTCCGGACGAAGTCTGTCTGCAGCCGTTGGAGTCGAGGACGAAGCCCGGCTCCCGTAGGAGTCCGGGCGGAGTCTTCTTGCAATTAAAGTTAAAGGCGAAATCCGGCTCCCGTAGGAGTCCGGACAAGGCTTACCGGTAGCTGATGTTGAGGACGGAGCCCGGCTCCCGTAGGAGTCCGGGCGGAGTCTACTTGCGGTTGAAGTTGTTGGCGGAGTCCGGCTCCCGTAGGAGTCCGGACGGAGTCTGTCTGCAGCCGTTGGAGTCGAGGACGAAGCCCGGCTCCCGTAGGAGTCCGGGCGGAGTCTTCCTGCAATTAAAGTTAAAGGCGAAGTCCGGCTCTCGTAGGAGTCCGGACAAGGCTTACCGGCAGCTGATGTTGAGGACGGAGCCCGGCTCCCGTAGGAGTCCGGGCGGAGTCTACTTGCGGTTGATTCTGCTGAGGACTTCGGCTGTGGGTATTTTATACCCAACACCAGTTCCCCTACTTTCGAGTTTGAATTTCGAACGAAGAAAGTACAGAGAGAGATGGGCACAGCCGAAATCGTCCCCTCGAATCCTGCGCACTGCCGCCCCCAGATATTTTGGCATTAAATGTGCGCGTGCTGGAGTCTTTTCGGATTGGGGCGATACGAAGCGACCCTTCGAAATTCTCGCCGGTACACTGGCCCAGGTACGGTGCCATAATGGCTCTGCTGATTCATCTGCCGCTTTTAGCCGCCTGCCGGGGGGAGTGGGACACGTGCCTGTCGTGGATTGGCTTGGGGGGATTCGTGATCATTATGGCGCCGGATCTCAGGGTCTATTTAAACCCGTCCTCCCACCTTTAGGTGCCCTATTCCACCCCAGAGTTTCTATCAGTGTCTGCCTTCTCTTCGAGAGCCCTGTTTCAGTGGGCATCTTCTCGGCCCGTAGGTGTCTTCCAAATTGTCTCTGTCTTCGTCCCTCGGGTCTCTCAGAGCGACATAGGTTAGTTCCAGCACCTTCAACCTTCTTTCCACCGCTAGGGACTTCTTCTCTGTAGTTATTTTTTTTGCATCCTTCCGAGTTAGCTTCCTGTGGCCTCTCGTCCCCCATTCTGTCCGTCTTCTTAGGGACCTTTAGAGCCCTCCTTCGAAACTACTCGAAATGTCGTCCGGCTCTTCCGCTCCTGCAGTTCCGGGAGCTCTTCCGCCTCAAACCCTCAGGTCCCTGCTATGTAGATGAACCCGCGTCTGGGGCTGGGCTCCGCTCGGTTTTTGCACCGGGCGCCATTCCATGTTCCCTGACCTCGGAGGAACTCCTTCTGATAAGGGTTCAGTATGGAGTTCCTCCGGAGTACGACCTGGAGCTGCCTGGCCCTTCTGACCAGGCCAGCACCCCCCCGTCTGGTTGTTTTTGTCTGTACCAGGAAGCGTTCCGTGCCGGACTCCGGCTTCCGCTTCCTTCCTTTGTTGTTGCCCTCTTCCGCTTCTTAGACATCTCCTTGGCTTCCGTGGCCCCGAATTCTTTTAGGTTTTTGATAGGATTTCTCTCCCTTTGCCACGTAGTCGAGGTCCAACCGTCCCTCTCCCTGTTTAGGCACTTCTATACTTTCAAACGCCATCCTTCGGCGAAGGACTGGTGGTATTTCTCCCTCCAGTTCGGCAAGAAGGGGTTGCTGAAAGGCGCTCCTTCTTCAATCCACAATTGGAAGGGGAAATATCTCTTTGTTCACTGCCCGACCTTGAGACTGGGCCTGTCCCCTTGGGGCTCTCTGAGGGATTCTGTCCGCCGGGCCCCCTGCCTGGGGGAGGATGACCTCCAGGCTGCCCGGAAGCTTCTAGCTTACTCCGCTCCTTCCCTTCCCAATCTTCTGAGGGAGCAATTTCTTTTCAACATTGGCCTGAGTCTCCAGGATCCAGCGAGTATTCATCTTTTACCTTATCTTCTCTTTTCACGCCTTTCTTCTTTCTCTTTCTTCCTCTCTCTCTGTTTCCTCCCTTCTTTTTTTTTTTTTTTTTTTTTTTTTGCTCTTTGACTGATTGGTTTACTTCTTTTTCTTCTTTCCTTTTTTCTCTCTCTTTTTCTCTTTTTTTTTTTTTTTTTTTAGGAATGGACGCCGAAGCAGCGCGGATGCTAGCCAGGGGCCTTCGGGCCCACAAGAGAAAGGGCGCTGCGACCTCCGGATCGGCGAAGAGGGCCAGGGCGGAGTCGAGCTTAGCTGCACCCGTCCAGGTGGCTCCGGCCATCGACATTCCCTCGGATGTCGAGCCAACGGCTCCCCGGGCCTCCTCGAGGAGTCCGCCGACTGGGGCCCCATTTCGGGGGTCCGCTCCACGGAGGAGCCCACCGTGGGGCGAAGAAGGAAATCGGTGGCCCGCAGGGCGAGTAGCCGCCGAACTGCTGCGGACGAGTCCCTCTGCTCCGAAGAGGGGTCGGAGAATCCCTTCAACGATAGGGACTTGATCAGGCGGCTGATCGACGGCTGCATTCTGCCTGACGTCGTTGAGAGGATCGACCGTGCCGATCCTGAGCAGCGGGCCTGGGACTCTTTGGGGTCCTTCCTTGAGGTAAGCGGATCTTCATTTACACGGCTATTCGGCCTTTGTTCTAATTTCCTAGCCGTCCTTACAGATTGGGCACCAGCTCCTCGCCTATATCGAGGCGATGAGCCGCACGAGGAGGACATCCTCCAGGTGGAGGAACGCTGTCAGGCCGAGGTTGCTCGCCTCCAAGCAAAGACGGCTGAAGTAGCCGCCCTCCAGGAGGCCCTGGAAAGAGAGAAGCGAGCCCGGGAGGAGGAGAGGCAGATCTTGGAGGAATCGGCGAGGAAGGCGGAGGCCGAGGTCGCCAACTTGGTCGAGCAAACTCCGGCCCTGGTCTCGGAGGCCAGAGCCCTTGCGATAGAGGAATTCAAGGCCTCCGCGGAGATGAGGGATCTGAAGGTCCAATTCGGCCAGGAAGCGTTCATAAAGGGGTTCGAGCTCTGCCAAGAGAAGGTGGCCAGAAAATTTTCAGAGCTTGACCTCAGCTTCCTAGGCGAGGAGTCTGAAGACGAGACCAGTCCTTCGCCAGCCGCCACTGCCGTCGCAGCCCCCTTGCCGGGAACGCCGAATTCTCCAACCCCCGCCCCCGAGGTCTGAGACCTCCGATCTTGTACCTTTATTTCGTCGTAATTTTTCTTTTCTGTTTGTCTTCAAAAATCATCCAATCAATAAAGTTGAATTTCTTGTTGCGGACGGCTTCTCCTCCCCCCTCCTTCTCTCTGTTCTCCTCCCTGCAATGAGTCGTGTTTTGACGTTTTTGCCTTCCGATGGCAGTGTCCTGCAGAAGCACTCCCCTGCCCCTGGGTGTCCCGCTGAAATCGACGATCCAGCGGCTGAAGAAGGAAGTTCTTCACCTGACAAAGAAGTTAAAGAAGATGGAAGGCGAGCTCCGCCGATTGGGAGAAGGTCATTCTGAAGCCACCGCTGAGGCCACCCACTTTCGGAATCTCCACGTGAAGGGGATCATGGAGTATAGCTGTAGGAAGGCGGACTTCGCGAAGGAACTCGAGGAATGCAAGAAGAGCGCCAGCGATCGAATTTGGGCCCAGGCCGCCAGGATCAGCGCCCTCAAGGTGGAACTGTCAGCTGCGAAGGGGAAGATCGGTCAGCTGGAAGGAAATTCGTCCCGACTCTTGGCCCGGGTCGACGGTGACCAGAAGTGGTCGAAGAAGGTCTCCGACCTTCAGCAGCAGCTTCAGGACGTCGAGGTGAGCCACGACGTGCATCGGGCTAGCTGGCGCAGGCAGGTGGAAGAGTATAAAGGGAGATTCAGGACGGCGGCCGACGAAGTCATCCGTCTCCAGAGGCAGCTGGCTAGCAGGGCGCAGCTTACTTCCGCCCGAGATTCTAATGAGCTCCAAGCCCTAAGAGGCACCGTTGAGGGGATTTCTGTCTCCCTCGGGGAAAAGACAGCTGAGCTGCAACAACTGAAGATCCAACTGGCGTACGAGCAGCGGGCCGTCGCGGACGCAGAGGCGGAATCCGAGGTCTTGAGGAAGAGGCATCGAGAGGCGGAGGTCGAGAGCCAGCAACTTCGTCGGGCGCTCCAGGACGCACTGCAGAAAAGGGGAGAGCTAGAAGAAGAAATTGAGAATCTAAGGCAGTCCTGGTTAAGGGATGGAGTAGATAATTCTAGGTCGGAGGGAGCCAGGCCCTCTTAGAGCTCTTTTTGTCTTTTCATGTATTTACTTCCCTTTTTGTCGTTTTGCCTTTCTTTCCTTGGCCTTCCGGGCTTTGTAGCGTGTATATCGGAAATGGAATGAAAAGGGTGTTTTGTGTTACCTCGTCCGCGCGTTGCGCTAAATTGCTGTTCGCCGAACTTTTCTTGTCGTTTGACCTGTCTGATGTTGATGTCGTTGGGGGGGGAAGGTGCCCGGTCGTCGATGCGTTAGCTCGCCTTTCTCGTCGTACACGGCCGCAAGCCCGAGCTTGACCGTCCGGGCTCCGCACTACTTCGGGGATGTCGTTGTCTTCCTAAGCGGTGTCGAAAGTCTTTTCAGAGGCCGGGGGTGTTCGGTAGGAACCCCCGTTTCAGTTGAGACGAAGTCTTTTTTTAATTTTCCTCCTCTTCTCAGGTGAGGGCCCTCCCCTCGCTTTTCGCGGGGTTGCATAGAAGCGAGGAGGTACCGCTGAGGGGCTTTTTCCTTTCATCCGATCTTGTTGGGCGGCTGGGTTTCGTCACCATCAGCCCTTGCTGCAGAAGTCGCGGGTGGAGCCCGGCTCTCGTAGGAGTCCGGGTAGAGTCTGGAGTCCGGGTGGAGTCTTCCTTGGCGTTGTGGACGGAGCCCGGCTCCCGTAGGAGTCCGGGTGAAGTCTTCCTTGGCGTTGTGGACGGAGCCCGGCTCCCGTAGGAGTCCGGATGAAGTCTTTCTTGGCGTTGTGGATGGAGCCTGGCTCCCGTAGGAGTCCGGGTGAAGTCTTTCTTGGCATTGTGGACGGAGCCCGGCTCCCGTAGGAGTCTGGGCCTTCCACTTTGCTCGAGTCAGGGCGAGGTTCTCCTCCCGTTTCCGACTTGGCTGTGGGGGTGCGTTAGGGCGCTGTAAGGCCTCTCCCCCCATCCGGTCTAAAAGAACCGGGCCTTCGACTTTGCTCATGTCAGGACGAGGTTCTCCTCCTGTTCCTGACATGGCTGTGGGGGCATATTAGGGCGCTGTAAGGCCTCTCCCCCCATCCGGTCTAAAAGAACCGGGCCTTTGACTTTGCTCATGTCAGGACGAGGTTCTCCTCCTGTTCCTGACATGGCTGTGGGGGTTAGGGCGTTGTAAGGCCTCTCCCCCCATCCGGTCTAAAAGAATCGGGCCTTTGACTTTGCTCATGTCAGGACGAGGTTCTCCTCCTGTTCCTGACATGGCTGTGGGGGCACATTAGGGCGTTGTAAGGCCTCTCCCCCCATCCGGTCTAAAAGAACCGGGCCTTTGACTTTGCTCATGTCAGGACGAGGTTCTCCTCCTGTTCCTGACATGGCTGTGGGGGCACATTAGGGCGTTGTAAGGCCTCTCCCCCAATCCGATTTTGAGATAGTCGGACTTTCATTTTAGGTATGTTAGGACGGGGTTCTCCCCCGTTCCTAACATAACTTTGCTCCAAGCGTTTGGAGGGGTCATATCCAGTCGTAATAAATCCACGCCAGATGGGAAGAGTACGTCAAGTAGAAAGAAATTTAGATTCAAGGTGAAATCGTAAGTGATACATTTACAGATTTTCCGAGTTCCACGGTCGCGGGTGGTCCGCTCCTCCTTGAGGTCCTCCGGTGATGGAGTCGATGGTCCCGATGGGAGGCCGGTCCCCGAGTTGCTCCTCCCTTCTTGGCGGCTCAGGCTGCGGAAGGGCCCTTGGCCGATCTCCTCTACCCTCAGGCCTGCGTCGGATGAACCTGTCGAGTCGACCTCGCCGAATGAGCTCCTCGATCTCATCCCGGAGCTGGATGCATTCCTCTGTGTCGTGGCTGTGGTCGCGATGGTAGAGGCAGAACTTGTTGGGGTTGCGCTTCCGGGGTGTGTGCGCATCCTCTCCGGCCTAGGGAGCTGCTCCCTGACCTCCATCAATACCTGGGCCTTCGAGGCGTTGAGGGGGGCGTAGTTGCGGAATCTCCCTGGTGGGGAACCCCGCCGAACCCCGCGATCCGGGCTTCTTGCTTGCGCGTCCGGGGTGGAGTATGGGCGCGCTTATGGCCAGGAGGGGATCGAGAACGCAGCCGGACTTCCTTTGGCCTTTTTTCAATTGCGGGCTTACTCGAGTCTCCCGCTTGCCGCTCCCTCGCCGTCTCTTCATCCTTCATTTTGAAGGCTTCTTCCGCTCGGGCGTACCCTTCGGCCCGGGCCAGCAAATCAGCAAAATCCCTGGGATACTTCTTCTCCAGGGAGAACAAAAGATCATTCTTCTGAAGGCCACCCTTCAGGGCGGCCATTGCGACTGATTGGTCCAAGTTCCGGACCTCCAACGCTGCGATGTTGAAGCGGTTGATGTAGGCCCGAATGGACTCCCCTTCCCTTTGCTTGATGTTGATGAGGGATTCCGAACCCTTCCGGGGGCGCCGGCTGCTGACAAAATGGGCCACAAATTGGTGGCTCATTTGATCGAAGGAAAAGATGGTACCCGGTTTCAAAGCCGAGTACCAGTTCCTCGCTGCTCCCTTCAAGGTGGACGGGAAGGCCCGGCATAAGATGGCATCAGGAGCACCATGAAGCAGCATCATCGTCCGGAAGGCCTCCAGATGATCAACCGGGTCCGAAGTCCCGTCGTAGCTTTCGAACTGGGGAAGCTTGAAGTTTGGCGGGATTGGTTCCTGCATGATCATTTGGGAGAAGGGAAGGTCAGTACAAATATCCTCACCATAAGCGGGGGGCGCATGGCGGAGTTCTTCGATCCGCCGGTTCATCTCCTGGAGTCTCCGGTCCAGGAAATCCTCTCGACTTCGAGTCTCGAGGGTCCTCTGGCAGAACGGGGGCAGGGATCTTCCAGGGTGGAGTCGTGGTCCGATTGAGGGCTCTCTACCCTCGGGTTCGTTTTCCCAGGAAGGACGGGGCGGCTGGCCCAGGTGGCCCGCCCCGCCGTCGGATTCTGGTGTTCCGGGGACGCCCTTTCCGGGCGTACCGATGCCTGCGGCTGCTGCTGCTGCATAGCTTGCACAGCCTCGGTGAGGCCTCTGACCTGCTGCGCCAGCAGGTCAAACTGCTCCGCGCCGACCGCCGCCGTCGGAGGAGGAGGAGGAGGTTGAGAAACAGGAGGGGAGGCCGGAGCCTGGGATCTGGCCGCGGAGGCCGTGGACCGTCGCGTGGACGCCTTGCGAGGAGGCATCAAGTATGGATCCCGTGGGGGGAAACAAGGAGTGGGTGTCGGAGGAGACGATCGGATGTGGATCCGCTGAGCGCTCCTTTAAGAACAAGGGTACTGCGAAGACACAGCCCTTCCTCTAGCGCCAATCCTGTTGGTGCAAAAATCCGCTTGCGCCGGAGAAGCTGGAGTCGGGGAAGTCGCGATCGCCGCGGGACCTGTAAAGGAAGTCTAAACCGGAGGTGGGGTTGCTCCGGCAAGACCCTCCGACGCTCAAGTCAGTTCTTTGCCTCAACAAGAATGGAGTGCCGAACGGAGAATTTAGCAGAGTTTTTAGACGAAAGATGAAAGCTTATAGAATAACGTATCTGGAGCCCCCTTTTATAGGCGGAGGGGGCAGTAGCCTGATAGCGACGTCCGTAACCGTCTGGCAGTGGGCTGCCCTGGGTCAGGTGGAGTTTGCTGCGAAGAGTAGTGGAGTGGACCCGTGGCTATCACCGGGGTGTGCCACGTGGAGTCTGCCGCGGGGAGTGGGGCGGCGTCTGTTGTCGCGATTTGCCAGCGGATGGGAGAATCGCGCGGTATCCGTCGCAGGAAGTGGAGCAGGATCGTGGCCGTTATTGTGGCCTGCCAGGGAGTAGTGGAGCTGCGCGAGACCCGTCGTAGGGAGTGGAGTAGTGCCGTGACCGTTACTGTGGCCTGTCAGGGAGTGATGGAGCTGCGTAGAGTCCGCCGCAGGGAGTGGAGCAGTGTTGTCCGTTACTGTGGCCTGCCAGGGGGTCCAGACTTGTCGGTCGAAGTTCGGTTGGAGTCGGTAGCGAGGTCCGGTATCCGTAGGAGTTTGGGCGAGGTCTTCAGTCAGAATAGAAGACGGAGTCTGGCTTCCGTAGGAGTCCGGACGAAGTCTACTTGCAGTTAAAGTTAAAGGCGAAGTTCGGCTCCCGTAGGAGTCCGGACAAGGCTTACCGGCAGCTGATGTTGAGGACGGAGCCCGGCTCCCGTAGGAGTCCGGGCGGAGTCTACTTGCGGTTGAAGTTGTTGGCGGAGTCCGGCTCCCATAGGAGTCCGGACGGAGTCTGTCTGCAGCCATTGGAGTTGAGGACGAAGCCCAGCTCCCGTAGGAGTCCGGGCGGAGTCTTCCTGCAATTAAAGTTAAAGGCGAAGTCCGGCTCCTGTAGGAGTCCGGACAAGGCTTACCGGCAGCTGATGTTGAGGACGGAGCCCGGCTCCCGTAGGAGTCCGGGCGGAGTCTACTTGCGGTTGAAGTTGTTGGCGGAGTCCGGCTCCCGTAGGAGTCCGGACGAAGTATGTCTGCAGCCGTTGGAGTCGAGGACGAAGCCCGGCTCCCGTAAGAGTCCGGGCGGAGTCTTCCTGCAATTAAAGTTAAAGGCGAAGTCCGGCTCCCGTAGGAGTCCGGACGAAGTCTGTCTGCAGCCGTTGGAGTCAAGGACGAAGTTCGGCTCCCGTAAGAGTCCGGGCGGAGTCTTCCTGCAATTAAAGTTAAAGGCGAAGTCCGGCTCCCGTAGGAGTCCGGACAAGGCTTACCGGCAGCTGATGTTGAGGACGGAGCCCGGCTCCCGTAGGAGTCCGGGCGGAGTCTGCTTGCTGTTGAAGTTGTTGGCGGAGTCCGGCTCCCGTAGGAGTCCGGACGAAGTCTGTCTGCAGCCGTTGGAGTCGAGGACGAAGCCCGGCTCCCGTAGGAGTCCGGGCGGAGTCTTCCTGCAATTAAAATTAAAGGCGAAGTCCGGCTCCCGTAGGAGTCCGGACAAGGCTTACCGGCAGCTGATGTTGAGGACGGAGCCCGGCTCCCGTAGGAGTCCGGACGGAGTTTACTTGCGGTTGAAGTTGTTGGCGGAGTCCGGCTCCCGTAGGAGTCCGGACAGAGTCTGTCTGCAGCCGTTGGAGTCGAGGACGAAGCCCGGCTCCCGTAGAAGTCCGGGCGGAGTCTTCCTGCAATTAAAGTTAAAGGCGAAGTCCGGCTCCCGTAGGAGTCCGGACGAAGTCTGTCTGCAGCCGTTGGAGTCGAGGACGAAGCCCGGCTCCCGTAAGAGTCCGGGCGGAGTCTTCCTGCAATTAAAGTTAAAGGCGAAGTCCGGCTCCCGTAGGAGTCCGGACAAGGCTTACCGGCAGCTGATGTTGAGGACGGAGCCCGGCTCCCGTAGGAGTCCGGGCGGAGTCTACTTGCGGTTGAAGTTGTTGGCGGAGTCCGGCTCCCGTAGGAGTCCGGACGGAGTCTGTCTGCAGCCGTTGGAGTCGAGGACGAAGTCCGGCTCCCGTAGGAGTCCGGGCGGAGTCTTCCTGCAATTAAAGTTAAAGGCGGAGTCCGGCTCCTGTAGGAGTCCGGACGAAGTCTGTCTGCAGCCGTTGGAGTCGAGGACGAAGCCCGGCTCCCGTAAGAGTCCGGGCGGAGTCTTCCTGCAATTAAAGTTAAAGACGAAGTCCGGCTCCCGTAGGAGTCCGGACAAGGCTTACCGGCAGCTGATGTGGAGGACGGAGCCCGGCTCCCGTAGGAGTCCGGGCGGAGTCTGCTTGCGGTTGAAGTTGTTGGCGGAGTCCGGCTCCCGTAGGAGTCCGGACGAAGTCTGTCTGCAGCCGTTGGAGTCGAGGACGAAGCCCGGCTCCCTTAGGAGTCCGGGCGGAGTCTTCCTGCAATTAAAGTTAAAGGCGAAGTCCGGCTCCCGTAGGAGTCCGGACAAGGCTTACCGGCAGCTGATGTTGAGGATGGAGCCCGGCTCCCGTAGGAGTCCGGGCGGAGTCTACTTGCGGTTGAAGTTGTTGGCGGAATCCGGCTCCCGTAGGAGTCCGGACGGAGTCTGTCTGCAGCCGTTGGAGTCGAGGACGAAGTCCGGCTCCCGTAGGAGTCCGGGTGGAGTCTTCCTGCAATTAAAGTTAAAGGCGAAGTCCGGCTCTCGTAGGAGTCCGGACAAGGCTTACCGGCAGCTGATGTTGAGGACGGAGTCCGGCTCCCGTAGGAGTTCGGGCGGAGTCTACTTGCGGTTGATTCTGCTGAGGACTTCGGCTGTGGGTATTTTATACCCAACACTCGCTTTTCCCCTTCAATGTACTTCGAGCATTGATAATTGCTTTCATTTGGTTGTACTGCTCACTAGTCAAACTAGGCTCCTGCTAATTAGAGGATCGAAGCTCTAATACCAATCTGATATAATTAGAGTGAAAAACACGATGAGTGATAAAGCTTTGGATATCTTATTTCCAGTTTTTATATTCACTTTTTCTTTTTTGTGGGTATGATCCTTCATGTTCATCTTATCATATTTTAGGTGAGGAGCCCAAAGTTTAGCCTAAAAGTTTTATCAAAAAGACCCATAACAAGCACTTTGCTCCATCATGTCATCATCTTTGATCTAAATTCTATACTGACCTAGCTATATTTCATGAAGCCTTAAAATTGTCTTTCCCATTATCCTAGCAACAAGATGAAAGTATCTTCCATTTGTTTCTGAACAGCATGGTGGAAGATTTAAGCATATCCAAAATTGTGATCCCATTCTTATGCCACATCAATTTCATTAATACTTTGGTCACTGTGTTCTTTTGTCCATCATCAAGCTTCCTCTACCTTATTATATGCTTTTTGCAGGAGCACAGGATGCGTCTTGGGCAGAAGGCCATATTCCACATAGAAGGTACCTTTGTTATCCTTTTTTGCAGGCATTCATCATAATTGTTTTCATCTGTATCTTTGTTCTGTTTTCTATTTTATAAGCTCTACAGACTTAGCTGGATTGTGTTTTGCTGTCACTTTGATAAAATGGCTGGAGGAGGTGGTCTTCATAGAGCAATGAGTTTATATCCTCTTGAGGCTGTGCATTTTTCATAGACTATCAAGTGCTAAATAGTGACATGAATGGTATGACAAGAGAATGCTCTTTCTTTGCAGCCATGAGATGTCAAGTACCCCAGTATAGGCAGAGAATACACGCTTTCTGAAGCTCGCTAATTTTATCGAATACAGAATTACTTCCTCAGATTATCATTTACTCTAGTAGAGTTATGTCATTATGGAGTTGTGCTCATTTCTTGCAGCTGCACCTTACCCGTTTGCAAGTTGGTTCTCTATGCCAGGACATTGTAGTTAATAAACAATTTTTAACATAGAAACACTATTCTTGAAATTATCAAAACTGGAAACAAGAATCCTAGTCACCATGCACATAATCAGTTTATTTGCAAGCTGTATTAGGTAAACATTATATGCCACTTTTGAGAAATCCTCTCAGGAACTAGAGATCCAATTAGCAAACAGGATTATTAGTGATGAGCCCAATATAATCTATTGGAAGGTGGCTTTAAGGTCCAAGGAACAGGATAGACAGATTGATAAAATCCCAGGAAGTTGTCTTTTGGTATATAAGAAATTGCTTCACTATATTCCGATGCCTAAAGCCACTGGCCAGTCACTGCAGATCTAATTCTGGATGAACAAAGTTGATTTCTTCATTGTTTATACATTATTTTGGAATCATGATGACAGTTTATTGGATCAAAGTGCTCTTCTTTTTTTTTTTTTCCTCCCAAACTGGGAGTTGTATATGCAAGCATGTACATTATGTTTTGTTTTTTGGATTTTGGTGATGCCATTGCTGTCATGCTTTTGCTTCTGCTGTGTCATTCCCTGATTTTTGGGCTACACTATGTGCATGTGAATATATCATATACTTTTAGACCCATCTGTAACTTTCTACTGTTTCCATCTCTCCAACAATGTCTTCCACAGCATTCGTGGCTAAGTTCATGAGCATCTACAAGGGGTTCCTCATTGCAACATTTTCCTGAATGATCCCGAGCAGGGTAACCCACTAAAAGGTTCATACATGATACCTTCATTGTGTTAAGATTACTGATTCTTGATGCCATTGTCGTGGATTATCTTGGCTTTCATCCCTGTTTCTTTGTGCTTGCAGTTTTTGACATTGGGAGGACTTCATGTTTCAATCGTCATCATGCAGCTGACGTTTAGCTCGATCCCTTTATTTATTTTCTTTCTAATATGGTGGAAAAACCTGTGAATTGTATTAATCTAGCGGATCCAAACCTTGTATCCCAAAGATTTAAGAAGGGACCTTGTCTGCCATATCACGAGGGGGAGTTATGAAAAATATCTAAGTTCTTTTCCAAGTGCCTGGCAGCAAAGCTATGTAGGCCCAGGGCTGCAAATATGATTAGTCTGGTTCCGACCTAGGACCAGTTCGTCCCATCTTAGAGGCATTGGTCAGGTTTGGGTCTGATATGTGATCCATTTGAAATATTGGTTTAGGCTTGCGTCAATGTTTTCTTACCTCAAATAATGGATGACTTGGTCTGGGACCTACGGGCCTGAAATCGCTCAATTAATGGATGACTTGGTCGGGGACCTACAGATCGATGATAAAGGCCATCCATTCACTATTGCGGTTTAAGGTGAGAATTTAGATTCCAATGGGTTGTTCCGTGAAACATTATGATTGGGTACCATCTCATGTGTTGAGATTGCTAGCATGTCAGTGTTCCGAGCAGGACATTTTGAGACTCACAGAGAGGGATGGTGGTGTATCTTGTTTCATAAAAAAAAAATGAAAATGATTTTATTCTATGGGATTTAGAATTTTGATATGAGATATGCGGTCTGCCTTACAGGCATCTGCTTTATTGACGAAGGCATTGGGGATATTTCATAGTGGATGGGGTTGATGAAGCCATTATTGGTGCAAAAGCTAGCATATTTATATTATGTTATACCATAGCACAGAAATTACCTGCCAAGAGGGAATTCACAACCCAGCTGCGTACAACGAGTCCCAGAGAAATTATGTGTTTCAAGATTATCATATCCATATAGATGTATACTTGCATCTAGACGGTATTTGAGCAGGTTGACGAACACCACCATGTGAAGATTAACATCAAGGCGTTGCGGATGGATATATTGTGTGGTAGAGGGCCGGAACAATGGAAACCCCGAGCTCACAACATCAGAACCAAAACACGGTCGACCAAAATAGCCAGCTCTAAAACCTCAAGAATAATAACTATTGTCAAACAATGGTGGGGAGAAAAATACTGGCAGTAGATGGAGGTTAATTGATTCACAAACCCGCAATAGCAACTGCAACCAACAAGTGTTATTAAACCATTAAGATTAATTAGCTTCAACAGGTGCCATCAATTCATTAAGACTAACGAGTTTTTATCACTCCACATGGTTCCAATGCTATATATATGGTTGCCGCTTATCACAAGCTAGGTGACACATTCACGAGTCCAGCAAGGAGCATAATATGACTTCTAGGATAATTAAAATACAAAAAGTTTAGCTTCAAATACATCCCTCTATTCCAATTCTTCTTCTTTTTACCGGTAGATATACATGTTCTTTGTTGGAAGTAACTTGCTAAACATTTGCATCTCAATGTCAACATGTATCCAGTAGCCTCACGCCAAAGAATACTTAACAAATACACCACTCACCAGTGACCACCAACTTTCTCTCTCCTCTCTTTCGATCTATATTTATTACATCGTCAGACCGGCCGTGTACTTGACCCCGGTGGAGGGCAGCCAGAGGTTCCCATCAATGAACTGACCCACCGTGAAATTGACCGCCTGAGCCGAGTCGGTTATGACGTGGTACCCGGGCCACTTGACCCGGCCGGCCAGCCCCGAACCGGGCCCGTAGTTCATGTACTCGCCGTAGTAGAGCGTCCGGAGCGCGAAGTCCCCGTTCCACTCGAGCCAACCCTCGGGCCGGACCGCCACCCCGAGATACGACTGCATGACGACGGTCCGAGAGTATTCCTTCCAGGGCCGGCCCAAATAGGTGGCGGTCGAGTTGGTGAACCCGGCCAGGTCGGAGTCGGCGGAGACGTTGCAGAATTGGAGGGAGAAGCCGGTGTTCTGGTTGGGGTCCTTGCGCCCCTGGGCCGTGACGGAGTTCTTCTGGTCGGGGAGCGGGCGGCGGGCAAGGAGGGTGCAGCTCTGGAAGACGGCGGCGGCGTCGCCGAAGACGAAGTCGACGGTGCCGGCGATGCGGCACTCGCGGTAGAACTGGCGGAGGGAGTGGGCGTAGAGGGTGTCCTGGTAGCCCAGGAAGCTGCAGCGGTAGTAGACGGAGAGGTCGGAGTCGGAGCGGAGCGCCACCGCCTGGTGCTTCGAAGGGCCGGCTGTGTTCTCGATCGTCAGGTCCCGGACGATGAAACCCTTGCCGGAGACCGCTGCATGCATGACCACACGTGCGAGCACACGTGAGTGTCGGTATCTTGTGATTGAATATGTACCGTTGGATGAGTAGCGTGCCATGTTATATAAAATAGCGACCATACATAACGTTTACCAGGTTTAAATTATATGGAGAGAATGGTTTGCCGACTTTATATTGTATTGAATTTATTTAGGTCCAACTTGATTTAGTGATTCAAGTGCCTGGTTCAATGTTAAGCTATGGATGAATGCTTGAAGCAAATTCTCATGACGCTAGGGACGATTAGCTAGAATACTGGGGAAATTATTGGCCAGTACCGAGATAGATCATTTAGAGATCCATAATACCTATTTCCACATCTAGATAGGGTTAAATCATGCCATTTGAAATCTCATATCTCCTTACAGAACTACAGGAAAATCTCTACAAATATCTTGAGAGCTTGTTGGGATATTTCTACAAAATTAGCGTAAAAATTTTATAGAATTCATGGGCCATTTATTTAAATATGATTCTGTAATCAAGTGTCATCCGGTCCGAATGTTTTGGGAAGAAAAAAAGCACTTCTAGAGATTTTCTTTTTTTTTTTTTCTTCCTCCAGTCCAAAGAGCTTTATAAGAACATCCAATTGTAAACTCTTCATTTAAAGCTTCTAAGGGCCATGTGACTGAGTCTACGAGATGATGACCATTGACCACTAACTGAATGACGATTTAACCCTTTTAGCTTTAACCCAGGGTCACGGAAAAGTGGGAGAGGTCAGAAGAGACAAGCGCTAAGTACCATTTTCACCATGATCACACGCGGATACAACCCTTCGGTAATTCACGAACAACAAGGCGTAATAAGAAGAGAGAGACCCGTGACACGGTGGTAGCTTTAACGTGTCCTAGTCCTCCAGAAGGTTCTCTCTCTCTCTGTCTATATATATATTGTGTGTGTTCATGTACCAAAAAAAAAAAAAAAAGGCCTTTATGATCACATCAAGACCATTCACTAGATTGTTTTCATGTGATCAGACGGACAGAGGCAGATGAGTACGTCGGTGGATAACCGCGCGGTTGTGGTTACGAGAAGGAAATAAAAAACATAGCAAGCAGAAGATTTTATGAATTTGAGAAAGCGATGGACAAGGCTTCATGTTGTACCCGTCAAATTTGGATTACATGCACCAGTGGCCACGCCCACCGGACACGGGTTTGAAGGGGATAAAAAAAAAAGGACGTCAGGTTGTTGTCACTTCACTTAAATGCAGGTCACTACCAGTCCTGACTTTGAGATTTAAATATTTTTACGGATCTACCTTGTGGAGTGATAAAATCTGGGCATAAGTTTACGAGGACTGTGTGCGTACGTAGTTGCAACAGCCCATGAGGTGAAGTCAGCTAATCTAAATCGGTTTAAGATAAAGTTCTATAATTATCAGTACTTGTTGACCTTTTAGTTACTAGGAATTCTTAGTGTTCACCAACTTGCTATGCAATTCTCTATATATTATGATCGGCATAAGTAGTTACACTGTGATCTGAGTGGAAGTACTCCTTCGTAGCTTGATCACAACTCGACAAAGTTTATAGATGCTGCTCGGGTTCCAGAGTCACGTAGACTAGCTACGCATGCAGCATGCACCTCCTTAATTTCTATTAGCCGGTCTTGAAAAGGCCTACTTTGTTTGAGCCCTGATACCAAAATCCAACATACGTAAAACACCGGGCCACACATGTCGCGAATCTAGACTTTTTGCCCGTACTGTTTTCTCACTCTAGAACCGTGTCGCCTATACAATAGTATTCCCTTGTATAACTATAACAAAACATCTAACCAGATTCATATATCACATAGTTTAATAGCTAAAGTAGAATGATAAGGATCCCGACTCAATGATAGGATAACATATAAATAGAATAGAAAGATAAATCTGGAGTCAAAATGGAGACCATTTATCCTTCCAATCCGATCCATTTTTTTTTTTTTTTGATCCCAACCACACACAGGACAAATGAGATAAGTGAACTTAAAAAAAAAAAAAAAGTGAACATAATAGAGTAGGTAATTTCTATACCTTTGTCTCTAATTTTAGTTTTTGATATATCTTGAGTTAATTCCTATAAACTTAAATTTTCAGAAATAAATCTCGTTCATATAGATAACCAAACATATACTTTCTATGATCCAAATAAATTTTAATAATTCTAAACTTAAATATAAAATAATTTTAAAGAATAAGAAACAAAAGCCCATAGAGATGCCTCTGGATACTCACCGAAGGTGGCGCTCCGGTAGGTAGTCCAGCCGTCAACGAAGTTACGGCTGCCGGAGATGATGGTCTGGCCCAAGCCGTCGCCTACTAGCATTATATTCCACGTCTTCTTCTTAATCTCCACGTTCTCCTTGTACGCCCCCTTTTTCACGTAGATCACGTACCTCTTCGTGCTCTCCGTTGGCGCCGCCGCCACCGCCGCCCCCACCGTCGTGTACTTCCCGCTCCCGTCCTTCGCCACCACTGCATCCGCCGCCGTCCCCGCCGGCGCCTGCAGCAGCCTCCGGTCTCCCAACGACACCCATCCCGGGAACCCGTCGCTCACCTTCCCCATCAGCCTCCGCCGGCCGGCATTTCCTGCCCCGCCGACGCCGCCGGAACCGGCGGCAACATCGCGGAGGCTGTCGGCAACCAGGGAGGTGATGGACTGGAGACCGCCGGAGACGAGGGAGCCGAGGACGCTGTTGGTCCCCTCGAGGGACTCCTTGCAGGTTTCTTGGTTCCCGAGGGCGGCACTCAGCCATGAGCGGACGTCGGAGCGGCGGTTGCCGGTGCCGGCGGTGGCGGAGGCGGTAGAGGGTTGGGAGGCAGAGATGGTCGAGGAGATCTCGTCAGAGGAGAGGTCGAGGAGGTCGAGACAGTCGGAGACGGCGGAGGAAAGGCGGAGGTTGCCGCCGAGGTTTCCGGAGAAGGTGGAGACGACGGACACGAGCTTCTGTATCTCGTCGAGGGTGGAGTGGAGGGTGGAGAGGAAGGAGGTGGAGGGGGCGAAGGAACTCGCCGACGGCGTGGAGCTCTTCTTTGGCGACGTGGCGCATTCTGGTTGGAGCGAGGGGGAGGTGAGGGAGAGCGCCGGCGAGAGGAGGAGGAGGAGGAGGAGGAGAACAAGAGAAGTGACGGCCGTTGGACATGGAGCCATGCTGAGATAACGGCGTCACAGAGAGAGAGAGAGTATATATTAAAGAGGAAGAAGGAAAGGGTGGTGGCCCGGTTAAGATTGGTGTCATACTTATATATAGAGATTATAGAGCTGAGTGCCAGCTAGAGAGAGAGAGGGAGCTTCACGAGTAGTTAACAGTTGTACCGATGAGACGGGGTTTGCCGCGCTTTCTACTAAATAAAAGCTTTGCCACTGGATGAGCTCTTTTAGTTTCCTATTGATTAATAAAGGGAAGAACATGGCGCGAAGAAAAATCTTTATACTCATGATACTATTTTTCTTATTCAAATTTGGGTTGGTGTAAGTTTTTGGAAGTCTTGTGCCACTTTGTGATTAATTTATTTCTAGGAAGCATTGCTTTTGTTCAGTTAAAAGTTCCTCATAATTTGAGATGGAACTAATGGAAGTTGCAGTGGAATTGCAAATGGGGAATAGGGAGATAGGTAGATGGAGAGTGTTTCTTTTCATGCGTTTATTGAAATGCTATAATATTTGGTTTTGGTCTCAAAATCTCACCAAAGGGCAAGGAGGTGCCAACCGGTCGGACTAAAAGGCGGTGATGAGGTTGATGTAGAGTTTAACTTGGAGGATATTATTATTTGGAGTTCACTGTTTCTCCTTCTCACTTTACCGGAGACAAGTTCTTGGTTTCCAGCATGGTGTATCAAGTTCTTGGTGCCAAAACGAGTCCAGATTTAATTAGTTTATGACTATCAAGCTTGATTTGAAATTAATTTTGAATCAAAAATTCAGGATGAGACTTGGAGTTCTCTCTCTAGTCTCTCTAACAGTAATGGAGGGGAAAGAATTACATGACTTGGCCAACATTTCTTACCTAATCAAATTTGATAAAGCGTAATTTTTAGTAGATCAAACAGGAATAAAGTTGAACCAAGTTGAACTCAGATATAGCTTGAGATAAGCTCTAAACCTTGTTCGAGTGCACCTCAACTTAAGCTTGAAATTAAAGATCTTGTAGTAATTAAACAAACGTAACCAACAATCCTCTTTTACCATTTTTAAGTGAAATTAGTGTATTAACACCTCAATTCAAAACGTGACGGCTAGTATAATCAGCAAACATATTAGGGTTTGTATATCAATGATCTAGATTCGGGTTGCACCCTCACCCTGATTACAATCAGGCTCTCCCATCCTATTTCTCAAAAAAACGGTACATTGATTTGACTGTTTCCCATCCTTAGCTTTAATATTAATTTTCACTTCTTGATGGAATTTGATCGATGGATGAAATACATAAATGTACATTTTGCATATGCATATATTTTTTAAGATTTTTCTATCAAAAATTGGTTGATGAGAGAAATGCCTAGGCTTGGACTGAAATAAGTTAAACTCTATCATTGTGATACATACAAGGAATTAAACTAATCTATATATGTATTAAAACATAGGCATCAGTATCTGTCCGCCATATGTTAATTTTTTTTTTAAGGTATCACCTGTCACATTTTTTTTTTATGGAGAAAACATCAAAAAAATTAATAAAAATATATAGAGATCTATTGGAGAGGAGAGCATGAAGATCGAAAAAAAATTTTAGGTTCTAATTAGATTTTTTTTTTCGAGTATATTGGTTTTTGTGCGAGTTATGTGAGCGACATAGACCAAAAAAATTGAGGGCAAATACGTGGAGGGGGGTTTTGAGGCGGCCGGCAAAGACGGTGAGAAGGTAAAGTACAGTAAGGAAGTCACAAGAGAGATAGAGAAGATGAGATGGAGGAGGATGAGGAAGGAAGAAAAGCATGGAGATCAGAAGAATTTTTTAGGTTCCGATTGAAGGTTTCTCAAGTATATGATTTTTGTGTGAGTTGTGGTGGTGTGAGCAGCAGAGGGCAGCAGGAAGGCCGTCGGTGCGGGGGGAGGAGTGTTGGAGGAAAGAGAGGAAGTAGTGGAAGAGAGCTAGAAAAAAAATCATATTTCATGCATGATACGGAGTTGTATGCTAGTTCTATAAATTATATTGAAAAAAAATCTAAAAAATAAAAAATGAGCTCAGTTAGGAACACCTTTGGTTTTTGGCTATGTATGTCCCATTCATCTATCTCTCTTTTTTAAATTAAAGAAATATATATTATTTATTTATCCTTTCGTTGATCAGCATGATCATCTGATTCTCTTCTTGGGGTTTCTTTTCTCAAAAGGCACACGATACCAGACGCGAAGGTTAGCATCACTGGTTGGAAAGCTATACATGGCGACATTGGTCCCGAGGAAACCAGCCACGCCATCGGGATAAAGCATCCCACCGCGCGTCGGCTCTCCGTGCCGACGTTGACACCGGCCAACCGTCACCAGTGATGGAAACCACATTAGGGGGCCCAGAAAGTACGCGGAATGCCATCCCGTGTGGACCAACTTGGGATGACAACAGTTCCGATACGAGACAGATCAATCAATATCTATACTCATCTTTTAATGAAAAGCTTTAGCCCTGCATCCGTTTGGTGTCCGTTGCGGATCAGATCGGATAGATAAAATGTATTGGATTGAAACAGATTAAATAAAATAAAAAATTTATAATATAAATATTTTTAAATAATTATAATTTTTAAATAAAAATAAAAATAAAAATTATATTTAATTAAATTTGAAATAAAATATATCATTATTGTATTCAATTTATTGTTATCATCGTTTCAAATTTTAATTGGATCAGATAAAAATTCATGCCATCCGGAGCAGATGAGGTTGGATATCTGATGCTCGTATTTATTTCAGTTGCAACCTTCCAAGGTGTCTGCATCTTTTTACGTAAATATGGTCTTGTTTTAGCCAGCAAGCGCCACACTTTCTTCGTAAATGGTCCACTCATTGCGATGGGAAAAGCCAGACAAGACATGTGGCAGCGTAAATGAGCAATAAAATTGTCACCCATCTAATTTTGAGCATGGATCTGCTGTCATAGAGCACATTCCCTCTAGTTAATTAAAACTCCAATAATAGACCTGCAAGCTCCTTGAGCTAATTAATTCCGGCCCGTCAATTTATCTTGTCATGTTTGCAACATCCAAGCAAACATTATGTGTTTTCACAAGAACGTTAGTTCAAGCTATGAATCTATTAACTTCAATGTTTTCACCAACACGATATCTATTGAAATATATATTTATTGAGAGAGCGAGAGACAAAAAAAAACATCCAACATAAATTATTTATATCTAAATATTTGGAGATGCATCATCGAAGGCTCGAAAATCAAGCTCATCTAAGAACGAGGTGTGATTACCAAATCATTGCTCCATTCACATGTACTGAGGTACATAGTTTTTTTGACGATATTTTACTATTTTTTTTATATCTTTGGAAGAGCACTGGTCGTTAGCCATCATTAAAAAAAAAATATCTACCAAACAAAATAATCTTAGATGCCATATACGATACGCTGTTCTTGATAGCTATCTATCTTCGGACATTGGCTATCGAGCGTAAAACATACATCATAAAGAATCCTAGTCATTGTTGAAGATGGCCGACATATTTAGACAAGCTCACCGTCATGCATGCCCAAGGCTTAACCTTTCACTTCACGGTGTACATTAGTCAAAATTTTCATGTCGCTGATTTTGACGCTTTTGAACCTATGAGCTCTAAACCAAAAGAATGCGTTTAATTTATGGTACTCGTCGCAATCCATTCATGGTCGGTCACTCGGATATCAAGGCAGTACCTTGGCATGAATGAGAATATACTTATCCAAGCATGGTAGATGTTCGCTCATCTAATGCGAAATGTTTGGCTCTCCTCTCTCCGTCTCTCTCCGAAAAAAAGCCCCATCCATGGATCCGTGGAATAAATATCCCACGTTCTTATTCACTTATTCGGCTGTCCCAGTTTTGCAATCAATTCCTTAATTCACAGGCCAATCTGTCTTCCCAACTACTCTATTTAATCTTCATGATTTGAATATTTGTGCTCGTGGTAGGGCCACCTGCTCCTACCTTCAAGGATGGGTTCTTCTTTTAAGTTCAATGATGGACATGGCATCAGAAGCCCTGTTCTAAGCCAAGTTGAGCGTCCTTCTAATGTTAAGAACCTCATTCATTGTGTAGACTGCCAAATTTAAGAAACAGGAGCTTTAGTACTGAGCTGACGCATTCTTTTCCATTCAATAGGGAGAGGGGAAGATGGCACCACAAGGTATGTAACGTCTTGCTTTTGGTCCACTTCAAATGGGACCAGCTAAGGGATCAAAGAAGCGTAGTGTGAGAATGTAGAAATTGAAATGCCTCTTTCGTTATTCGGACATGAACGAGCACCGACATGGCAAGACCATTGTTTGATACCTGTCCTCAGTAGAAAGTTCGATGCTTGGTATCTTGCAAAGGTGCTTTTACTTAAAAATAAGATACCTCGAATCATCATTATTCTTTTCTTTTATTATTCATATTGTTGGGTTTAATTTCGATCTTACTGGGCCGCTAATGATGACCCAGCCCAATCAAGATCATCCAAAAATTCAAAAATTAGAGGGAATAGTTGCCAGAGGAAAACAGACTACGGGATAGTTTTCTCCTGTTCCCTCCCTTATTTTTCGTCAAAACTCATTTTCACATCAAAATGACTTGGGAGAGGTGAAAGCGGATTCGATTTCATATCTGAATCAATCGGGATATGAAGAGAAATTTAAGAATCCGATTAGTATCCGTATCCGTATCCATATCCATATCCGTCAAAGAAAAATAGATATGAATATGAATAGAGGACCATTCGACCCACATCTGAATATCCGAATCTATATGCATGTAATCTTATAAAATTTTATATAATATTTATTAATTTTTTTAAAAAAATATATAATGATATAAACATATTATCAACTTAATTTATCATCTATTTAATAATATTTTTGATTCTGTAGTTATAAAATTTAATTATTTAAGTTATATCCATAATCATATTCATATTTTTAGTATTTAAATTGTATTCGTATCCATTTTAGATAAATATGGGTTTGAATTTTTGCATCCGAATGATATCCGTAACCGTATTTATATTCGTCAAACAAAATAAATATGAATATAGATATATTAGTATCCGATCTATATCCGATCCGATTTTAGTCCCACAATCAAGAGAGATATCTGAAGTTATTTTTTTATCAAAAGAAACATAAGCAATAAGAAGTTACATTTTTCTTTCATCTTATTCTTGTCTCGAAAGCACCTTGTGATTGCACATATGGCCAGTTGGAGTGCCTTACAAGAGTGAGAAGATATATGATTCAACCCCTTGGATCTTAGGAGTTTCAATTTTTTACAGATTTTACAAGGTAACTCACCAAAAATTTAGATTCACATTAATTTTTCGTTATCACATATTTTACAATGGAATTGCATCAAGATAAAAGAGTACTTTCTTATAGAAAGATCTTATAAAGGTGTTGGGTATAAAATACCCACAGCCGAAGTCCTCAGCGGAATCGACTACATGATAACTTCGTCCGGACTCTTACGGGAGCCGGACTCCGCCAACCACTACAACCGCAAGCGACCTCTGTTCGGACTCCTACGGGAGCCGGGCTCCGTCCTCAACTCCAACCGCTGGTAAGCCCCTGTTCGGACTCCTACGGGAGCCGGACCTCTCCTTTGACTTTAATTGCAGGGAGACTCCGCCCGGACTCCTACGGGAGCCGGGCTTCATCCTCGACTCCAATGGCTGCAAGACAGACTGCGTCCGGACTCCTACGGGAGCCGGACTCCTCCGACAACTTCAACTGCAAGTAGACTCCGCCCGGACTCCTACGGGAGCCGGGCTCTGTCCTCAACTTCAACCGCTGGTAAGCCCCTGTCCGGACTCCTACGGGAGCCGGACCTCTCCTTTGACTTTAATTGCAGGGAGACTCCGCCCGGACTCCTACGGGAGCCGGGCTTCATCCTCGACTCCAACGGCTGCAAGACAGACTGCGTCCGGACTCCTACGGGAGCCGGACTCCTCCGACAACTTCAACTGCAAGTAGACTCCGTCCGGACTCCTACGGGAGCCGGGCTCCGTCCTCAACAATGACTGCTGGTAAGCTCCGCCCGGACTCCTACGGGAGCCGGACTCCGCCAACCACTACAACCGCAAGCGACCTCTGTCCGGACTCCTACGGGAGCCGGGCTCCGTCCTCAACTCCAACCGCTGGTAAGCCCCTGTCCGGACTCCTACGGGAGCCGGACCTCTCCTTTGACTTTAATTGCAGGGAGACTCCGCCCGGACTCCTACGGGAGCCGGGCTTCATCCTCGACTCCAACGGCTACAAGACAGACTGCGTCCGGACTCCTACGGGAGCCGGACTCCTCCGACAACTTCAACTGCAAGTAGACTCCGCCCGGACTCCTATGGGAGCCGGGCTCTGTCCTCAACTTCAACCGCTGGTAAGCCCCTGTCCGGACTCCTACGGGAGCCGGACCTCTCCTTTGACTTTAATTGCAGGGAGACTCCGCCCGGACTCCTACGGGAGCCGGGCTTCATCCTCGACTCCAACGGCTGCAAGACAGACTGCGTCCGGACTCCTACGGGAGCCGGACTCCTCCAACAACTTCAACTGCAAGTAGACTCCGTCCGGACTCCTACGGGAGCCGGGCTCCGTCCTCAACAATGACTGCTGGTAAGCTCCGCCCGGACTCCTACGGGAGCCGGACTCCGCCAACCACTACAACCGCAAGCGACCTCTGTCCGGACTCCTACGGGAGCCGGGCTCCGTCCTCAACTCCAACCGCTGGTAAGCCCCTGTCCGGACTCCTACGGGAGCCGGACCTCTCCTTTGACTTTAATTGCAGGGAGACTCCGCCCGGACTCCTACGGGAGCCGGGCTTCATCCTCGACTCCAACGGCTGCAAGACAGACTGCGTCCGGACTCCTACGGGAGCCGGACTCCTCCGACAACTTCAACTGCAAGTAGACTCCGCCCGGACTCCTACGGGAGCCGGGCTCTGTCCTCAACTTCAACCGCTGGTAAGCCCCTGTCCGGACTCCTACGGGAGCCGGACCTCTCCTTTGACTTTAATTGCAGGGAGACTCCGCCCGGACTCCTACGGGAGCCGGGCTTCATCCTCGACTCCAACGGCTGCAAGACAGACTGCGTCCGGACTCCTACGGGAGCCGGACTCCTCCGACAACTTCAACTGCAAGTAGACTCCGTCCGGACTCCTACGGGAGCCGGGCTCCGTCCTCAACAATGACTGCTGGTAAGCTCCGCCCGGACTCCTACGGGAGCCGGACTCCGCCAACCACTACAACCGCAAGCGACCTCTGTCCGGACTCCTACGGGAGCCGGGCTCCGTCCTCAACTCCAACCGCTGGTAAGCCCCTGTCCGGACTCCTACGGGAGCCGGACCTCTCCTTTGACTTTAATTGCAGGGAGACTCCGCCCGGACTCCTACGGGAGCCGGGCTTCATCCTCGACTCCAACGGCTGCAAGACAGACTGCGTCCGGACTCCTACGGGAGCCGGACTCCTCCGACAACTTCAACTGCAAGTAGACTCCGCCCGGACTCCTACGGGAGCCGGGCTCTGTCCTCAACTTCAACCGCTGGTAAGCCCCTGTCCGGACTCCTACGGGAGCCGGACCTCTCCTTTGACTTTAATTGCAGGGAGACTCCGCCCGGACTCCTACGGGAGCCGGGCTTCATCCTCGACTCCAACGGCTGCAAGACAGACTGCGTCCGGACTCCTACGGGAGCCGGACTCCTCCGACAACTTCAACTGCAAGTAGACTCCGTCCGGACTCCTACGGGAGCCGGGCTCCGTCCTCAACAATGACTGCTGGTAAGCTCCGCCCGGACTCCTACGGGAGCCGGACTCCGCCAACCACTACAACCGCAAGCGACCTCTGTCCGGACTCCTACGGGAGCCGGGCTCCGTCCTCAACTCCAACCGCTGGTAAGCCCCTGTCCGGACTCCTACGGGAGCCGGACCTCTCCTTTGACTTTAATTGCAGGGAGACTCCGCCCGGACTCCTACGGGAGCCGGGCTTCATCCTCGACTCCAACGGCTGCAAGACAGACTGCGTCCGGACTCCTACGGGAGCCGGACTCCTCCGACAACTTCAACTGCAAGTAGACTCCGCCCGGACTCCTACGGGAGCCGGGCTCTGTCCTCAACTTCAACCGCTGGTAAGCCCCTGTCCGGACTCCTACGGGAGCCGGACCTCTCCTTTGACTTTAATTGCAGGGAGACTCCGCCCGGACTCCTACGGGAGCCGGGCTTCATCCTCGACTCCAACGGCTGCAAGACAGACTGCGTCCGGACTCCTACGGGAGCCGGACTCCTCCGACAACTTCAACTGCAAGTAGACTCCGCCCGGACTCCTACGGGAGCCGGGCTCCGTCCTCAACAATGACTGCTGGTAAGCTCCGCCCGGACTCCTACGGGAGCCGGACTCCGCCGACGACTTCAACAGCAAGTAGACTCCGCTCGGACTCCTACGGGAGCCGGGCTCCGCCCGGACTCCTACGGGAGCCAAGCTCCGTCCTCAACGTCAACTGCTGGTAAGCTGTCCGGACGCCTACGGGAGCCGACCTTCGCCTTTAACTTTGATTGCAGGAAGACTCCGCCCGGACTCCCATGGGAGTCGGGCTCCACCCACTACCCCAACCGCAAGGAGGACTCCGCCCGGACCCCTACGTGGGGTCAGACTCCGACCACGGCCGAACTTCAGCCGGCAGATCTGCACTCCCAGGCCGCAATCACGGCCACGATTCTGCTACACTTCCTGCGGCGGATTCCGTGCAGCTCCACCACTCCCTGACAGGCCGCAGTAACGATCGCAGCACTGCTCCACTCCCTACGACGGATCCCACGCGGCTCCATTACTACCTGACAGGCCACGATAAACGGCCGCGATCCTGCTCCACCTCCTGCAACGGATACCGCGCGATTCTCCCATCCGCTGGCAAATCACGACAACAAACGCCGCCCCACTTCACGCGGCAGACTCCACGTGGCACGCCCCAGTGATAGCCACGGGTCCATTCCACTACTCTTCGCAGCAAACTCCGCCTGACCCTGGGCAGCCCACTGCCAGACGGTTACAGATACCGCCATCAATCCGTTATCTTCCCCGCCTATAAAAAGGGGAAACCCAGATACGTTATCTTATAAGCTCATTTCTTATCTCAAAACTCTGCTAAATTCTCCGTTCGAGCGCTCCATTCTTGTTGAGGGAGAGAACTGACTTGAGCGTCGGAGGGTCTTGTCGGAGCAACCCCACCTCCGGTTTAGACTTCCCTTGCAGGTCCCGGCGGCGACCGCGACTTCCTCGACTCCAGCTTCTCCGACGCAAGCGGATTTTTACACCAACAGGATTGGCGCTAGAGGAAGGGCGAACCTTCACAGTACCCTTGTTCTTAAAGGAGCGTTCAACAGAGCTGCCTCCGATCATCTCCTCCGACACCCACTCCTTATTTTCCCCCGCTGGGTCCACACTCGATGCCTCCACGCAAGGCGTCCACGCGACGGTCCACGGCCTCCGCGGCCAGGTCTCAGGCTCCAGCCTCCCCTCCTATTTCTCAACCTCCTCCTCCTCCAGCGGCGGCGGTCGGCGCGGAGCAGTTTGACTTGCTGGCACAGCAGGTCAGAGGTCTCGTCGAAGCTGTGCAAGCAATGCAGCAGCAGCCGCAGGCGTCAGCGCACCCGGAAAGGGCGTCTCCGGAATGCCAGAACCCGACGGTGGGGCGGGCCACCTGGGCCAGCCGCCCCGTCCTTCCTGGGAAAACAAACCCGAGGGTAGAGAGCCCTCAATCGGACCACGACTCCACCCCTGGAAGATCCCTGCCCCCGTTCTGCCAGAGGACCCTCGAGACTCGAACTCGAGAGGATTTTCTGGACCGGAGGCTCCAAGAGATGAACCGACGGATTGAAGAACTCCGCCATGCGCCCCCCGCTTATGGTGAGGATATTTGTACTGACCCTCCCTTCTCCCAAACGATCATGCAGGAACCGATCCCGCCAAACTTCAAGCTTCCCCAGTTCGAAAGCTACGACGGGACTTCAGACCCGGTTGATCATCTGGAGGCCTTCCGGACGATGATGCTGCTTCACGGTGCTCCTGACGCCATCTTATGCCGGGCTTTCCCGTCTACTTTGAAGGGAGCAGCG
>NC_026002.2:15361763-15479691 GCF_000442705.2 Elaeis guineensis
TGCGATGTTGAAGCGGTTGATGTAGGCCCGAATGGACTCCCCTTCCCTTTGCTTGATGTTGATGAGGGATTCCGAACCCTTCCGGGGGCGCCGGCTGCTGAAAAATGGGCCACAAATTGGTGGCTCATTTGATCGAAGGAAAAGATGGTACCCGTTCAAAGCCGAGTACCAGTTCTCGCTGCTCCCCAAGGTGGACGGGAAGGCCCGGCATAAGAGGCATCAGGAGCACCATGAAGCAGCATCATCGTCCGGAAGGCCTCCAGATGATCAACCGGGTCCGAAGTCCCGTCGTAGCTTTCGAACTGGGGAAGTTTGCGGGATTGGTTCCTGCATGATCATTTGGGAGAAGGGAAGGTCAGTACAAATATCCTCACCATAAGCGGGGGGCGCATGGCGGAGTTCTTCGATCCGTCGGTTCATCTCCTGGAGTCTCCGGTCCAGGAAATCCTCTCGACTTCGAGTCTCGAGGGTCCTCTGGCAGAACGGGGGCAGGGATCTTCCAGGGCTGGAGTCGTGGTCCGATTGAGGGCTCTCTACCCTCGGGTTCGTTTTCCCAGGAAGGACGGGGCGGCTGGCCCAGGTGGCCCGCCCCGCCGTCGGATTCTGGTGTTCCGGGGACGCCCTTTCCGGGCGTACCGATGCGCGGCTGCTGCTGCTGCATAGCTTGCACAGCCGTGAGGCCTCTGACCTGCTGCGCCAGCAGGTCAAACTGCTCCGCGCCGACCGCCGCCGTCGGAGGAGGAGGAGGTTGAGAAACAGGAGGGGGGCCGGAGCCTGGGATCTGGCCGCGGGGCGTGGACCGTCGCGTGGACGCCTTGCGAGGAGGCATCAAGTATGGATCCCGTGGGGGAAACAAGGAGTGGGTGTCGGAGGAGACGATGTGGATCCGCTGAGCGCTCCTTAAGAACAAGGGTACTGCGAAGACACAGCCCTTCCTAGCGCCAATCCTGTTGGTGCAAAAATCCGCTTGCGCCGGAGAAGCTGGAGTCGGGGAAGTCGCGATCGCCACGGGACCTGTAAAGGAAGTCTAAACCGGAGGTGGGGTTGCTCCGGCAAGACCCTCCGACGCTCAAGTCAGTTCTTTGCCTCAACAAGAATGGAGTGCCGAACGGAGAATTTAGCAGAGTTTTAGACGAAAGATGAAAGCTTATAGAAAACGTATCTGGAGCCCCCCTTTTATAGGCGGAGGGGGCAGTAGCCTGATAGCGACGTCCGTAACCGTCTGGCAGTGGGCTGCCCTGGGTCAGGTGGAGTTTGCTGCGAAGAGTAGTGGAGTGGACCCGTGGCTATCACCGGGGTGTGCCACGTGGAGTCTGCCGCGGGGAGTGGGGCGGCGTCTGTTGTCGCGATTTGCCAGCGGATGGGAGAATCGCGCGGTATCCGTCGCAGGAAGTGGAGCAGGATCGTGGCCGTTATTGTGGCCTGCCAGGGAAGTGGAGCTGCGCGAGACCCGTCGTAGGGAGTGGAGTAGTGCCGTGACCGTTACTGTGGCCTGTCAGGGAGTGATGGAGCTGCGTAGAGTCCGCCGCAGGGAGTGGAGCAGTGTTGTCCGTTACTGTGGCCTGCCAGGGGTCCAGACTTGTCGGTCGAAGTTCGGTTGGAGTCGGTAGCGAGGTCCGGTATCCGTAGAGTTTGGGCGAGGTCTTCAGTCGGAATAGAAGACGGAGTCTGGCTTCCGTAGGAGTCCGGACGAAGTCTACTTGCAGTTAAAGTTAAAGGCGAAGTTCGGCTCCCGTAGGAGTCCGGACAAGGCTTACCGGCAGCTGATGTTGAGGACGGAGCCCGGCTCCCGTAGGAGTCCGGGCGGAGTCTACTTGCGGTGAAGTTGTTGGCGGAGTCCGGCTCCCATAGGAGTCCGGACGGAGTCTGTCTGCAGCCATTGGAGTTGAGGACGAAGCCCAGCTCCCGTAGGTGTCCGGGCGGAGTCTTCCTGCAATTAAAGTTAAAGGCGAAGTCCGGCTCCTGTAGGAGTCCGGACAAGGCTTACCGGCAGCTGATGTTGAGGACGGAGCCCGGCTCCCGTAGGAGTCCGGGGCGGAGTCTACTTGCGGTTGAAGTTGTTGGCGGAGTCCGGCTCCCGTAGGAGTCCGGACGAAGTATGTCTGCAGCCGTTGGAGTCGAGGACGAAGCCCGGCTCCCGTAAGAGTCCGGGCGGAGTCTTCCTGCAATTAAAGTTAAAGGCGAAGTCCGGCTCCCGTAGGAGTCCGGACGAAGTCTGTCTGCAGTCGTTGGAGTCAAGGACGAAGTCCGGCTCCCGTAAGAGTCCGGGCGGAGTCTTCCTGCAATTAAAGTTAAAGGCGAAGTCCGGCTCCCGTAGGAGTCCGGACAAGGCTTACCGGCAGCTGATGTTGAGGACGGAGCCCGGCTCCCGTAGGAGTCCGGGCGGAGTCTGCTTGCTGTTGAAGTTGTTGGCGGAGTCCGGCTCCCGTAGGAGTCCGGACGAAGTCTGTCTGCAGCCGTTGGAGTCGAGGACGAAGCCCGGCTCCCGTAGGAGTCCGGGCGGAGTCTTCCTGCAATTAAAGTTAAAGGCGAAGTCCGGCTCCCGTAGGAGTCCGGACAAGGCTTACCGGCAGCTGATGTTGAGGACGGAGCCCGGCTCCCGTAGGAGTCCGGACGGAGTTTACTTGCGGTTGAAGTTGTTGGCGGAGTCCGGCTCCCGTAGGAGTCCGGACAGAGTCTGTCTGCAGCCGTTGGAGTCGAGGACGAAGCCCGGCTCCCGTAGAAGTCCGGGCGGAGTCTTCCTGCAATTAAAGTTAAAGGCGAAGTCCGGCTCCCGTAGGAGTCCGGACGAAGTCTGTCTGCAGCCGTTGGAGTCGAGGACGAAGCCCGGCTCCCGTAAGAGTCCGGGCGGAGTCTTCCTGCAATTAAAGTTAAAGGCGAAGTCCGGCTCCCGTAGGAGTCCGGACAAGGCTTACCGGCAGCTGATGTTGAGGACGGAGCCCGGCTCCCGTAGGAGTCCGGGCGGAGTCTACTTGCGGTTGAAGTTGTTGGCGGAGTCCGGCTCCCGTAGGAGTCCGGACGGAGTCTGTCTGCAGCCGTTGGAGTCGAGGACGAAGTCCGGCTCCCGTAGGAGTCCGGGCGGAGTCTTCCTGCAATTAAAGTTAAAGGCGGAGTCCGGCTCCCGTAGGAGTCCGGACGAAGTCTGTCTGCAGCCGTTGGAGTCGAGGACGAAGCCCGGTTCCCGTAAGAGTCCGGGCGGAGTCTTCCTGCAATTAAAGTTAAAGACGAAGTCCGGCTCCCGTAGGAGTCCGGACAAGGCTTACCGGCAGCTGATGTGGAGGACGGAGCCCGGCTCCCGTAGGAGTCCGGGCGGAGTCTGCTTGCGGTTGAAGTTGTTGGCGGAGAGCCGGAAGTTGTTGGCGGAGTCCGGCTCCCGTAGGAGTCCGGACGAAGTCTGTCTGCAGCCGTTGGAGTCGAGGACGAAGCCCGGCTCCCTTAGGAGTCCGGGCGGAGTCTTCCTGCAATTAAAGTTAAAGGCGAAGTCCGGCTCCCGTAGGAGTCCGGACAAGGCTTACCGACAGCTGATGTTGAGGATGGAGCCCGGCTCCCGTAGGAGTCCGGGCGGAGTCTACTTGCGGTTGAAGTTGTTGGCGGAATCCGGCTCCCGTAGGAGTCCGGACGGAGTCTGTCTGCAGCCGTTGGAGTCGAGGACGAAGCCCGGCTCCCGTAGGAGTCCGGGTGGAGTCTTCCTGCAATTAAAGTTAAAGGCGAAGTCCGGCTCCCGTAGGAGTCCGGACAAGGCTTACCGGCAGCTGATGTTGAGGACGGAGTCCGGCTCCCGTAGGAGTTCGGGCGGAGTCTACTTGCGGTTGATTCTGCTGAGGACTTCGGCTGTGGGTATTTTATACCCAACACTCGCTTTTCCCCTTCAATGTACTTCGAGCATTGATAATTGCTTTCATTTGGTTGTACTGCTCACTAGTCAAACTAGGCTCCTGCTAATTAGAGGATCGAAGCTCTAATACCAATCTGATATAATTAGAGTGAAAAACACGATGAGTGATAAAGCTTTGAATATCTTATTTCCAGTTTTTATATTCACTTTTTCTTTTTTGTGGGTATGATCCTTCATGTTCATCTTATCATATTTTAGGTGAGGAGCCCAAAGTTTAGCCTAAAAGTTTTATCAAAAAGACCCATAACAAGCACTTTGCTCCATCATGTCATCATCTTTGATCTAAATTCTATACTGACCTAGCTATATTTCATGAAGCCTTAAAATTGTCTTTCCCATTATCCTAGCAACAAGATGAAAGTATCTTCCATTTGTTTCTGAACAGCATGGTGGAAGATTTAAGCATATCCAAAATTGTGATCCCATTCTTATGCCACATCAATTTCATTAATACTTTGGTCACTGTGTTCTTTTGTCCATCATCAAGCTTCCTCTACCTTATTATATGCTTTTTGCAGGAGCACAGGATGCGTCTTGGGCAGAAGGCCATATTCCACATAGAAGGTACCTTTGTTATCCTTTTTTGCAGGCATTCATCATAATTGTTTTCATCTGTATCTTTGTTCTGTTTTCTATTTTATAAGCTCTACAGACTTAGCTGGATTGTGTTTTGCTGTCACTTTGATAAAATGGCTGGAGGAGGTGGTCTTCATAGAGCAATGAGTTTATATCCTCTTGAGGCTGTGCATTTTTCATAGACTATCAAGTGCTAAATAGTGACATGAATGGTATGACAAGAGAATGCTCTTTCTTTGCAGCCATGAGATGTCAAGTACCCAGTATAGGCAGAGAATACACGCTTTCTGAAGCTCGCTAATTTTATCGAATACAGAATTACTTCCTCAGATTATCATTTACTCTAGTAGAGTTATGTCATTATGGAGTTGTGCTCATTTCTTGCAGCTGCACCTTACCTGTTTGCAAGTTGGTTCTCTATGCCAGGACATTGTAGTTAATAAACAATTTTTAACATAGAAACACTATTCTTGAAATTATCAAAACTGGAAACAAGAATCCTAGTCACCATGCACATAATCAGTTTATTTGCAAGCTGTATTAGGTAAACATTATATGCCACTTTTGAGAAATCCTCTCAGGAACTAGAGATCCAATTAGCAAACAGGATTATTAGTGATGAGCCCAATATAATCTATTGGAAGGTGGCTTTAAGGTCCAAGGAACAGGATAGACAGATTGATAAAATCCCAGGAAGTTGTCTTTTGGTATATAAGAAATTGCTTCACTATATTCCGATGCCTAAAGCCACTGGCCAGTCACTGCAGATCTAATTCTGGATGAACAAAGTTGATTTCTTCATTGTTTATACATTATTTTGGAATCATGATGACAGTTTATTGGATCAAAGTGCTCTTCTTCTTTTTTTTTTCCTCCCAAACTGGGAGTTGTATATGCAAGCATGTACATTATGTTTTGTTTTTTGGATTTTGGTGATGCCATTGCTGTCATGCTTTTGCTTCTGCTGTGTCATTCCCTGATTTTTGGGCTACACTATGTGCATGTGAATATATCATATACTTTTAGACCCATCTGTAACTTTCTACTGTTTCCATCTCTCCAACAATGTCTTCCACAGCATTCGTGGCTAAGTTCATGAGCATCTACAAGGGGTTCCTCATTGCAACATTTTCCTGAATGATCCCGAGCAGGGTAACCCACTAAAAGGTTCATACATGATACCTTCATTGTGTTAAGATTACTGATTCTTGATGCCATTGTCGTGGATTATCTTGGCTTTCATCCCTGTTTCTTTGTGCTTGCAGTTTTTGACATTGGGAGGACTTCATGTTTCAATCGTCATCATGCAGCTGACGTTTAGCTCGATCCCTTTATTTATTTTCTTTCTAATATGGTGGAAAAACCTGTGAATTGTATTAATCTAGCGGATCCAAACCTTGTATCCCAAAGATTTAAGAAGGGACCTTGTCTGCCATATCACGAGGGGGAGTTATGAAAAATATCTAAGTTCTTTTCCAAGTGCCTGGCAGCAAAGCTATGTAGGCCCAGGGCTGCAAATATGATTAGTCTGGTTCCGACCTAGGACCAGTTCGTCCCATCTTAGAGGCATTGGTCAGGTTTGGGTCTGATATGTGATCCATTTGAAATATTGGTTTAGGCTTGCGTCAATGTTTTCTTACCTCAAATAATGGATGACTTGGTCTGGGACCTACGGGCCTGAAATCGCTCAATTAATGGATGACTTGGTCGGGGACCTACAGATCGATGATAAAGGCCATCCATTCACTATTGCGGTTTAAGGTGAGAATTTAGATTCCAATGGGTTGTTCCGTGAAACATTATGATTGGGTACCATCTCATGTGTTGAGATTGCTAGCATGTCAGTGTTCCGAGCAGGACATTTTGAGACTCACAGAGAGGGATGGTGGTGTATCTTGTTTCATAAAAAAAAAATGAAAATGATTTTATTCTATGGGATTTAGAATTTTGATATGAGATATGCGGTCTGCCTTACAGGCATCTGCTTTATTGACGAAGGCATTGGGGATATTTCATAGTGGATGGGGTTGATGAAGCCATTATTGGTGCAAAAGCTAGCATATTTATATTATGTTATACCATAGCACAGAAATTACCTGCCAAGAGGGAATTCACAACCCAGCTGCGTACAACGAGTCCCAGAGAAATTATGTGTTTCAAGATTATCATATCCATATAGATGTATACTTGCATCTAGACGGTATTTGAGCAGGTTGACGAACACCACCATGTGAAGATTAACATCAAGGCGTTGCGGATGGATATATTGTGTGGTAGAGGGCCGGAACAATGGAAACCCCGAGCTCACAACATCAGAACCAAAACACGGTCGACCAAAATAGCCAGCTCTAAAACCTCAAGAATAATAACTATTGTCAAACAATGGTGGGGAGAAAAATACTGGCAGTAGATGGAGGTTAATTGATTCACAAACCCGCAATAGCAACTGCAACCAACAAGTGTTATTAAACCATTAAGATTAATTAGCTTCAACAGGTGCCATCAATTCATTAAGACTAACGAGTTTTTATCACTCCACATGGTTCCAATGCTATATATATGGTTGCCGCTTATCACAAGCTAGGTGACACATTCACGAGTCCAGCAAGGAGCATAATATGACTTCTAGGATAATTAAAATACAAAAAGTTTAGCTTCAAATACATCCCTCTATTCCAATTCTTCTTCTTTTTACCGGTAGATATACATGTTCTTTGTTGGAAGTAACTTGCTAAACATTTGCATCTCAATGTCAACATGTATCCAGTAGCCTCACGCCAAAGAATACTTAACAAATACACCACTCACCAGTGACCACCAACTTTCTCTCTCCTCTCTTTCGATCTATATTTATTACATCGTCAGACCGGCCGTGTACTTGACCCCGGTGGAGGGCAGCCAGAGGTTCCCATCAATGAACTGACCCACCGTGAAATTGACCGCCTGAGCCGAGTCGGTTATGACGTGGTACCCGGGCCACTTGACCCGGCCGGCCAGCCCCGAACCGGGCCCGTAGTTCATGTACTCGCCGTAGTAGAGCGTCCGGAGCGCGAAGTCCCCGTTCCACTCGAGCCAACCCTCGGGCCGGACCGCCACCCCGAGATACGACTGCATGACGACGGTCCGAGAGTATTCCTTCCAGGGCCGGCCCAAATAGGTGGCGGTCGAGTTGGTGAACCCGGCCAGGTCGGAGTCGGCGGAGACGTTGCAGAATTGGAGGGAGAAGCCGGTGTTCTGGTTGGGGTCCTTGCGCCCCTGGGCCGTGACGGAGTTCTTCTGGTCGGGGAGCGGGCGGCGGGCAAGGAGGGTGCAGCTCTGGAAGACGGCGGCGGCGTCGCCGAAGACGAAGTCGACGGTGCCGGCGATGCGGCACTCGCGGTAGAACTGGCGGAGGGAGTGGGCGTAGAGGGTGTCCTGGTAGCCCAGGAAGCTGCAGCGGTAGTAGACGGAGAGGTCGGAGTCGGAGCGGAGCGCCACCGCCTGGTGCTTCGAAGGGCCGGCTGTGTTCTCGATCGTCAGGTCCCGGACGATGAAACCCTTGCCGGAGACCGCTGCATGCATGACCACACGTGCGAGCACACGTGAGTGTCGGTATCTTGTGATTGAATATGTACCGTTGGATGAGTAGCGTGCCATGTTATATAAAATAGCGACCATACATAACGTTTACCAGGTTTAAATTATATGGAGAGAATGGTTTGCCGACTTTATATTGTATTGAATTTATTTAGGTCCAACTTGATTTAGTGATTCAAGTGCCTGGTTCAATGTTAAGCTATGGATGAATGCTTGAAGCAAATTCTCATGACGCTAGGGACGATTAGCTAGAATACTGGGGAAATTATTGGCCAGTACCGAGATAGATCATTTAGAGATCCATAATACCTATTTCCACATCTAGATAGGGTTAAATCATGCCATTTGAAATCTCATATCTCCTTACAGAACTACAGGAAAATCTCTACAAATATCTTGAGAGCTTGTTGGGATATTTCTACAAAATTAGCGTAAAAATTTTATAGAATTCATGGGCCATTTATTTAAATATGATTCTGTAATCAAGTGTCATCCGGTCCGAATGTTTTGGGAAGAAAAAAAGCACTTCTAGAGATTTTCTTTTTTTTTTTTCTTCCTCCAGTCCAAAGAGCTTTATAAGAACATCCAATTGTAAACTCTTCATTTAAAGCTTCTAAGGGCCATGTGACTGAGTCTACGAGATGATGACCATTGACCACTAACTGAATGACGATTTAACCCTTTTAGCTTTAACCCAGGGTCACGGAAAAGTGGGAGAGGTCAGAAGAGACAAGCGCTAAGTACCATTTTCACCATGATCACACGCGGATACAACCCTTCGGTAATTCACGAACAACAAGGCGTAATAAGAAGAGAGAGACCCGTGACACGGTGGTAGCTTTAACGTGTCCTAGTCCTCCAGAAGGTTCTCTCTCTCTCTGTCTATATATATATTGTGTGTGTTCATGTACCAAAAAAAAAAAAAAAAGGCCTTTATGATCACATCAAGACCATTCACTAGATTGTTTTCATGTGATCAGACGGACAGGGGCAGATGAGTACGTCGGTGGATAACCGCGCGGTTGTGGTTACGAGAAGGAAATAAAAAACATAGCAAGCAGAAGATTTTATGAATTTGAGAAAGCGATGGACAAGGCTTCATGTTGTACCCGTCAAATTTGGATTACATGCACCAGTGGCCACGCCCACCGGACACGGTTTTGAAGGGGATAAAAAAAAAGGAGGTCAGGTTGTTGTCACTTCACTTAAATGCAGGTCACTACCAGTCCTGACTTTGAGATTTAAATATTTTTACGGATCTACCTTGTGGAGTGATAAAATCTGGGGCATAAGTTTACGAGGGCTGTGTGCGTACGTAGTTGCAACAGCCCATGAGGTGAAGTCAGCTAATCTAAATCGGTTTAAGATAAAGTTCTATAATTATCAGTACTTGTTGACCTTTTAGTTACTAGGAATTCTTAGTGTTCACCAACTTGCTATGCAATTCTCTATATATTATGATCGGCATAAGTAGTTACACTGTGATCTGAGTGGAAGTACTCCTTCGTAGCTTGATCACAACTCGACAAAGTTTATAGATGCTGCTCGGGTTCCAGAGTCACGTAGACTAGCTACGCATGCAGCATGCACCTCCTTAATTTCTATTAGCCGGTCTTGAAAAGGCCTACTTTGTTTGAGCCCTGATACCAAAATCCAACATACGTAAAACACCGGGCCACACATGTCGCGAATCTAGACTTTTTGCCCGTACTGTTTTCTCACTCTAGAACCGTGTCGCCTATACAATAGTATTCCCTTGTATAACTATAACAAAACATCTAACCAGATTCATATATCACATAGTTTAATAGCTAAAGTAGAATGATAAGGATCCCGACTCAATGATAGGATAACATATAAATAGAATAGAAAGATAAATCTGGAGTCAAAATGGAGACCATTTATCCTTCCAATCCGATTTTTTTTTTTTTTTTTGATCCCAACCACACACAGGACAAATGAGATAAGTGAACTTAAAAAAAAAAAAAAAGTGAACATAAGAGAGTAGGTAATTTCTATACCTTTGTCTCTAATTTTAGTTTTTGATATATCTTGAGTTAATTCCTATAAACTTAAATTTTCAGAAATAAATCTCGTTCATATAGATAACCAAACATATACTTTCTATGATCCAAATAAATTTTAATAATTCTAAACTTAAATATAAAATAATTTTAAAGAATAAGAAACAAAAGCCCATAGAGATGCCTCTGGATACTCACCGAAGGTGGCGCTCCGGTAGGTAGTCCAGCCGTCAACGAAGTTACGGCTGCCGGAGATGATGGTCTGGCCCAAGCCGTCGCCTACTAGCATTATATTCCACGTCTTCTTCTTAATCTCCACGTTCTCCTTGTACGCCCCCTTTTTCACGTAGATCACGTACCTCTTCGTGCTCTCCGTCGGCGCCGCCGCCACCGCCGCCCCCACCGTCGTGTACTTCCCGCTCCCGTCCTTCGCCACCACTGCATCCGCCGCCGTCCCCGCCGGCGCCTGCAGCAGCCTCCGGTCTCCCAACGACACCCATCCCGGGAACCCGTCGCTCACCTTCCCCATCAGCCTCCGCCGGCCGGCATTTCCGGCCCCGCCGACGCCGCCGGAACCGGCGGCAACATCGCGGAGGCTGTCGGCAACCAGGGAGGTGATGGACTGGAGACCGCCGGAGACGAGGGAGCCGAGGACGCTGTTGGTCCCTCGAGGGACTCCTTGCAGGTTTCTTGGTTCCCGAGGGCGGCACTCAGCCATGAGCGGACGTCGGAGCGGCGGTTGCCGGTGCCGGCGGTGGCGGAGGCGGTAGAGGGTTGGGAGGCAGAGATGGTCGAGGAGATCTCGTCAGTGGAGAGGTCGAGGAGGTCGAGACAGTCGGAGACGGCGGAGGAAAGGCGGAGGTTGCCGCCGAGGTTTCCGTAGAAGGTGGAGACGACGGACACGAGCTTCTGTATCTCGTCGAGGGTGGAGTGGAGGGTGGAGAGGAAGGAGGTGGAGGGGGCGAAGGAACTCGCCGACGGCGTGGAGCTCTTCTTTGGCGACGTGGCGCATTCTGGTTGGAGCGAGGGGGAGGTGAGGGAGAGCGCCGGCGAGAGGAGGAGGAGGAGGAGGAGGAGAACAAGAGAAGTGACGGCCGTTGGACATGGAGCCATGCTGAGATAACGGCGTCACAGAGAGAGAGAGAGAGAGAGAGTATATATTAAAGAGGAAGAAGGAAAGGGTGGTGGCCCGGTTAAGATTGGTGTCATACTTATATATAGAGATTATAGAGCTGAGTGCCAGATAGAGAGAGAGAGGGAGCTTCACGAGTAGTTAACAGTTGTACTGATGAGACGGGGTTTGCCGCGCTTTCTACTAAATAAAAGCTTTGCCACTGGATGAGCTCTTTTAGTTTCCTATTGATTAATAAAGGGAAGAACATGGCGCGAAGAAAAATCTTTATACTCATGATACTATTTTTCTTATTCAAATTTGGGTTGGTGTAAGTTTTTGGAAGTCTTGTGCCACTTTGTGATTAATTTATTTCTAGGAAGCATTGCTTTTGTTCAGTTAAAAGTTCCTCTTAATTTGAGATGGAACTAATGGAAGTTGCAGTGGAATTGCAAATGGGGAATAGGGAGATAGGTGGATGGAGAGTGTTTCTTTTCATGCGTTTATTGAAATGCTATAATATTTGGTTTTGGTCTCAAAATCTCACCAAAGGGCAAGGAGGTGCCAACCGGTCGGACTAAAAGGCGGTGATGAGGTTGATGTAGAGTTTAACTTGGAGGATATTATTATTTGGAGTTCACTGTTTCTCCTTCTCACTTTACCGGAGACAAGTTCTTGGTGCCGAAACGAGTCCAGATTTAATTAGTTTATGACTATCAAGCTTGATTTGAAATTAATTTTGAATCAAAAATTCAGGATGAGACTTGGCGTTCTCTCTCTAGTCTCTCTAACAGTAATGGAGGGGAAAGAATTACATGACTTGGCCAACATTTCTTACCTAATCAAATTTGATAAAGCGTAATTTTTAGTAGATCAAACAGGAATACAGTTGAACTCAGATATAGCTTGAGATAAGCTCTAAACCTTGTTCGAGTGCACCTCAACTTAAGCTTGAAATTAAAGATCTTGTAGTAATTAAACAAACGTAACCAACAATCCTCTTTTACCATTTTTTAGTGAAATTAGTGTATTAACACCTCAATTCAAAACGTGACGGCTAGTATAATCAGCAAACATATTCGGGTTTGTATATCAATGTACATTGATTTGACTGTTTCCCATCCTTAGCTTTAATATTAATTTTCACTTCTTGATGGAATTTGATCAATGGATGAAATACATAGATGTACATTTTGCATATGCATATACTTTTTAAGATTTTCTATCAAAAATTGGTTGATGAGAGAAATGCCTAGGCTTGGACTGAAATAAGTTAAACTCTATCATTGTGATACATACAAGGAATTAAACTAATCTATATATGTGTTAAAATATAGGCATCAGTATCTGTCCATCATATGTTTTTTTTTTTTAAGGTATCATCTGTCACATATCTTTTTTTTTATGGAGAAAACATCAAAAAAATCAACAAAAATATATAGAGGTCTATTGGAGAGAAGAACACGAAGATCGAAAAAAAAAATGTGCGAGCGATAAAGGTCAGGTTGAGGGCAAATATGTGGAGGGGGGGCTTTGTGGCGGCTGGCAAAGGCGGCAAGAAGGCAACGGACAGTAGAGAAGTCGACAAGGGAGATAGAGAAGATGAGGTGGAGGAGGGTGAGGAAGAAAGGAAAATATAGAGATCGAAAGAATTTTTTAGGTTTCGATTGAAGATTTTTTAAGCATATGATTTTTGTGTAAGTTGTGGTAGTGTGAGTAGCAGAGGGCAGCAGAGAAACCGTCGGTGCGGGGCGAGGAGTGTTGGGGGAAAAAGAGAAAGTAGTGGAAAAAAGTTAGAAAAAAAATAATATTTCATGCATGTTACGGAGTTGTAAGCTAGTTCTATAAATTATATTGAAAAGGAAACCTAAAAAATAAAAAGTGAGCTCAGTTAGGAACACCTTTGATTTTTGACTATGTATGTCTCATTCATCTATCTCTCTTTTTTAAATTAAAGAAATATATATTATTTATTTATCCTTTCGTTGATCAGCATGATCATCTGATTCTCTTCTTGGGGTTTCTTTTCTCAGAAGGCACACGATACCAGACGCGAAGGTTAGCATCACTGGTTGGAAAGCTATACATGGCGACATTGGTCCCGAGGAAACCAGCCACGCCATCGGGATAAAGCATCCCACCGCGCGTCGGCTCTCCGTGCCGACGTTGACACCGGCCAACCATCACCAGTGATGGAAACCACATTAGGGGGCCCAGAAAGTACGCGGAATGCCATCCCGTGTGGACCAACTTGGGATGACAACAGTTCCGATACGAGACAGATCAATCAATATCTATACTCATCTTGTAATGAAAAGCTTTAGCCTTGCATCTATTTGGTGTCCGGATCAGATCGGATAGATAAAATGTATTGGATTGAGTCAGATTAAATAAAATAAAAAATTTATTATATAAATATTTTAAAATAATTATAATTTTTAAATAAAAATTTGGATTAAAATTATATTCAATTAAATTTAAAATAAAATATATCATTATTTGCATTCAATTTGTTGTTATCATTTTGTTTGTTTCAAATTTTAAATTGAATCAGATAAAATTCATGTTATCCGGAGCAGATGAGGTTGGATATCTGATGCTCGTATTTATTTCAGTTGCAACCTTCTAAGGTTTCTGCATCTTTTTACGTAAATATGGCCTTGTTTTAGCCAGCAAGCGCCACACTTTCTTCCTAAATGGTCCACTCATTGCGATGGGAAAAGCCAGACAAGACATGTGGCAGCGTAAATGAGCAATAAAATTGTCACCCATCTAATTTTGAGCATGGATCTGCTGTCATAGAGCACATTCCCTCTAGTTAATTAAAACTCCAATAATAGACCTGCAAGCTCCTTGAGCTAATTAATTCCGGCCCGCCAATTTATCTTGTCATGTTTGCAATATCCAAGCAAACATTATGTGTTTTCACAAGAACGTTAGTTCAAGCTATGAATCTATTAGCTTCAATGTTTTCATCAACACGATATCTATTGAAATATATATTTATTAAGAGAGCGAGAGATAAAAAAAATATCCAACATAAATTATTTATATCTAAATATTTGGAGATGCATCATCGAAGGCTCGAAAATCAAGCTCATCTAAGAACGAGGTGTGATTACCAAATCATTGCTCCATTCACATGTACTGAGGTACATAGTTTTTTTGACGATATTTTACTATTTTTTTTATATCTTTGGAAGAGCACTGGTCGTTAGCCATCATTAAAAAAAAAATATCTACCAAACAAAATAATCTTAGATGCCATATACGATACGCTGTTCTTGATAGCTATCTATCTTCGGACATTGGCTATCGAGCGTAAAACATACATCATAAAGAATCCTAGTCATTGTTGAAGATGGCCGACATATTTAGACAAGCTCACCGTCATGCATGCCCAAGGCTTAACCTTTCACTTCACGGTGTACATTAGTCAAAATTTTCATGTCGCTGATTTTGACGCTTTTGAACCTATGAGCTCTAAACCAAAAGAATGCGTTTAATTTATGGTACTCGTCGCAATCCATTCATGGTCGGTCACTCGGATATCAAGGCAGTACCTTGGCATGAATGAGAATATACTTATCCAAGCATGGTAGATGTTCGCTCATCTAATGCGAAATGTTTGGCTCTCCTCTCTCCGTCTCTCTCCGAAAAAAAGCCCTATCCATGGATCCGTGGAATAAATATCCCATGTTCTTATTCACTTATTCGGCTGTCCCAGTTTTGCAATCAATTCCTTAATTCACAGGCCAATCTGTCTTCCCAACTACTCTATTTAATCTTCATGATTTGAATATTTGTGCTCGTGGTAGGGCCACCTGCTCCTACCTTCAAGGATGGGTTCTTCTTTTAAGTTCAATGATGGACATGGCATCAGAAGCCCTGTTCTAAGCCAAGTTGAGCGTCCTTCTAATGTTAAGAACCTCATTCATTGTGTAGACTGCCAAATTTAAGAAACAGGAGCTTTAGTACTGAGCTGACGCGTTCTTTTCCATTCAATAGGGAGAGGGGAAGATGGCACCACAAGGTATGTAACGTCTTGCTTTTGGTCCACTTCAAATGGGACCAGCTAAGGGATCAAAGAAGCGTAGTGTGAGAATGTAGAAATTGAAATGCCTCTTTCGTTATTCGGACATGAACGAGCACCGACATGGCAAGACCATTGTTTGATACCTGTCCTCAGTAGAAAGTTCGATGCTTGGTATCTTGCAAAGGTGCTTTTACTTAAAAATAAGATACCTCGAATCATCATTATTCTTTTCTTTTATTATTCATATTGTTGGGTTTAATTTGGATCTTACTGGGCCGCTAATGATGACCCAGCCCAATCAAGATCATCCAAAAATTCAAAAATTAGAGGGAATAGTTGCCAGAAGAAAAGAGACTAGGGGACCTTATTTTTCGTCAAAACTCATTTTCACATCAAAATGACTCAGGAGAGGTGAAAGCGGATTCGATTTCATATCTGAATCAATCAGGATATGAAGAGAAATTTAAGAATCCAATTAGTATCCGTATCCGTATCCATATCCATATCCATAAAAAAAAATAGATATGAATATGAATAGAGAATCATTCGACCCACATCTGAATATCCGAATCTATATGCATGTAATCTTATAAAATTTTATATAATATTTATTAATTTTTTTAAAAAAATATATAACGATATAAACATATTATCAACTTAATTTATCATCTATTTAATAATATTTTTGATTCTGTAGTTATAAAATTTAATTATTTAAGTTATATCCATAATCATATTCATATTTTTAGTATTTAAATTGTATTCGTATCCATTTTAGATAAATATGGGTTTGAATTTTTGCATCCGAATGATATCCGTAACCGTATTTATATTCGTCAAATAAAATAAATATGAATATAGATATATTAGTATCCGATCTATATCCGATTCGATTTTAGTCCCACAATCAAGAGAGATATCTGAAGTTATTTTTTTATCAAAAGAAACATAAGCAACAAGAAGTTACATTTTTCTTTCATCTTATTCTTGTCTCGAAAGCACCTTGTGATTGCAGGCCAGTTGGAGTGCCTTACAAGAGTGAGAAGATATATGATTCAACCCCTTGGATCTTAGGAGTTTCAATTTTTTACAGATTTTACAAGGTAACTCACCAAAAATTCAGATTCACATTAATTTTTCGTTATCACATATTTTACAATGGAATTGCATCAAGATAAAAGAGTACTTTCTTATAGAAAGATCTTATAAAGGAATTTTCCTTTTTATGAATAAAATATTGAAAAATACCTGTGATAGCTGTGTGATTGGCTTGGGCTTGAATCCTCTTTTTATGTTCAACTCCAATGGGATATCCTCACCATGACCACTAGGATCAAAACAAAGGGTAAAAGAAACGAAAAATAGTGATCTGTTGTTCAGATCCGCAGGTCATGGATTCAGCATTTGTTTTCATCTTAGTTCTCCGAAATGGTTTCAGCCCATGAAAAAGGATCCAAAAGAATTCACCTTAATATATTAACTATCTAATCGCAATAAAATACAAATTAGCAATTCCTGCTGTTCTTCAGCAGCCATAGGTAATGTTTTACCATTGTTCACTTTCTAACATTTTCATAATAACTCCAGTATGTAAAATTGGCAAAAATTTCATTTTTTCCCATAAGGATGATGACATGGTTTTATTTTTTATCTATTTAGTGACTATATGGTATTGCTTTTGTTTTTTGTTATTATTCTCACAAACACAAAGAAAATGAACTAGATTGGAATATATGTTTGATTAAGCCCATTTAATTTTTTAAATGATTTATAAAATATGCTGAGCTTTTATAGTAGTAAGGATTTATTGCATTCAAAAAGAACGTAAATGAAAAAAAATGCTATCTTCAACATCAACCTTCATGCAATGTTTCACTAACTTGTAGTGAAATAAAAATACAAAAATAACAACAACACCAACAGGCCCTTAGCTTTTATATATGGTGTCCATTTTCAGAAAAACTTATAACCCATGACAGAAGACCCAAGAAAAATTGCTTTTCACATAATATGTTGCCCAAGTAGTTAACAATGAAAGAAAGCTCTCTTACCAAAAAAAAAAAAAAAAAAAAACATCCTCAACATGCCAAACAAAATTTAACCATCAAGTTTGGTTCATGCAAGACAGTTCAAACATCTAGTTTGGTTTTGCAATACATAATTCTCACATAAGCCATGTTAAAAAAGTACCTCCGCTCCTTAGGGTATAAAATGGAAGAAAACCTACGTGCCCACATGCGCAAAGAAGAGGAAGAAAAAACTTTGCAACATCTTGGTTCTGCTTTCACAAGTTCTGGCTCTCTAGTGCTTGATATATAGATTTCACCTATTCTTCTTATTCATGTAGTCATCAATAGAGCAACTGATTTGCTCAAAGGAGATTAATGGAGAAAATGTATCAGAGTTCTTAATTACATGACACCATTTTTTTTTTTTTTTTGTTGAGACAGTAGTTCTTAGATGACCATTGAAAGCTAGGCAAGTAACATAAAATATGGTGGAATAGTCCATCTAACTTGGAATGAAGACCCAAAGGTTTTCCCTTCAACATCAAGCAATAGAAGAGACGGCTATGAAACAGTCAATAGAGAAGAGATGATTAATGAAAGATCATTACCAAGAAACTTACCAACTGTTTCTCTGCTTTCAAAGGAAAAGTTTCAACTGTTTTAACGACAGATACTGATCGAAAAGCTGAGGCATTCTTCTAGATACATTGCATTATACTGGCAAATCTGCAATCTGGAGCAGACTGACAGTAAAGGAGTTGACTAAAATGTTTCGAACTTTGAGATGAGTAGATTCATTGACTGCTTTCCATAACTGTCTCACTTAGATTCTTTTTATTGCGAAATCAATCAAATTGATCCACCAAATGCGTTGTTTGCAAAAAAAAAAATCCTCCAACAGAAAACCTTTCCACGTGAAACCATGTAATATCTGAACAAAGTTCTGAACCCATCAGTTTAAATGATCCCACCCAAAAAAGTACAAACATAATATCTGAAATATTATACAATAAAAAACATAAAGAAAAATCTAGTCAACTTACAAGCTGATATTCCTATTCCCCTCACGTAATTTTCAACTACAATTTTTGTCACTACACCCTATTAAATTTAAACATCCATCTGGTTAATGGTTATCCAATTCTTTCTTTTCTCTTTTTTTGGTAAAGATCCAATTCTTTTCAATTTCGGTTCAACAAGTTATCTACTCCTATTACTTCTCATCAAGGTATAACAACTTACGATTCAAATTAGTTTATTTTCCTATAATATTAATGAAATTATGAGAGGAAGATGTATCAATCAAGTAATTCATGACTGTATTTTCCTGGGAAAGCTGCATCAATTTTTTTTTTGTAGATGATTAAAGAAAGTTAATTTGGTATAGAATTATTAGATCACAAGATGCTTTCACACACTCAGTCAAGGGGAACCAAAAGAGCATTCCTCTCAACCGCTTCCTTTTAGAGAGGAGGAGCATGCGAAGTGTGAACAGTTTCCATCAAAAAAGAGCGATGAATATATAAAAAGATGGCAATCTTTTCCGAGCTTGCTTGTTTAGCTGTCGCTAGTCACACAGGAATGGATCCCATTTCCAATATGCACCAGAAGCTCACCCTCGACGACTGTTTGGTGTATGAAAGGAAACAGCTGATCCTTCACCATCAAGGAAGAACGAATATGAGCTGTTGGATTGCTCCTTAAATATGTCCATATGTTTTTGAAAATTATTGATTAAAACAATTCTACCGTACGTATCTTGACCCATCCGACAATAAACTAGCATATTATTTACTAGTAAAAAGAAGCTATATTGTCATACAAACTTGGTTAAAAATTTCAAATATCCTAAAATATTTTTGGAGAGCCAAAAAAACAAAAAACTATGACCTTCTTAAAATATTTTAAAATTATTTAATCATATTTATTAAAAATTAAAAGTACCTCCTAATTTTCTGAAAAGCTGAAAAAAGAAAAAAAAATCTTTCTGGATCCAATGACCCTATTTGATATGAAGGTATTTTTTATTTAACAAATTTTTATTTTGATAAAACAAATACCCATATTAATATATTATATTATATTTAATTATATTATATTATTATAATAATGAAATAATATATAATTGTATTGTATTATATCACATATATCATTTCTTGTTATATTATCACACCATACTATAAAATAATATATTATAATATAATATTATATTATATTTCAAAGTCTAACTTTCAAAAGATTACCACCCCAATGCGAAACAGGGCCTTATTAAAGTTCCCTTCTTCGCCCTCGCTGCTGCATCCCCTCCCCTGCCAACACGACCCCACCCCACCCTTTCTTTCTGTGTGCGATCTCAATAGCTTCTCTCCTCTCTTCTTCTCCCATCGCCACGGGCACGGACGATCGCAAGGCTGCTCCTTTGTTGCCCTCGGGTTCCCGGACTTGGTCTCCCAAAGGTTCCTCTCCCCTTCTGTATCTCTCTCTGTCTCTGTGTTGATTCCTTTTGTTTCGATTATCGCTTGGGATCTCGCTTTGCGTTGTCTTTGAGGAAGCGCTTACTGAATCCGTGTCGGAATTGTGTGATCGGTCTGTCGGAGATTGGAATTTCTTCGATGGGTTCATGAATTTATCTGCCTTACATACTTTGGTGTTTTTAGTTATTGCATCCTTATGATTTCCATTTGGTCTGAATAACCCCCTAGATCTTTTAATTTTTTTTCTTTTCTCTTATTGGTTTTTCTATTTGTGCAATTTTGTTATATACATTGAAACATGTAAGCGTGGGGATTGACGATTTAACAATTCGTAATGCTTGGTTTGATGATACGACATTATCCACTGCGTTACGAGTTCAAATTGAGTTCACATCATAACATCTGTTTTCCCATTTAAATCTTGCATAGGATATAGATACAATTTTAATGCTGATAGTGCATACCGTATCTGAAGAATGTTATGATGACAAACTTCTTGTAAAAAGAATCTGAAAAATCTTGCCCGTTCTGGAAAGAGACATGAGATTCTGACAGGTGAGACTGACCTGGCATGTGATGTTTCTTCCAAAAGGGTGAGATTTTTGAGGATTGTTTACGTGAAATAGTGGCTTCTCTTGGTTTGCGTACAGAAAGCTCATTGTTCACCCTTTACATTGGTTTATATGCTAAACTTACTATGCTTTTTTCTGTTACTATGTCAACGTTGCTGTATAAGATTACATGTGTGCTGGTGTCTTCTTGTCATTTTCAGAGTTGCTTCTTTAGGTTGGAATTCTACTAATTAATACCATCCATTTTGTAAAGGTCCAAGTTGAGTTACTTAAAGAGCATTACCTTTGGGGATTTATTAAAAGGGCGACGGTCTTGGCTTTCCAATAGTGAGACTGGCTATTGCGAATGGCAGAGAGAGCCTGTGTGAAACGCCTTCAAAAGGAATACCATGCAATTTGTAAGGTATGCTAATCCTATATTCATAATACTTAGCAAGGTATTACCACTTCCTGTATCTCCAAGACTCCAGCTACCGCCCAACCTTCTTGTTCAGCTCATGACAAAAAAAAAAAAGAAAAGATATCAGACTGACCAGGCAGTGCAGAAGCTTATAATTTGGTGAAATTTAGGGGAAAAAAGTTGATCATTTATTTCAATGATGAATGTAGTAATTGTTAAAATGTCATGGAGAACTTTGCAAGTTCCATGAATTTTGTTTTTACAGGACCTTTTATTGCAAATTCAGTTGGTCTTGGTGGGAAATATATGCAATTTTATAGTTTCTATTCACAATATGTTTTTTTTTTACCAGAGTGCTCTATTTCCTGATAGTGATCAAAGCTATATTCACTATGTTTTTTCTATCTTGATTCAATCAGTTCAAAAATTTGCAGGAACCACCCCCGCAGATTGTGGCTCGTCCTTCACCCAGTGATATTTTAGATTGGCGTGAGTAATTTAACTTATTTTATCTCTGTTTTGTTTTGCATATAGTTTTCTTTTCATACAATATCACATAGCACTTTTTGGTTTGCATATGCTGTATGTGCATGTTGTATGATATTTGCAAGATCTCTTGCTTGTTGCACTGTGTATTGTTTTTCACAACAATGAATAAGTTACTTCAAAATTTACATTAGCCGTGGGTTTTACTTGTACTGAGTTCAGATAGTGCTGCAAGCATAACAGTTATTTCTTATGTTAATCTGTATAAGAAGCATGTGCGACAACCGAGGAATTCTTTCTTCTGTATTTTATCTTCTTTTTCCTTTTTCACTGCCTAATGAAATCTTCCCACATGGGAATATTTGTAATAAATTATTTAGTAGCTGGTATATCTAATTTGTAAAGGAAAATGTTCTATTGTATTTTTAATGAAGATCAAGCAAGCTGCCTTATTTGTTCCACTATTGTTGCAGCATGGGAGGTTCAACCTCAATAATTACATAATTCTTCCCTAATGTCCTACCTAGGGCATTTGCTTGGTTGGAGCTTAAAAGAATACTGATTATTATTCAGAACTCAATGCTTTATTTGTCTTCCATTATTGAACATTGACTGAACCATTTATATCCTATGGTCTTTAATTCTTCAGTTTGCACTTTAATCTAACTCCTTAATGTTTTTTGGCCAGTAAATACCAAGATGACGAGGCTGTTGGTGCCTGTTATTATCATTTATTTTTGTCTTCTTGGTTTGTCATAGAGATTCCAACAGTATTGAGCTAAAAGATATCATCGTATGTCTTTTCTTTTTTTTTTGAAAATGTGCATTCCTTGCTGTCATATCTTGCTTTTTGAGTTCCCATTTTGATGATTATAGACCTTATTGCTCTGCCCGCTAACTAGGCTCTCACAAGACACAACTCAATGTTTTATTTGTTTGTTGCGATGCTCACCTTCTTATTATTGAGCGTCTACTCTTTTCATTCTGTACACATTTTAGTTGTTTGCTCATTGAAATGTGCTTGGGTTTTTGCAGAAGTCAAAAAAAAAGGACATGCCTTGGAGGATTTATATAAATCCCCAAAACCCAAGTACTCTATTATAGCCGCACTATAAGTTGTTATCATTGAACAACATTGAGGGCTGCATGTGCATATTCAGAGTTTTTAGCAGTAACTTTAGTAACTGACATGGGTTCAGTATTTTGAAGTGGAATTGATGATTACATTCCCTTTTCTTTCAGATTTTGTACTTGAAGGAAGTAAAGGCACACCATTTGAAGGTATATGATGTTTGGCTCATATTTCTTATTTTGCTGTGCATAAAACAAGTTGGCACTTTCTATACGTTTATTGTCATAATCCTTTGGTGTATCGCTTTTTATAGCAGTGTTCGTTCATTGCTTTAGTCAGTTTCAGTAGAATTACATCATGTTATTTCATTTGTTGCAAGCTTTCCTACTGTTTTTGTTTTTGTCTATATCTGTCTTCTCACACTAATATCTTATGAAGGTGGATATTACTATGGAAAACTCAAGTTTCCACCTGATTATCCCTACAAGCCTCCCAGTATCAGGTAATAAAGTCCTTAATATGAATTCCATTGCAGAATATTAAGGGCTAATTATCTTGATTGTATCTTGCATTTTTATCACGAAGATTTACTCGTCTTGTCTTGTGGGTTTAGCATGATCACTCCCAATGGACGTTTTGCCCCTCACAGAAAGATCTGTTTATCCATGAGTGACTGTAAGTTTTATGATGAAAAACACATGAATTGTTTAATTTGGTATTTAGGTGTTATTTAACATAACTTTATTGTATTTCAGTTCATCCAGAGTCTTGGAATCCAATGTGGTCTGTTTCAAGGTAAGGGCAACCAAGGCAGAAGGATGAAAATTCTCCATTAAGCTGAAGTATTATTAAACTTTTGTACTCTGCTTCGAACTTCCTAGGGTTGATTCAAGTGCATTCATTATATGTAACATTGAGTGAATGCATTCTATCAAACTAAAAATTAACATTTTCTTAATTGACTTTAATACTTGGTAAGGTAAAATTTGAGTATTGTTTATGTTGACTTTTTTATATTATTTTTATTGTAACCTAGAACATTTGTTTGTAAAAGTTATTATATATTTTTACGGCTCTGACTTGTAGTAATTGGGTGCAGCGTTCTCACAGGCCTTCTATCCTTCATGGTACGTTCCTCAAATCACCGTTGTCATCAGTACACATCTTATGCTTCAAAGTCAGCCAAAATATTCAAGGAGCACATATGTATAAGCATTAATTTTACTTTCTCTCCACCATTTGAGAAAAATTGTAACATTCTAGAAATATCTGTACTTATAGTGGTCTATATACTCCATAGTAAGTTTCCTACCTCAGACTTTATGGCTTGGAGGCAATGCTTGATGGGATTCATCATTTTTTTGAGGAAGAATTTTTTTTAATCATTGAAGACAAGATGTATAATTTGTTTGAGATTGCTGGCTGGCCTTCTTTTCTCCCTTCACTCTGGAGAAGCATCTGAAACTTCACCCAGTTTTTGTGGTGCTAAAATCTTGCTATCGTGTTTGTTTAGTTTGATCCCAGTAGACACATTAGGAGAAGAAGAATATTATATTTATGGTAGAAAGGTTGCTGAACCGTGAATATGAAGGGAATGGATCCTAATTATGGCATCAAAGGAATGAAAAAATGTTATTAGTGAACCTCCACTTTGGCCTGCAAGTGGATCTGGGTGGGCCTTGTGGGTGCAAAATTATATATCCTGGTCTAAGCCTGTTTAGATATGGATTGGCATCAGTTGATCTAAGTAGGGCTTAATTGATTGATTGTAGTACTTTTTTGGCCCTTTTGGTTAATATTTCCAAGATTTGCATTTGGGATTGGTCATATTTTCATGGTTTGGTTTAGTTTCACTATAGTTAAATTACTCAAAACCATTTCAGATCTGGAATTTGGACATGTTCTCAGATCCAGGATGTGTAAGGCCATCTGCTAACCTGCTCTAAATTCTAACCAATTTTATAAATTCAGATTCTTTTCCCAAAAGAATAGCCTGCTATTCTTTATTTTTTTAGTTGAATTTAGCAACTTTCTGATGTCAATGTTCATGTTTGCTGAGCATGCAGATGGATGATGGTCAGACCACTGGCAGCATTAGGAGTACAGATGATGAAAAGCAAAGACTAGCCAAGGCTTCACTTGCTTATAATTGTGAAAGGTAGAAATCTTTTGATTTTACATGCTAGATTCATGTCATGAGATTACATCATAAAGTTATGATGTCTTAGATATATTTTCAGTATAATGAGAAATTTGAAATTTTATAATAACTGAAATTTCAACATATTACATCAAAATTTCATTGGTGGCACCATGAAAATTATGGTTGTTTAAATCAAGTTCTACTAGTAAATTTTTGCAGTTCATCTTGTGATTGATATGTCATAGTTTTGCCATATTTCGGTATTCCAAGAGTTGGAAATGACTCAGTTAGGCTCCCAGTCTTCAAAAGTATTATTCTGTCTTTATGTGTGCATATGTATATGCTAAAAAGGGCCTAGGATTCATTAGTTCCTATAAGCAATGAGTTAGAACTATTGGTTGGTTAGCAAGCTTTTTAACATCTTGATCAGATTAGACATGAAACATGAAAAAGTGTTCCTTTTATTTTTGGTATATTAAAGTAATGTCAGTTGAATTATGAAAATCATGTAAGCACTTGTTAAAGTAGGAGTAGAGTTGAATTATGGAATTGATTAGTTTGCAGTTAAATCTTTTGGATTGGAAATCCCTAGCTCTGAATTAAGATGGACTTCTCATTTTAAAACAAAGGTCGGGAAAGACCCTCCACACGGATGTTGTGGTGATGTTTGTTCTTGCCATATATGCATATTAGGTGTTGTGACCTGCAGCCATGCGAATATGCTGCCGCATTATAGATGTGACCTGAGGTTCCATATTAATGGAGATTGAATTTTGCATCTGTTTTTTGAGAAAATTGCAATTTGTGCTGTTGATGTAAGCTTTTGGCTATCCAAATCATAATTCTGCAGTTTATAGAAAATTTGTCTCCATATGCTTGCATGTACCTCTCATGAGAGTACTGGTTCTCGGAAAGCTTATTCTCTCTCTATTAACAGCAAAAACTGTCCAAGCTTCAGGAAGCTTTTCCCAGAATATGTGGAGATGTACCAACAACAACAGGTCTCAGAGGAGTCTGTATCATCGCAGCGGATGAGTGAACGTAGGAGCTCTCCTCCTTCCACTCTGGTTGAACAAGTTGCGAGACTTAAAGGTGAAGACAGAAGGATTGTACAAAATGCTGGAGAGAGAAAGCAGATGCCATTCTGGTTACTGCTGTTGATGGTGTCAGTCTTTGGCATTGTGATGGCATTGCCCCTGCTGCAACTGTGACTTGATCAGCAGAGATTGCATACCAACAGTATGCAAGTTCTGGCGCAAACTTTGACCTTGAAAATGTTAATGGTCTTAGATTCATGTACTGAAGAATTTTGTATAGTTGGTTGATGTCCTTTGACATTTCTTGATGAACATGATGCAATGTTCTAAATATCTAGTTTGTTACTGACTAGCAACATGGTGCCCTGCTTTTCCTCTGAATTTGCTGTGTTATTGTTTTAGGATTTTTGATGTGCCAAATCTATGAATCATCGCAACAAGATTCCAGGATGCCAATTGATTTGCTGTGAGGTAAAATGGCTGAGAATTTCATCTCTTAAGTAGAGAGAATATGCAGACATTTTTTCCTTTGTTGATATCGAGGCTCTGCAGTGGGAAAATGAGCGACTCCAGGGAAAATATGCATGATTTCCGTCCCCTGCCGGTGGCTCTATGATGCCCAAAGTATGCCCTACCTACTCTAGGTACAAGTGGGAACAGGGAGAGGTCCTGTTCTATGGAAATCAACATTTAAAAAAAAAAAAAAATTTAATCCATGTATGTTTGAAGTGTTCTTTTTTCCAAAAAAGAGACCGATCCGTGCTATGAATATCTGGGTGCCTTCATTTGGAGATGCATCCTCTTAAGGTCTAAATCCATTTTGAATCCAGCATCTCTGATGGCTAAGCAAAGCGATATTACTAGCAGGTCCCTATCATTGTATGCGCTGAGTGACACGATTCCCTCTAAAAGCTATTTGTGAACTGTTTATGACAAAACCACAAAGAAAAAGGGACATGATCTTTATCGGACTACGTCTCTACGTGGGTTAGTAGATTATTGATCTGTGGATGACGGCACCAATGGTCAAAAGACACTCATGAGAGAATTTGTTATTCAAAGGAATTGTAAATTGATTCAACTCCCTTAGTCTGCCTCTCTGGGTGCAAAATTTGGTTTTCACTCATTATTTCATACTACATAAGATGGCGATTACTTGGTTTACAAATGTTTAGAGACACCAGTATTAACGCTGGCTACCCCACAGCTCTCCATTGCAGGACAATTAATCTTAGCAATTATAATATATGATCTAAAAGGTGTGAGAAATACGGTACAGGAGCCCCTCAAACCTCAATTTCAATCTAAAATGAGTTCGGAGTTCGTATTCTCTAAAATTTCCCTGATAGGAATGTTAAAACACTCCATTGAAATTGCTAAAAATGTAGTCAAAGATCAATAGAAATACTTCCTCGATTATCACAAGCAACAATTATGATTCACAAATACAGCATAACGACAAGAATCTCAAACTGGTTCACTTGCTATCGGTTTATATCGATAACTTCCGTTACAAGTTCCTAAGTGCAACTAGCTTGTCATGGTTTAGCAAATTTCATAATGTTGGTTATTGAGAAAGAAGCGTCCTTGCAATTATATATACAGAAGCGCTGTCTACCTTATGCATTTGAGTGTGGGACAACAGAGAACACTCAATTTGATTTTAGACCTGCTACCTTCTATCGCTAATCTAATTGATCAAATTCATTACCCCGCTTTATAAATTTTTTGAAAGCAAGGGACCTGAAACAACTGTAAAAATCCTCGACAAAAGGTTAAGGAACTCAGCCTCCATTTAAACTCATCAGATATTAAAGGCCACTATTGCAGGATAGCTCCTCCAAAGATGTTTGAAGTGGCGAGCTCTAAGGAAGTGCCAATGAGACCAGCTGGTGCTCTACTTCTTGCCAGTTATGAACCTTGGTCACCAGGGGGTGTGAAGTTGCAGAGCCAGTCTTGCACCACGGATACGAGTTGTCATAGTCAAAGAGTAAGACTCTAATACCTATATCTGCACATTCGAGAGCATATCTTGGGTTGTCGTCAATCAGAATTTGGGCTCCCAAAGACCTGTGAAGAGCAATTCCATATATTAGTGTCGAAAAATCCGAAGCTTCGATGCCATTTATGGAGATGAAAGAAGAAAACATAAATCCTGTTGGAGAAAATAAATTCAAATCGAGAACTAGCCTAATCTGTATGGTTGGAGCTAAAGGTCAAATTGAGGATTATTTCATTTCTACAGAAATGAAAGAAAATGAAATGGAAAGTGAAAGAGCTTCAACAACAAAAACTCCTGAGAAATACCAGTGCATGAGTCCTGAAACTCATTAAAAAGGAATATAAGGTAAAAGAAGCATCAGATCAGACCTGCCAAAAGACTCAAGTTACAGAACACCCTGCATTAAAACATAGTATTTGATTGTAATTTATTCACGAAACTTGGGCATGTGTTGGAATGAATCCTCACACGGTCATGCCCATTAGGTCATCAGGTCAAATGTACACAAATTAAATAGATGAAGCAACACAAATTCATAATGTGCTACAGGCACAGACTCATGAAAAGAATGAAAGGATGAAATAAAGACACCAACATGCACACTATGCTCTAAGTACATGATATACAATTTCTCTAATAGTTCAATTCTACTGATGCATCTGACATGGTCCATCAAGCACATTCATATCAAAATACTAGCAGTTCAAGGTCATGTCGGGTTTCCAAGGACACTTGATGAGCAAATGGGTCCCCACATGTTGCGGGAGAAAAGCATGTTTTCTAAAATCCAAACCGTTGCCCGTTGGTGATATCCGATATGCAAGAAAAAAAAAAACAACTGTCTATAAAAAACTAAGATTTTACGCCCCAACGGACAGAGGGCATCCTGCCGTCCCGTCCTGTTCCTATGAGAAAACGGGACCAGGACGGGCTCAGGACTCCAAAATCCACCTTGCAGCGAGAGAAGAAGAAAGAGGAAAGAGAAAATGAAGGAAAGATGAAGAAAAGGGAAAAATGAAAAAGAAAGAAAAGAAAAATGAAAAAAGAAAGGAAGAGAGAAGAAAAGAAAGAAAAAGAAAAGGAAAGAAAGGAAAGTAGAGAAAAAGAAAGAAAAGAAAGAAGAAGAAAAGAAGAAGGGGAGAAAAATGAGGATATCCATTGGGATGCATGACCGGGACTGCTGTTGGGACGGAACAGGATAGTGGGGTGTCCCGTTCTATGGAGAAACTGGGACACCTTTATCCCACGAGATCTAAAACCTTGTAAAGAACATTATTCCAATGTGTAGGTTCATCTTCTGATAAGCTGCTTCAAAATTTTACTAAAACAATGAAAGACATGCAAGCATAAAGCAAATAGTAGAACTAGTCATGGTTTAAGCTAAAGAGAGCATTGAACTCAATCAATATGGCTTACCTGCAGATCTCAGATTTTGGCCGTGATTGTCCATCCAAAGCAAAATGATTACCAAAGTGAATCTCCTGAAACAAGCCAGGATAATGCTCTTCAATCCACTTCAGTGTGTGATCTTTGATTGCATTCTGCCGAGATCTTTTCAAAGCAACAAGTTATTCAGATAAACTGCATCGATTGTGATGAGTAAAAAACATAATAGTTGCATGCTTCAGAAGTCAGAATAAGAATCCCATTAGAAAATATCTATATGAGGAAGACATACGTCACCACTGATAAATTGCAAAATGTGGACAGTCTATGAAGAGCATGTCGAGCACCTGGGATAGGATGAATACCCTCTTTGAAATAAGTAGTTTTAAAGAACTCATGAACACGGATATCAGCTGCCACAATAAACAAAAAAAGCTGTATATAATCAAAGAAGAAAATGGTAGATATTGTCGCATACAAGGAATAAAATTCTACTGTATGGAACAAACAAAGTAATATGCAGCATGTATTATAATATGTGGGATACTGAGTGATACCTTCCGTTCGAGAACAATTCCATATCTGTTAAGAATTACATACAAATACACAAGCATGTGAGTTGCAACAGAGAACTCGCAAAAAGTGTGATCATTCATTATATTAAGGAAGATCAAGAACAAACTTCCATATGCCTAATCACCAAAAAAATAAAAAAAGGGTGAAGCCATTGGACGGTACCTTGAAGAACTCATATACATGGTACTCTGACATTGAGTGAATAGAAGAGTAGCGATCCGCAATAAATTGGTTTAAAGCTGAGAGAAAGCTTCCAAGGACTGAAAATCAGATAATCACAAGAACCAAGATATTAGATCATATATCCATAGAAAGATACATAATAGAATACAATCATTTAACCATGAATTAATACATGACCTCTGTTTGCAAAAACAGAACTATGATGCTTAGAAAAATACTGAAATTGTTGCTTTCCTTTTTTGAGAGACTTAGCTCCCAAGCTTACAGAAGAAATGCTGAGAGACCAGATTAAATAATATAAATCATCAACCATAAAGTTTTGGAAGAATACCAGTGCCCCTGTTTTATATTTGCAATAATTTACAGCTTCCATTAAAGAACACAATGACATTAACATGACAATTTTAACATAATGTCAAAGAAACTTATAAATAATCTACTAATACATGTACCAGATTTTGCAGAAAGAAATTATATTAAAAGGACACTCTTCCAACATAAACTGCTCAGAGTCATCTGGCTAATTTTGGAGGCTTATTCCTCAGAACTTCAGAACTCATGCCTCTCGTATGCTTCCAAGTGTGACTGCTACATCAGCAATTAAAGTTGCACCCAAATACTTACAGGTCCTTCAACTTATATTCAAGGGTTGCAGTTCCAATGAACAGAAAAGATTAAGAGATATCATGGATGGCTTGCAGGCTGTAGCACATGGTATCGACATTTTTGTCAGATCTTGGGTCGTGGTTTCTTCTTATGCAAGTGATCCTGACTCAAAAGTGACACTAAGTGTACAACTGAAAAGTGATATAAAGACTCAACTAGAATTTCCAAAGGAATGACACCTTCTATGACAGTTTCTAGACTTCTACAATCTATTCACCATGGGCGACAAAAATATATTGAACAAAGAATCTAACCCTCCAAAAGCATTATGTATGAAGAACCGAAGGCAAAGAGAAGGAAAAGGAAAAAAGCAATGGATAAAAAATAAATGCACATCCCAACAACACACAGCAAAAAAATGAGCTTGATTTTTCTGTTTTCCTTTTACACTAGATGTTTGTGTAAATGGACACCTAGAATTTGAATACTGGGTGTACTGGCCATTACCAATTGCACAAGCCATGAACCAGTATCCAGTACCCCATAGGGACATTCGTTGGCCAACTGGCCTGAACCAGCCCTAAATTGACTGTGTACTACTCAGTGCCAAGATTAAAGGTGTTTTTACACCCTCCTCCCCCTCGCTTGGCTTCTACTCTATATCATTCCAGCCATTCCCTATGTTGGTAAGCTTTTGTATGACATAGTATGTACTTTACTGGCACGTAAAGTGTATGATCTGTACTATGATTCATTAAAACCTAGACAGAAACTATGTATAAGGACATATCCAGGAAATTATGTTATTGATGAATTTTCTTCCAAAGTGAAAGGTTAAACCATCTCTTAATGGAAAAACATGTATGCTGATCATTAAAGGACATGTAAATCACAAAAGCATATCAGTACAGTAATTTCAATAGGATTATCTTCCCAAGCATTATGCATCTCTGATAATCATCTCTCAGATGTCTACCATTGTCCCATCTCCTACCAGAAAAAAAGGAACAAATATGGTTTTCATAAACAATCATAAAATCACATTTGAGCTTTTCAAGAAAAATCCTTTTTTATCATTTAATTGCATAGCTAAAAACTTGCAAAGAAAGGGCAAAAATAATGGCGATTATGTTTATATATGTTGCCAAGCATGAGCACATGACTATTAAAGGCATCTTACCCAGATTTTAGACATACATATGGATCTAATTAGGGACTCAAGCACAGAGCTGGGCCTTCCCAAAAAAAAGGGCAAATGGTACAGCATGGGTATCTAGTGCAACCATTCATACACTAAGATACGACAAAAGTTGATGGTTTATTTTACAGCTATAAATAGATGATCTTACAGAGTTCCTAGCCACTATGCTTATGGGTCAACCACCTAGACCTGCCCCACATGTAACCCCCCAATGCCTAGGCCTAGAAAGCCTAGGTGGACTGGACTATCTTTTAGGTGAGTAATATAGTAGGTAAGGCAGTTTGAGGAAATATGAACAATGCCCAAATATCTTACTTAGCTACAACTCACAAATTTTATTAGTTATTGATTGATTGTTTGCTTCAAATGTTTCACTGATTATTCATTATTCGCTATTCTTGCTTGCTGTATTAAAATTCTTGAAAATGTTTTTTGGCCAAAAAATTAATACCATGGTATAATATGCAAGAAATTTGCATCACTACTAGTTGATGTCATGCCACACTAAAACAGAAACTCAAATAAATGTGAAACCTTCTAATATATTTCTACTAGTTTTGTGTATCTATATTTAATCCACCTAAGCACTCGCCTAAGCACCATACAGTCTTTTGGCCACCTGCCCCGCCTCTATGCTGCATGGATCAACTAATTTGGATAGATGGTATGATTAGCTTAGTTTTTAACAGCAGTAGACTTACCAATGATGCATATGATGAATTTGATTTTCATGATTTGCAGTACAAACAAGCATGCTTATAGGATCTACCAAAAGTGGTTTGCCTTAGTGGAACATTCAATTTGAAGAGCAATATACAGGTCAAGAAACCTTAAAATAAGTCACAAATCAATGGATCTTGTTTGCCTTTAACATCTCGGTTCTCTAAGCAATACCTATATCTGACTTCACGTTCAAGTGGTGCTGCATAGGTCCTATTGACGCTCTTAAAATGCACCTCCATTTCTTAATTTAAATGCTCATCATTTTTGTCCATATATGTTGTAAACAAAGCCAGTTAAAGATGATTTGACATCTAGTGCCCATCAAAGCTAAACTAAAGTTTTATCCAAATCAAGGATTTTTATACCAGGATAGGACATCTTAATAGTAGTTTACTACTACAGTATGGGTATGGTACACAATTGGAGGTGAGACAGCAGCAATACCATGCGTCAGTACAGTACCATATCGAGCCCTCATACCATACTAGCACCTTACCAGCACAGAAAGTCTGGTACCAGGCAGTATAGCTCAGTATAGCAAACCTTAATCTAAATAAAGAACACAAGGTTGCAAAACCATTGTTGATAAGAACTTATGACTACAACCAAGATCAAAATAGCCCCAAATAGTCTAGATCTCATCCTTCAATCAGAATCAATTAGGATCGTCATATGTATATCAGTATTATGGATCTTACAATCCCTTAAAATATTGGATCTAACTTAATCATTGTTACTTACATATCCAATCATATGAAAATCCATTTTTTATTTTTCTGTTTGAATTATGGCATTTAAACTTATTTATTTAACACTAATAAGCTTTGAGCATGTAAAATTGATAAGCTCATCACAAGAGTTTTTAACTACTAATAATGTATAGAAAAGGACATTTTGAAGTTCATGAATAAAAAGGAAGAGGCAGATTTCAGTATTCATACAACCATTTATTCAATTTGATTCTAATTTTTTCCCTAATATATTGCATATAAAAGAATAACTAGATTGTAAGTGGTATAGCTGCATTACTGGCTTGTCAGACATACTACATGTGGGCTTATGATGGTGGAAAGTGGAAAAATTTTGTGTATTGCTTTTTTAATTTAATGATAGTAATTTAGCACATTCTTAATTTTCACATGTCTTTATATTTTTAAATTTCTAAAGAAATCAGGGTGGTCCTCTCAAAAGAAAAAAAGAAATCATGGTGGAAATCTTACTATCTGTTGTTCGATCCATGACCTCATCTGATCTAACTTCCTATAAGATTTGCATTTAAACCTGATCCAAGAAGCATGATGCTTAGCTGAGGAAAATAATGGAACACAAAACTTGGATAATGAGAAGTACGAGGACTCAACTCTACATACAAAGGCAAGAAACTCCTGCCCACATATCTTATGGTCATGCATCCACCATAGTCAAGGCCATGATATGGTAAAGGGACCTGGCCATTTAGCATATCTCCTGCTCTAGAAAAAGAACTAATATAAGGGCTGAAGCCATTTTAAAGCAGCAGATAGAGGACATGTTACTCACCTCAAAGCAACACAAGAAGATGGAACTGTTTTGATGAATTCTTGTCTAGAGTTAAGCTTTCTATTTTCCAAATACACACACACACACTACCACTTTCAAAAACAACAATTAAAAGAAATAGAAAAGTAGGTCACCACCTTCTAGACTAGTAAAGCATTAAAAAAATTCAAACATCTCCTATTGACCCCATTATTCTGAGTCAAGGAGATATCAAATGCAATCTCAACTCTACCTTTTCTAAATATTCCAAAACCAAGTGTTGCAACATAAGGTAAAGTTAATCCCCCCCAACATCTTTCTACTCAATTTCTTATCTTTTTTCCTTTTCTTTTTCATTTCTTCCTATTATCTTTACATTCATGAACTGGAGAAAACAAAAAATCCTCAGACTTCTGTCTTCCTCTGCTAAAAGCTCAAAGGTGAACAGCAGTGTGAATCAATGTACATATATATAAGCAATTTATCCAAGATATAATCAACAAAATTACTAGGGTAAAAATAATAATTAATGTCTCTACCTCTCCAAAAATAATCCGATTTAAAGAGAGAAAAATTTGCGGCTTTCAGATGACAGGTTGTGTATCATTAACAACCAGAAACTGCTTGAGAAGGTCTATAACAGTTTTTCTATTTAGAGTATTTGTATATAGTATTCTCTAAAAACTAATAACTTAACACACGAACAGCTAAACCCCAGGTTGGTATGCCCTATTTCAGTGCAAGGGTATAATGCTCTATGGGGTAACAGTAATCTTTCTGTAAATCTATAAGGTGGCAAGGAATCATTCTTTTCTAAAATTCCTTACAAGATATCAAAAAGAACCCAGCAAGTTGCGTACAAGCTACAGCTAAGGAATATTAGATCAAGATAAAATACTGTTTACTGCTGCTTCCACAGATATTAGTATAGGCCATCAATGCCATCAATTAAAAGCTATATCATTGCAAAGCAACCGCATGCCCCTACCTCAACCAAAAATGTATAATGAAAGCCTTATATAAAGAACCAAATATCAGTGATAAGTGATAACAATAATCAAACACATGCCATAGAAGCAAATATGGGCATACAACAGATACCTTCATCGACATCAACAGCAACCACCAATTTCTGTGGCATCAAATGGTTGGAAAACACAAGGAGGTTTCCATGTCTGCATGCTCCATCTCCATTCACCAATCTTGCACCCACCTCCTCTCCAAATACTACGTCAGAATCCCGAACAAATTGGCAATAAGGTGCTACAGGATGAGCTTTTCTTGTTTCATCATCTATCCTTCTAAAACCACCATTATGGCGATCCATGCAGCTTCTCAAGCTCAAGGCATTTTTCGTAATGATTCTGGAACTAATTCCCATATCAACCCCACCCTTGCTACGGAGCATACTTCGCTCATAAGATTCACTCCACCGACTGAACCCACCGAAGCTTGCAGAGAAGGGATGCTTAGCTAAAGTCATCGAAGCACAATTACTCCAAAGAGTATGTAATTGAGACGAGAACAATCGCAAAGCTTCTCTCTTTAACATCACTTTGCACACATTCCAGTCAAATCGAAATGCTCCAACACAAAGAATAGCCCAAATTCCAAAAAACAGATATTCTCCAACTAAAAGTCCGTCAAATCCATTAAAAATCAATAAAATTTTACAAAAAAAATACCAAATAATAAATCAATAAGATTTTGCAAAAATTACCAAAGAACCAAATACAAAAGGAAAGAATAACGATGTATGAATCAAAAACGGCGGTTTGACAACGAGGAAAAAAAAAATCACCGCTAACCTATCAAAAAATCAACAATTTGTGTCCAAAGAAACCATCTTTCCGGGTTCAGGATGCCGCAACCAGAATCGGATCAATATTCTTTCAGATAAACTGAAAAACAAAAAAATCCACATCCAACCGGCGAAAACGGAAAAAAAAAAAAAAAAAAAAAATCTTCCGGTCAAAAGAGGACCGGTTGGTGCTGTAAGAACCCCAGATCCCACAATGACCGGCAAGACGCCCCTGAAACAAAAATCTCAGAAGAAGCAATTAAAACAGGGAAAATAGGATAAAATTCGAATTAAAGCCGGGGAATTGGGGGACAGAGACTCCCCTGGAGGAAGAATTCTATCTCCCAGAGGCGTCCGGGAATCGGAGATGGACAAAAACGCGTATGAATTGGGAATTTCTTTGAAAAGACTCCCCCACCCCTCTTTTGTTTTCTCTGTTTCTTTTTTAGGGTTTTCGGGAATATTTTTATTGAATGGGTTTGGAGAGCAATCCCCCGCGAATTCCGATTGCGTGCTTCTTTCGTCGCGGTGGCCCCTTTTTGGCGCAAAGAGAGGGGGGAATGATTGGGCGGCCCCGCGCACGATGTGGACCGTACGATGTACTGTCCAAATACAATGTACGGTGGCATCTTTTTGCACGGCTGATCCGAAAGGCTTTCGGTGATCCAACGGTCAGCATCAGCCGGATAGGCTGCCGACCGGATGCAACTCTGATTCCACTGGACCCCCGAACATTTCTTGATTGATATGAAACTGGGGACACCACTTGGATCCTGGACAAAAAACAAAAAGGAAATCAAAAAACAAAAATAACTATTATTAATATCAACAAAAAAAAAAAACACAAAAGTTAAGAAAAAAAATTAATCAATAAAATATTTAAAATCCTAGTTGACTAGCTTGCACTAGAATGTAGGTTGCACTTGTCTTGTCACTAAAAGCTTTCTAACCCCGTTTTGAAAAGTGTGTTAAGGTGTTAATCTTGGTATAATTAAAAAAAATTGTCCATAGATAAAATAGTTAAGCAAAATTATGACCGATGGCCAAGCCAGCATCAACATGCAAACTGTTTAATTCAATATTTTAACCTTATTGTACAAGAGAGAATGAGAGCATCTACGAGTATATTTTATCGATCAGAGAATATATTATAGTATGCTCTTTAACGCTTAATGTTAATTATAAAAATTAAATTATAATTTAAAAAAATTATATTATAATTAAATAATAAAATTTATATGAAGATCAAGCCATTAAAGCTATCTAGGATATGTCCGTCGAATCAACAATCACCTACAACTTGCAATCATAAGCAAATCCAATTGAATGTATTTCGCTGTCGTCAAACAACAACATAATTTTTGATCCCAACTCCAAAAATTTTTGAAAAAAAAGATCTCACAAGCTCTTGGATAGGTTAAGGATAAAATCCATAGAAGATGTCCTTTTATAATGTCTCATTTATCAAAGATAGTATATGAATCAATCATAACGAGCGAGAAGATGGATGTTATTCACGATGATTATGTAGGTTAACGTTATTACAATAATCATCAAATATATCTTTATTAGTTTATTGAAGACTTATCTTTAATCAGAGTCCGGATCAATTAAAATAACTAAAATAGATTCCGATGCATATCAGTGTAGGTCAATCCGGATAAAATTTAATTAGATAAATTTCAACATTAAATAGACTGCAACATCATATTTTTATCGTAGGAAGGTCACTATTGAAGATTCTCACTGGTACACATGGTATAAGCATAGTCATGCAAGGATGCATGGCAAATGATATCTGACATTATCAATACCTGATCAGGTATTAACACAACCTTTTATTATGAGAAAAATGAAAAAAAAATTATAACATAGAGCTTCAGATTTTGGATTTTTTGATAATAAGATAATTGGAGAGTAACTCTAGATTCCAAAATACATGCACATGATTTGTTATAAGATAATGTTTAATTTGTTTGCACATCAAGTCGGTAAATTTAATACCAAATTTGAATCTCCTGTGCTGGTACAAAGGATCAATCATCTGTTATTTTATTTTTAAAAATTTTACATGCAAACTATTCTTGTTCAGAGGAATATCCAGTCATGACCTACCGGAGGATATCTTGTATTGACCCTTGTTATCACCGTTCACACTATAAATACGATGTCCTGGTCATTTTATATGCAAACTATTCTTTTTCAGAGGAATATCCAGCGATGAACCACCGGAGGATATCTTGTACCGACCCTGTCATCACATGTCACACTACAAATACGATGCCCCGGTCATTTTATATATGCAAACTATTCTTGTTCAGAGGAATATCCAGCCGTGAACCACCGGAGGATAACTTGCACCACCCTTGTCATCACAGTTCACACTACAAATACGATGACCTGGTCATTATCAAATATCGTTTTACATTGCTTCCAAGTTTGAAGGACAAAAAGGACAAGATCAGTAATTGGGTATTTTGTTGCTTGAGAATATGACCTTCACTCTTGTTTAACTTGGATTATATTATTTGTAACCTCATCATTTCCTTTGAAAATTAAATATAGCAATCCTACATGACAATGTAACAAACTGTTAAAAAAAAAAACACGCAAGCATCCTTTTTTTAAAAGACTTACCAAGCCTTCTCACATTTTCTATGAAAAGTGTCGCATGGATACAGAAATGAGAATAGGATTCACACGCATATCCAAGTGTTTTACTCTGCAAGAGTGAAAAGAAATATACAAGGACATTAGGACAAATTATGATTTTAAGTAAACTGCAGATCTATACCTTATATTATTTGACTAAATATTAAAACTAAATAATAAAAAGAATATTATTTGTTAAAATCTTTCAGTACATATGATTCTCATTCAAGCTTTTCAATTAACTCAAAGATATAAGAAAAATAATATTCTGCAAAGTTATTTCAATACTTATACTCTTAGTCAATCGCTAAAAGAATGGATACTTCGAACATGAAAATAGAGAATCGAACAGAATGTTGGAAGAGTTTAACCATAGTTTACATTCATATTGATCCAAAACGAGAACCATGAGCATCCTGCAACTTATAGCCCATAACACTTTCAACGGTGCTTGCAGGAAAGAAATGCATCCAAGTTCATGCAGGAGGAAAAAATGCATCCACCAAGAAATTATGCCTCCTTCCATGATGACCAACACAAGACTTTTGTTAGTTGTAGACCATGTACTTTGGTGTTGCACTGAACTTTTGATATCCTTTGATAACCTTATTCACTGCATCAAGAAAGTCTTTCTCAATTACTGTCTTCCTTCGTGCCCGAATTGCGAACATTCCAGCTTCAGTGCACACACTCCTTATGTCAGCACCTAAACAAGAACCCAACCATAGAAGAACAAAATCAGAAGCTTAAACAGGATACAAGGATTTGGCATGTGCTATGTTAGGTCACAACTACCATTTGGAACACGTCTACAGTTTATAATGGGGTCTCGTAACATCATTGGTGCTTGAAGTAACGTACAATTTGAAAGAAGCTATGATGACTAATTTGCACCATAGGTATTGAAAACCAATCCACATGCCAGGTGAACACCTTGCATTGCGAATTCATAAGACACCAGCAACATAAGATAATTAAAAAACAATCCATGAAAAATAGCTCACCAGTGGAATTTGGGCAGAGACGAGCAAGAAGCTCAAATCGAATATCCCTCTCACAGTTCATCGTTCTGGTGTGGATCTTGAATATCTGAGTTCGGCTCTCCAAATCAGGCAGACCAAACTCAACCTTACGATCCAATCGTCCAGGACGCAAAAGTGCTGGGTCTAAAGTATCAGGTCTGAATTATTATTCCAAGCAAAGCAGTAAATATAATGGTTAGATTCAGTATTTGCTTGTAGGTAAATTAGAGTCTACAGAATAGGGTAATTTTTTCAATGAAAGTGGGATTGTTAAAACTATGGAAGAATCCACCCCTTGGAAGGGCAGAATTGGTATTTCAGAAAAGTTGGTACTTCATAAATGCTTTACTTTTTCTTTTCCTAACCTATTTACCCTACTTAACCCAGTAATAACTTATTCCTATGAAATGGTGGAATAATTTAACCCACTCTTTTTCCCTCAAAATTACTCCATTTAACCTAGTCACTCTAGATTCTTTATCCCGCTTCCAAATGCAGCCCAAGAGACACGATATGGAATAAAATAACAAATCTGATTCCAAGCGGTGCAGCACGGCTGCAACTTCCACAGTTTGAGATTAAAGTGAATTAGGGCTGCTTCAGATGCAAGTACAGTAAATCCTTGGATAAGCTAACCTTAGGCTGAAGGTGAGATTGAGGTTGGTCATGAGAGAGAATAAATTGGAGGGGAAAACACTTTATAGGGTTCACAAAGCCTGCAAACATCAAGATAACCAATTCCACTCAAAAGGTGGTTTTCCATATCCCTAGGTTTTTGGGATCATATGACCTTAAGTTTTCCCAATTGGTAGGATTCTTCCCTCCCATGATTAACATATTCTCAGCTCAACAATAATACATACCAGCATCCAAACAATCCTGTAAAGAGTATAGCTTGTAAGTCCTAACAAAGCTATGTGTAACAGACATAATAAGAAAGCTACTACATCAAGGAGTTGAATGACTGTTATTGGGAAGCAGGGTTATTTTTTTTGCATAGAGTAGAAAGGAGTGCCGCCTGCATTATAATTACCTGGGTCAAAATTTTGAGGGCACCACTCAGGACTCAAACCCATAATCTCTGATTTTTAAGCAGATGGGTATGACCAGTGACGTAACCTTCATTACTGGATGTATATTAGGACAGTTAATTTGGTGATATCTAGGACTGAGTTTGGTTCCTCTGGTTTTTGCACTACCTTTTAAGCTGGTGATTTGTAAGTTCTCAAGTGTAACTAAGTGAAACTATTTGCTATTTTGGTGCAGCAATTTGCCTTCAATTTGGAGCATTTTGCGTTAAAAGGTTTTGTGATTTGATGCAGTTTTAGTTCTTACATATGTTGAGCCATATTTTCTTTGTTTTGTTTTTAGGAGTAATGTTTTTTCCTCCTTCCCTCATAACAGTACCCAAGTTCTTTGGTTTGGCATAGGCATGCCTTATACCTTTTTAACCTCTATCAAAGAACTAGTAGGGGTCCACCAAACCCGCACATCCCCGCCAGATGGCAGCATTATCCATACTCGCTAATTTTTGAGTTTTTTGACATATTGTGCATCTGGACACTTGGGACATTTCATAACACTGCTTGACACTTCATACCATTAAATCATAACATCATCATCATCATTATATCCCTACTTTTCATAATTCTTCATGAAATTTATTAAGTCTAGCCTACCAATTATCAACACCTTTTATCAATTTCGACAACTAAAGGAGCAACAGATCTAGCTCGTTATTTGACAAAGACATAAATCAATACATATTTACACAAATATATGGAATATAGATTTTCTCCCGTGTCTGATCTTCAAATAGTCCACATGTCAGATTCTTCTGGAAACCCTGATACTTGACACCCATGTCACATGTCTAAGTAACACCACTAGATGGCCTTCTCCCATAAAAAAGGACTTACTTTATTTGGTTGCCAAAGTGCATTGATTTAAGAAATATTATAATGAAAGAAAATAAAACAAACAAAGGAAACAGAACCACTAAGAATGAAAAAAGTAAACAAAAAAAAGCCTACTTGGATGTCCAATAAAGTACAGAATTGTAAAGCCAATTGATCATCATCACCAAGAAAGTTATAAGAATGCCATGCTAGATATTAGATAAGTGGTTTAAGAATAGCTTTCATCACTGGATGCAGGTGGAAACTCATGTTTTTAGAAATAAACTGAGACCATGAGTGATAATGCTAATTCGGATCACAAAACAAGCGCAGGATGCAAGATGGCACATACCTATTCGTTGCCATTAGAACCTTGATGTTTCCTCTAGCATCAAATCCATCAAGTTGATTGACAATTTCAAGCATGGTGCGTTGAACTTCATTGTCACCACCAACACCATCATCAAAACGAGCACCACCAATGGCATCAACTTCATCAAAAAACACAATGCAAGCTTTTTTCGAGCGAGCCATCTAAAATGATAAATGGGTAAATAAATTAATTTATCAAATAAGCAAGAAGTTTGAAATGCTCATCAAGAAATGGGGTGACCACTGAATGAAAATTTGCAAATATATTTATCCTGAAGAGGGGGAAAACTTGCTATCACATATCTGGAATTTCAACAACCTGAAAAAGTTCACGAACCATCCGAGCACCCTCCCCTACATATTTTTGAACGAGTTCACTCCCAATGACACGAATGAAGCAGGCATCAGTTCTATTGGCGACAGCTCTGGCCAGGAGTGTTTTACCAGTCCCAGGAGGGCCATAACAAAGGACCCCTTTTGGAGGATCTATACCAAGCTTAACAAATTTTTCTGGATGAAGCATAGGAAGCTCCACAACCTGAATTCGAACAGTGCACAAAAAGTTATGGACCTAAGACTGCATAATGACTAAATTTACTCAAAGAAGGGACATTGCAAATGTAGGCACCCTGAGAATTCTCATTATCTAAGAATTACAAACCCTATGGGCGCACATGATGTCAAGAAAATATTTTCCAAGGGGAAAAAGAAAAGGTCATACCTCTCGCATCTTCTCGATCTGCTCCTTGCATCCGCCAACATCATTATATGTGACATCAGGCTTCTCTTCTACCGTCATCATTGTAACACTTGGATCAATCTTTGGTGGCAGAGGGATCTGAATTTGATATTTATTTCTATCAACTCTGTAACAAGGACAAAAAGATCTACAAGTTAAAAAAAAAAAAAAAAGAATTGGAGATTGGAAGCAAGGTCACACATCATAACTGTTGAATGCATTAATTTCATTCTTCTAACAATTTGGAGCAATAAATTGCCATCAACTATTATTTATAGCATAACACATCAAAGTCAAAACTGACAAACTAACATGACATGGAATAACTAACAAGCGTGAGGTAAGAACAGACTGGAGCTTCAAAACTAAAGTGTTTTTTTCTTTTTTTTAGTATCAGATTCAAGTGGGAGACCAACAGAACTATGCTCAAAATTCTTAAACAATGAGAAAAACTAGAATATTTTTACTACAAACAATACATAAATTATTTATGTTATTTTCCACCATACTATTTTTTTTTTTTAAGAGAACTTTGAAAATGGGTGCAACATAGGGGTCACCCATCGTGGTAGTTCTCTCACCCAAGCATGCCTAACTGCTGAGTTTTGATAAGAACCACTTCTCTAGTGCTGGTATGACTGCACCAGTATATAAGTTGTTTATGATATTCAGATCCAAAACTTCAAGGAGAGACGAAATTTACAATATGATATACCGATATAAAGGATAAATAATGTTTCTCAACTAAAAGTAGCTAAAAATAAACTGGCTAAACAATTCTCAATTAAATGCTATGGAGTTATCAAGAAAAGAAATTTATAGCCTTACCCTACACGCATGCCTTCTTCAATATCAGTCGGAGAGACTTTGTCACCCAAGCCAACCACAAACTGTACATGGGGAATAAATTATCTTCAGTCTTTCAGATTGAGGTTCTCTGAAATAAATCTGTCCCTTCAAATCAAGTGTTTAATCAAAATCAGAAACTATACCTTGGCAATTTGCTTTACATTTATCACATATTTAGCATCTTCGGTGTTTGGATTTATAATCTTCGTACACCTAGCAACCTTTGAAGAAATGAAAATCTGCCTTAGAATTTGAGTAATCTGAAAGAGCAAGCAGCAAGCTACAAATTCATACACATGTGTGCATGCCCACATCTCTCTCTCTCTCTCTCTCTCTCTCTCTCTCTCTCTGTGACATATAAACAATATCTTCAATTATATGCTAAATAAAAAATTTTAAAAAAAATGTACTTGTAAGGGTTGTTCTTCTTGCATCATTTGCTTATCAGAGACTAAATCCCACTGGCTTGGTGCAGCCAAACCGGTGTCAGACTCTTTGATTCCTGACATGTGATTGAAGAAAACATGTGTTAGAGACCTACAAATTGCGATATTTTCCCACATATGACGGTGCATGATACTAAAAAGCCCATGTAGATAAAAAAATGTTTTTTTTCTCTGGACGCACTGGCCATGAAAAAATTCTAGCCAGTGCATTTTAAAAATAATTTTTAATAAAAGGCCAAGAACAAGCAGCAATTAGCAATACTACTAGCATTTCTTCCATTCATCTTACTCAAATTCTTTCATAGTTTACATCTAACACCCCCTTTTCTACACAATAGATCTAAGATGATAAAAACCACTTGAAGCCTTGGCCCCTAATATTGCCCTAGATGAAAATTACCTCAGTGGTCATGAAGCACTGTGTATTTTTCCTTTCATATGATTATTTTAACCTAGGAAGCTCTCCAAGAAAATGAGGACTATGTTTCTAACATAGAATGTCCAATTGCCAAAGTTGCTAGTAGTGAATCAAGATTATCTAACTATTTTTTGTTTGATTATTAGAACTCCCGAGAATAGGATAGTTTACAACATGGTTTGAGCTTTTGCTCAAAACTCCGAAACCAAATATGAATGTTTTGATTTGGGTGGAATCAGTCCAACACTAGAATGGTCTTGAAGTTCTAACTAAAACTAACTTATGAAGCCAAATTAAGGATCTGTTTGGTTGGGGTATGTCAGATTATAGGATAATTTGACGATTCTCATAAATCGTTTATCTGGAAAAATGATTATGAAGGAAAATAATTTTTAGTATGCTTGGTTGGTGGAAAAATTACTCCCAAAAATGACCCTCAAAAAAGATTACTATGCTTCATTGGAGATAATCCTATATGGGAATATGACCAAATTTATAAATATACCTATCAACATAAAATAATTTTTTAATACTAGGATAGCATTGTCATCTCCAATCAGTTTTTATATAATGACTAATAATTACATGGCCCTTTATACAGTGTCATCTGCTTCTTAATCTTTTTTGCAAAAACTCTTTATTGAATGAATTTGGAAAAACATCAAAACAAATTCAGTGATTACATTGAAGGTGTTTTTGTCATGTATGGATTACCACCACTCTGAAATTTACCAAATGCCAACCCCCATGGTATTTCTTTTATCTTCTCTCTCTGAAAAATAAATATCAGACCTACTATTTTTTTTATCATCTTTCTCTTCTATTTTTCACACCAAACATGGTAATCCAATATGGGATTTATTTTCTCATACCAAATCAACCCCAACCAAACGGACCTTAAGTATATAAGTTTTATCTATGCTAATTTTCTTATATTTCTTTATTGTTTGTAAATGCTAGACAGAATTTTCTTTACATTAAACTTATACTTAATGAGTTTTGAGAAGTTTTATAAGCATGCAATGTTACAATAAAGATATTTAAGAAAAAGTAAAATCCTTTTGCATAAGTTCAGCATCCTGTGACTTCAACCTCATAAATTTCAGATTTCATATATCAAAGTGCCATCAAGTAGTAGTATAGCATATTTCATTCTAGCATGATTTTAAAAGTATATCTTGAAAAATAATTCTTTAAAATGATTTTCATTTTATTTTCTTGACTTATTTTGATTTGTCATTTCTTTATCATCTTTTATTGATTCAAAATGATAGGTTTCAATTTCCATATTTTTCAACCAAACTTATCAAAAATAGATCCCAAAGTACCAAAATTGCTGAAAATAAGGATCACCTATTGGCTGAAACCAAAATTAGGACCTAGCTTTGAACCTTAGTTTTAAAAGCATTGGTGATATTCATCTAAAAGAGTTACTTTGGGTCTATATCAGGTAAAAACAAAAGGTTAGGTTTTTAAGGGTGTTTGCATGCCTTCATATATAGTCATATGAGGATGAAAACTATGGCAGTATAGATTGAATTACCTTGCTTTTAATCTTTGTGAAGGGCCTCCACCATATACCTTATTGTTCTACTATATCCTTCTTATCGTTATTAGTTTTTTTCTCTCTTTTCTTTTCGTTTCCTTCTTTTTTTATTTTGACTTTGTTATTTTTTTTACTTTCTCATCACTTGAACATGACAAAATCACAGCACTTACGTATCCCCCTCTTAACATTTTCCGAATCCTATTTTAGAGAAGCAACAAGACGTTAAAACCTCTTAAAATGCTTAGTTATAGCAAAAAACTGTCAAGAAGAAAAGAGGATGAAGAAATTTGGGAATATAAATGGCATAGCAGGAAATTTTCAGAAAGGGAAGTGTGATGACCAATAATAGGGCTGAAAAACTTTTTAAAGGTGAGAAAATCTAGGGAACCAATTTTTAAAAAAATTATCCCATACTCGTGCCATCCTTGGCAGGATAGAAGAAAGAGACTGGTGAAACATTCAATTAGCCTTACTATCATATTTCATAAATGATGGGCAGCATATGACTTATCATAAACAATATAGTTTTAAGAAAAAAGCATTAGGAAATTGAGACTATGAGATATATCCTGCAAGGTTCTTGAAAAATAGTTTGGTGGATATAACTTTGATAATAGAGATAATATCCCTTATGCATGCCAGATCTTTATGTTTTCTTGTAGTTATATATGAGTCTTTACTGCTTTAGATTTATCCCTTTTCTGATTGTGGACTTGATTGCATCCCTTAATGTCCTTATTTGCTTCAAATTTGATTGTACAATTATGATACAATCTTTGTGATCCTATTATCAAAAATGATACTCATAGAAGTATTGATAAACAAGAGGAATATTTCCTATAGTGAGTTCAATAATCAGGTTAGCAGCAATTTACACTGATATCAGCAGCTTGAGTATATAACTCTGGACTTTAACAAAGATTATAATTCAAAAGAATCAAACCAACCTTATAAATAAGGTATCATTCTAGAAGATCTACATGGCTTTCAAACCAATAGTGAACAATCAATAGATTGACAACTTGAGTTCAATAATTATCTTTCTAACACACCAATAAAAGATCAAGGACTAGGTTTGTTGCACTTATTCTATATTTCCTTCAATGTATCATAATGCTTATAATGTTCAAAATATGGAATTAAAAGATCAGATAAGAAAGCATGCTCTGAACTATATATAACCATCACCTACCACAGAGATCATTGACCTTCTTTGCCATCTCCTTAATTTCCTTCTCTACTTTTTTGATGCTAACTGAGTAAGGTCCTAGGCCCTGTCATCGAACAACAGCACAACAATTTAATTTAGCAACCGATGATATAATAGATCTATTAAACAGATTTAACCCATATCCCGACAACAAAATCCATGCAAATAACCCCCCAAATCAGTAAGGATTTGAGCAGCCGAAGGCATTATAAGCGAATAGTGAAAAAAAAAAAAAAAACAAATGCAACAGATAAAGTTTCAATTTTTACAGGAAGTATAACAAAAAACTCGTTTTCTAACTCTATAGAGCAGTACTAGATAAATGGAAAAGGAAAGGAAACCAAATCGAGGGTTCCAAACCGACTGAAGGACCAGCATGGGAAGGGGGAAAGATAAAGCCGCCAAGAAATTTCGAATCAAAACCGATTTGCATCAGAGAAGAGGATTGGAGAGTCTGGAAAGGGGGGTGGCGCATCGGGGGAGGGCGGCGTACGTAGGTCTTGAGAAGCGCGATATCGTCCTCGTCGAGCGGGCGAGGGTTCTTCTCGTCCGTCAGCTCTTCGGGCTCCGGAGCCATGACGGCGTCTAAAGCTCCTCCTCTCACGATCTCAAGAGTTTTATCTCCTGTTCCTGGTTGCTATATACCCAGTTCCACGCCGTGCTCCACAAGCAACAAAGGCAGCCCCAGCTTTGGCAGACCAGTTCTAGGCTTTGAAATAATACTTTTATTATAGTACATTATATTTTTAATATACTGGAACTGTGCAACCATGGCGGTTTTGTAATGTGCGGACGGTCGTGATTGTAGCACTATTTTTTTTTTTTGTGAGAATGATAATATAAAAGTTATAGACAAAAATCTGGAGTCTTGTATCATATTAATTTTGTTAAATTTTTTATCATATTAATACAGATTTCAATTTATTTATTAAAATAATATAAAAATTAAAAATATCATTTCAAATGACGTTTCTATGGTCTAATCAGCAGTCTTCTCCGGCCTACGTGGAACCCATCAAAAAAAAATTATTATAAAAACACCATTCTTAATAGTACTTTTAAAAACTTAACTCGAAATAATATTTTTAAAAATATCATTTAAAATAATATTTTTAAAAATATTATTTAGAATAACGATTTTAAAAGCACCATTTCAAATGATGTTTTTTAACTTTTTTTTTTTTTTTTTGTGCATGATGTCCTGAACTGGAACCTTAATTTAATTTTTTAAACTATTTTTTTTATGCGTGATATGTTTCTCATTATTATTTATATTTTGATTTATATGGCTCTTTTGCATGGAATTTTCTTTCCCAACTTTTCGAGACCTGTATCCATGTCCATAAACCATAACATCTTAACACTTAAAATTAAACAAGCAAAATATCTAAAACTTCGATAAAAATAATAATTAATAATATAAGATAGAATAAAAATATCAAGTCTACAAAAGGAATCCCATGGTATACAAGTCCAAGAAATGCTAAGTCCCACAAGAGCATCGTGGTGCCCGTGGCCGTTTGAATCTTCTTAGAAAGATCCTCAACGGTCGCTCCTGTGTCATCTGTGATGCCCCCTCTCCTATATCAGTGAACGTCTCTTGGTCATACATATGAGGAATAACATATGCTATCAGAGCATCTATTAGGTGAGTGACCCCTCAACCCCCTCATCTGTATCCAAGGATGGATCTGTAACAAAAGAATCAGACCACTCAGATGATGACTCATGATGCCAACTTGGATCCGATGCTGTCATCTGGAGCATGTAGGAAGATGAAGGCCCTAGCATCTGTGGATCAAAAAGTGGTAGTATATGTGCAGCATGCGGCAATGACATATGTAGAATACATGATAATGGCATATGTGGAACATGTGATGACAGTATATATCTCATATCTGGTGCATTGGATGCTCCATACAAGGTGCACAGCTATTTGGATTATAGCCAATCGCTGTCAATATCCCTAAACATGATCTCTCCGTCTCCCATAGTATCCTGATATGCTCATCCTCATTAGTCTATATAGAGCACGACGAGGGTCCAGTATAAGATCCGACAAACGATTAGTCTACATAACAAAAATAAAATTAGCAATACATTATAAAATATAAAATAAAGATATAACAGAACTACATAAAATATTTTGCATTAACGATTAGAAGTAAAATTAAAACTTAATGAATTAAAATTCAATATAAGATTGACATAAGGCATAATTTTCGTGGCCTTACCAACATACACATAGTAGAATTCTCACCTTCGTATCCTGAAACTGCATACCGAGACTGTCCAATGACCGATACTGTAATGCTAAGAAATCAAATCATGTATCTTTGGTATATAGATGGCCTCCTAATATGTCATCACTATGAACCATATGATCTCGCCATGCATTCCAAATGGTGACATACTCTGTACGTCTAATATGCCAATCAATATGAGCTCTCCTTCGTCGATCACTATGATGAAGATGCTGGCTAGTATCAAACTGCTATGGGATGTCCTGAATCCGACCAAACTACCAAGCATACATCTGGAAGGTGCCACTCCACTACATCAAAATAAATAAGTGACACCCTACTAGTCCATATATCATATCCATCCGTGCAAATCTGTGATAATATGGACATGATCTGATTTATGTATGGCTCCCACAAAAATTGATAGAGTTAAAAATGAAGTTGGATTAATAAGCTTATTTTTTAGTAAATTATAAATACTATAAAATGATATTTGTATATAAATTAAAATTATCCATCTATGTGTATCGGTCAATGTATCCAGCTGGCATCTATAAACTCTTGCTATCTTCGTCGACACATGATGAACATTGAATGCAACGTTCCATCTGCTTGAAAGCAGTACTAAGTTTCAAGTAATAGAATCAATATTTTTATACCTATATACCCAATGTGCATCTAGTCTGAATAGAACATCGGGGTCGTATTGCTCTGATGGCATCTCAAACAACTATCTCCACAATAGGCTGATAGTCGGCATTCTCTCCCATACCCAAATTTATCAATTCCAAAAAAATCATACATGATATGCCCAATTAGAGCTACAATAGAATATAAAAAATAAAATTTATATATCACATACCTACAATAATATAAGATAACTGCCAATCTCTGACTGGTCTGCTGCAGAAACCCAGCACATAGCCCTATATAGACAAGTTACTACTCATTATCCCAACTGAGCCTACGAGCGAAATCTAAATCCTTAATAATGATAAAATAATCAATTTCACCTTGTTAGATGAAGTATTAGGCAAAATAGCACCCCATAGTAACCGCAGTACGTAGCCTCTGACATCCTATCGCATCATCTCCTCTGGTGCATCATCTTCAATGTATAAATGTCGATAATGATCATCCAAACACTCCATCCTCAGTTGTGAATGATTAAAAAACTATGTTTCAGACTGAAACCCTAATAATCGATAGCACATAACCTGCCACTCTGGAATGCTAAGAGTGGGATCAGCTCCTATAATTGCCTTACCATCAACTGATAGTCCGGTGAGAACACTAACATCCTATAACGTGATGATTGCCTCACTAAATGGAAGATGAAATGTGTGGTTTTTTAGCACCATCTCTTAAGCAAGGCAGTAATAAGATTAACGTCCATCTGTATCTGTCTAATCTGATACACATTGTAGAATCCTAGATATCGTAAATAATCTACAACTCTATCTGGGATGTCCTCCGTCCTTCATATGTCAATATCGGCTCGTCGTAATCGAAGATGTCTAGGCTCTTGTAATAAGATAGAATAATTAGATAACATATGTGACTTTAACAAGATGCAGCACGAAACCTCCATTTACATTCTTATTCAGCATCTGATGATGCACATCGAATGGACTATAATTTTAAATGTGACTGAATTATATTGTATGTCTGATGCTTTCGAATGTGATAAAGATCAACAGCTTTCTTTAGCTGTCTTTACTCTGAAATATCAGACCTATAGAAAATTCAGTCATCGAGGAATTTCAAAACTAATAATTAGAGTTCAATCTTCGTTCAATACTAACACCACCACCATGATCTAAATTTAAGTTGCTAAAAAATTATGGAGGTTCATGCAAATGAGGTTCAGGTTCTTCTACATTAATATCAGGCTGATCATCTTCATCACCATCTTCATCTTCATCTTCATCATTGTTACTGTCCTCATCAAGCCATTCTTCTTCAGCCTCATTCTCGTATGACTCAAAATCTCAATTATCAGAATTTATTTCAGTGCTGACCCAATCATCATCCCCTATTTGAGTGTCGTATTCTGGACTTACTATTACTTTTACCATAGGAGAAGTCACCGTAAGAGAAATAACTATAGGAGAAGTCACTATAAAATTTGAATAATTGGACAACTAAAACCAACAGTATTATAATATTGTTCTGCAAACATGACCTCAACACCAATGATTCGCACCATAAGACTTACGAAAGGCGAAAAAGGTCTAAGAGTATTACCCTCTTGGGTTAAAAGCCTACTAAAGTACTCAAACTTCAGCACCATCATTTGAATAGTATTTTCAGTAGAGGATACATCTTCCTTTCAATATATAATTCAATATATCGATATTTTAAAAATTTAAAAAAAATATCAATATTTCTTAGATATCTTCATCATCATCAATTAAAACTAAGAGATACTTGCTCTGCATTAACTGTTTCAATAAATTAGGAGATCTCCACCTCAATTTGATTTCATATTTTTCTCTATCTATAGGAATACCACTGTATAAATGGTCCAATAATTATTGATGTGATAATTATGAAGATAGACTAACCATCTGGCTCGCAGGCTAACTGTACTACACACCATCTTCATCATTTTTTATTATCCATCATAATACAATAGTAAACGAATCCGAGTACTGACCATTTTCTTAAAAAATTTATGACAATATCAAAATCAAAATATTTAGTATTAATAATTATTTTAATAAAATGACTTACATAATAAATAGATCCTATCATCAATTAATAGGCATAGATAGATTCTATCCCATTCAAAAATTATATTAATTCTATAAATAATTACAGATACGTAATAAGAATTGAAAAAAATTTTGATAGTATTTTCTCTTAGTTCTCCTACACGACTGAAGATGTGTGAAAAAAATTAGAGAAAAACTAAAAAAAATACTGTCTAAATTTTTTTTCGAATCCTCTGTATATCGTTTGATTACAGTAATTATCTATAGAATTAATTATAATTTTTAAACTATCTAAACTGGATAGTCAATTGACTGATGTGTATAATTCTCCCATCCATATAAAAAATATAGAAATGTATGGATGTTGTAGAATATGACATTAATCAAGAGATAGGTCTACGGTTCTATACAATATAATATATTTAATTTTTTTTAAATTAGTCATCTACCACAGTATTGAGTAGCATTGTAAATGGATTGGGCTGAGCCGGGCACTACCCTAATCGAGCCTGGTCCGAAAATTTTTTTCGAGCTTCGGATTGGGCTTAGACCCGATGATTTTTCGAAAAAATCAGATTTGGGCTCATTTTCAATAATATAACAAACAACATTAACAGATACATTAATTTAATGAGTATATTAGCTAAATGAAAGAGATGATGGAAAGAGCCAGGGGGAGAGAGAGAGAAAAAGAGGGGTGGAGGGGGGGCGGGGTGCATCGGATTGGAGGTGGAGGGGGTGTCGGGTAGGGTTAAAAATTTTGACACGATCCGTTGACACGGACACGACACGACACGTACTTAGATGGGTTCAAATTTGAAATAAATAAATTTGGGTCATAAATGGGTTGATCCGTTTATGACATGACAAATTCATATCTTAAGCGTGTTGACCTACGTAATCCATTTTGACCCATTTGACTAAAAAATTAAAATAAATTAATGGGTTACACGACATGTTTGAATATGTTAAACATATTTATTTTAAGATTACTTGAGGGCAAATGAGAAAAATCAAAAAATTATAATCCTAACCTAAAAAAATAATGATGAAATTTAGAGCTATGAATTAGCATAATAGGTAACTAAATTATTTTTATATTATTTTAGTTTTTTGACTAAATTTTTGTTATTTTAATTTAATTTTATAAATAAGTTAAATAGGTCATTAGATGGGTCGTGTATCCATTTGACCCCCAACATGATTATTAATCGTGTCAGATTGATCGTATCGGGTTAATCCGTGTATATTCATATCATATTCATGTTTTATAGGTTGACCCATTTAATTAAACGGATCTTGTTCGGGTTGAGTTAACCTGTGTTATATCCTCAAATCGACATGATCCATTTATGACCCGTGAACACAAATTACCAGCCCTAGCATCGACGGGGAGGAGAGGGGGCAGCTGGGTGGGCAGAGAGCGAGAAAGGAAGAGAGGACTGGGGGGAGGGAGAGAAAAGGAAGAGAGGGATGACGGGGAGGGGTGGGGTCGGGGGAGGAAGAGGGGGAGGGCACGGTGGGTTACCAGCGGCAGGGCATCGGATGGAAGGGATCGACGTCGACGGAGCCATCGGGAAGAAGAAGCTTAGGGCGCGGGAAGAAGAAGAAGGGGTAGGGCGGACTGCTTTTATATATATATATATATATATATATATATATATATATAACGATCTGAAAATATAATTTCGAATAGTATTTTTAAAAGCGTCATTCTGAATAGCATTTTTATTCTTTTTTTTTTTACGGGTTCCACGTATGTCGGAAAAGACTTGCTGATTGGACCAAAAAAATATCATTTGGAATGGTATTTTTTCAGTAGAAAACACCATTCTAAATGACGTTTTTAGTTTTACATTAATTTTGTTAATAAGTTGAAACTTACATCAATTCGGTAAAAAAGTTAAAAACAATCTATTCGGTAAAAGACTCTAAAAATCTGCATAATTTTTTTTTTAATTTTTATTTTTTATCATATTTTGTTTTACTTTTTTGTGCAACTAGGAAGACATATCAGCTTTTTTTTTTTTTTTTTTTGTATAAAACTTTTGAGTTTAGCATTGCTTGGTTATATTTGTGATCAAGCATGCATCGTGTGAAAGTTTACCTTTCTTTCTACTAATTCACCATTTGATCATCTATCGGTCATTTTGAGAAATATATAAATATATGATTTACAGTTTAAATATTTTAAGATTTATGTAAATAGTTGGTTGATAAAATAAATTAATAGGAGAGTTATTAATATTAGTATCCACGTGATGCATAAAGTCAAACCTCTATTTTAGAAATGCACAGGATAGAATAGATGGTTTTTCAATTTAGACCTTTATAAAAATATTAAACTAATCCCCAAATCCCTGTTGGATGCATTTTCAGAGTAACAATGTACAACAGTTAAATAGAAACCTTTTCTTCACTAGACTTTCTTTTTTTTTTTTTTTCTTTTTTTTCATGAGTTAAAATTAATTTCTAATAATAAATAATATTAATTAATAATAACAACACAATGATATAAATTATACTATATTGAAGATATGAGATAGAATATATTTTATAAATGCATAATTCCAATCTCTTCTCATTCGTCTAAATTGGTGGAGCAATACACGGACATAAAACATGAGTCCAACTCAAAAATAAGGATATAAGCCAATATGGATAGAGATAGCAATGGATTAGATATGACTTGAATCAACCAACATCTATATCCATTCCATAATTAAAAACTCTATAATCATACTTGTCCTATGTCTCCCTCGGATCGAATTGAGTCAAATAGAGATATGGATCGACTGGATCAAATTGGATCAGATGAAAAATTTATCATGATAATATTATAAAATAATTATAATTAAAAAAATATAGGTTAAAATTATATCGGATTGAATTCAAGGAAAGATATATTATTATCCATATCTATTTCGTATATATTTCACTTTTTTTTTTTTTAACCCATATTTATCTTAAATTTTAATTATATCAGATAAATTCTGTCCCATCCGGATCGGATCGGATCGGATGGTATAAAAGTGCTATCCCTAACCACATGGCTTATGGATGTTTTGTGATCCGTGAAGCACAGAGAGTGAATCCGCTGTAAAACGAGAAACTATTGCCTGTGTTGGGTGCCTCAGCCGTTTATATGGTGGTACTCTGAGCCTATAAGAATCAGCAGCCATTGGGTATCTTCTCATGTGAAGACCCTCACCGTCTTCCCCCCATATCCGCTTCTCCGTTGACCCTTTTTGCCCCACCCTCTCTCCCAAGTCCCGTTCCCCATCCTTCTCTCCACATTCTTTACTCCCGCCACCATCCCCAGCCTGCGCCCAACCAATCCCGGCGCTTGGACTCCCTCGCTGCTTCTCGTGCCACCCCTCCGCCACCGAGACTCGACCGCTGGCGCCGGCTTTGCCGCCACCCTGGTATGCATGCATCCGCCTTTCCTTCGCTACTCCCTCCTCTCTCCGTGCTCACCACCTGTTCGATTAGATTCGCAATATTGTTTATTTTATTTTATTTTATTTTTGGTTGGTTGGTGGGGTGGGGTGGGGTTGAGGGGGGTGTAGGGGTAGCACTATGTTGCTATATTCAACGTATGTGCATCGAAGGAACATCTTTTGTAGGCATAATCTCCATCCTATTTGCCCGAGGTTTTGAAAGGAGTCATTTTTTGCTGGTAAATTCCTTGATTTCCTTTGGAAAGTCTATGCTAAACGATGCAAAAGTTATGCTGTACTTCTCGATTTGATGGCTTTATCAGTGCTTCTGTATTTGCGTATCATTGTTCAAGGCTAATCATACTAAGTGATCCAAAATGGTTTTTTTTTTTTAATGGTTTTGGGTGACAAGTTTTATATGTATGGATTGTTCTTGTGATGATTTAGGTACCATTTTGTTCATTCTCTATGCCTTTATCAAGACAAATATGTGGACTTTCGACTCAACTGTTGAATGTCTGCATAGCTTCCCTGTGTAAAGCTAGGAATTTGGAGAAAGCCGAGGCTGTTTTAATCGACGGTATAAGACTTGGATGTATTCCAGATGTTGTAACATATAATACATTGATCACGGCATATTGCCGCTTTGTTGGGATGGATGAAGCATACTCGATTCTTTATAGAATGAGAGAGGTAGGCATAAAACCTGATGTAATTACTTACAATTCTTTAATTGCTGGGGCTACTCGGTATTGCCTTCCGTCACGTGCGCTGGAGCTGTTTGATGAAATGTTGCAGATTGGACTTGCTCCTGATGAATGGAGCTATAACACTCTAATGCACTGTTTGTTTAAAACTGGATATCCGGAGGAGGCCTACAAGATTTATTTGGATATGATTTTGAAAAATATCACTCCTTCATCGGCTACATATAATACTTTAATAAATGGTTTGTGCAAGATGGGAAAGGCGGTGTATGCTGTGAGACTGTTTAGAAACTTGCAAAAGTTGGGGTTTTCTGCAGGGCTGGTGACATATAATACAATTATAGATGGGCTCTGTAAATGTGGCAGGATAGATCAAGCAAGAAGGATTCTCAAGGAACTTGGAGAATCAGGTTGTGCTCCAAATGTCATTACTTATACGACAGTTATGAAGTGCTGCTTTAGATGGGGAAAATTTGAGCAAGGATTTGAGATTTTTTATGAAATGATGAACAAAGGGTACAATTCAGATGTCTTTGCCTATTGTACAGTAATCAGCACATTGACCAAGAAAGGTATGCTTACAGATGCTAATGCTTGTGTTGAACAAATGCTGGGAAATGGTATTGGCCTTGATAAAGCATGTTATAACACTCTACTTTATCTGCTTTGCAGAGAAGGTAAGTTAGAAATTGCATTCCAGTTGCTGAATGAGATGGAAGAAGGTGGCCTTGAGGGTGATGAATATACATACTCTATTTTGGTCAATGGGTTGTGTAAAATGGGTTACATTGATGCTGCCTTCAAGCAGTTGCGTTTGATGGAGGTGAGGGACTTCAAGTCAAACTTGGTAGCTTATAATTGCTTGATTGATGGGTTGTGTAAGGTGGGAGAGGTGGATTCTGCCATGAAGTTATTCAATAAGATGAAATCCAAGGATCCTTTCACATACACATCATTGCTGCATGGCCTATGCAGGAAGGGTCGGTTTCGTGTGGCATCCAAGCTCTTGCTGACTTGCTTAAGGGAAGGCATGAATGTTCTCAGATCTGCCCAACGTGCTGTTATTACTGGTCTTCAAAGTTCAGGATTTAAAAGGGATGCAGGGAAGCTCAGGACAGCATTACGCCTGGCTCAGCTTTCGCAGTACTAACTGAGGGAAAAGAAACAAAAGTATACATTATATATGAAATTGCTCCAGAGATAAACTCTCAAGAGGATGAGAACATGGCTGTTGCTCCTCTGCACCTTAAAGCTCGGGAGGCATTGGTGATATACCTGCATCTGTGTTGCATGAAATTCTTTGCATGGATTTGATCTAACAACTCTCTTTGATAGAGGAAGTAACCCTTGAAAAGACCAAGTGATAGAGCATCGAAAGAGAACTTCTTACCTTATGAACCTGATTCATCTACCAAAGGGGTCAAATTTGCTTTGGAATCTTTCCAGAATGTTGTATTTTTGCCTGCTTCCTATACAATTTGCTATTCAAATATTTTGTAGAAACCCATTCCTGGTCCTGCAGCTGCTCTAGATTCAGGTGACTAGCCTTATCCACTCTTGGCCTTGGCAAAATGTAACCTTAACAAACTTGGAGGCTCTATGAGCTCCTATTTCGGGGAATGTGAGACAAATCGCGCACTTTACATCCAGACTTGATCCACCACTGAAGGTGTTCTCCTAAGCTCATATTTGGAGATTGTACAAGTAGGACCTAATTTGGACAACTGGGTAGTTACAAGTTTGGTTGCGCATAAGAGGGCACCAGAAGTCACTTCAGGTATGGGGGAAGTCGCTTCAGGTGTTTGGTTGTTCCGAAGTGGCCTGTACTGAGTTCCCACTGTGAGAGGACCTGGGCTCAACAATGCAGGAACTCTGGCTGGTAGGAAGCCAAAGTCACTTGGGCAAAGTGAGTTACACCATCAACTTATGAGAAACCAACAAGCATTAGATTGCATCCAGAGAATTCTATGAATACAGTCCAACGTGAATCTGTAGCCTAGCTTTCTCTTGGCCTCGGGCAATATTTTCCCGGTCTGAAGACAACCTGCTTTGCTGCTTGCTTTACAGATGCAATGTTAGCTCCCTGCAGTCCGAATGCATGGCAGGAGAGAAGAAAACATTGAGTAGCCCGAAGGAACCCGGAAGACATGACATGATAAGCACCACTCCTTGCTTTGACACAATTTCTCATCTTGGTAAAGCTCATATTGATAAGCGGGTTAGAATAGTGGTCTAGTCTGTTGAAGTGTATGCCCATTGTCTACTTGTGTTCGTCAGGTATATAGACGACCATTTGTATGCTGGCCCTGGCTGTGTCCAAACCTGTGCAAATTCTTGCTGGTTCTGTAAAACAGATGCAGTCTGGTTGCGGTCACGATTCTGTTGGATGTGATAGTGGTAGGTTGCAGTATCTACGTTAGAAAAGACTTGTATTAATCTTGAAAGCCGTATTATCCTGTAGTGCTTCCTTCTGAAAAATATTAAAAGCCAAGAAACTTCTTGTGGCAAAAGTGAGGAACTTTAGTAGCTATTTCCATGTGCAGACAAGTAAAAGTGACAGATACACAGCCAAATAAGCCTGCATATCTGATGTGGATTTCTCATTATCCAGGTCTCTGAGGAAAACAAAGAGATTAAACTGGATATTAGACCCGCATTCTAACTGCTGGGGCTGACTGACGGCAGAGAGTTTTCCATACCCGGGGACCAACAAATTTAGTTGCTTAGTATTTTTCCCATCTACAAAAAATAACTTTTATTTTGTCCAGGACTAAAGATGATGTATTAATCCATCCTACATGATGGTACCAGCTACAAAATTATCCATGGGGCAAGATATTTTCATGGGTATAAAGGTGCTTAAACTATCACGGACATCCACGCAAGATATTTTCACCACATCTTTTACAAAAATCCGCAAACCATCACTAGAAAAAGTGTACGAAACATTACTCGTCGGCTTAAACTCCCTTGATCCATATCACTTCTGTCACACTAAATTGTATTCGAACATTAAGCCAGGATAGTCTGATCAAAGCATTATGCCTTCACATTAAATCATATCCAAGCATTAAGCCAGGAAGATTATGATCAGAGCATGACACCTTCAGCTAGAACATAAATGATGCCTAATCTCTGGGTTAAAGAACACAGTTGATTTATCTTCTCTGGGAACCGATAAGTCCATGGCCTTACCATTTAACCAACATATTTAATGTACTGCTTGGTGGCTTTGTTGAACAAAGAATAGCGTGAAAGCGTTTAAGCAGCGCTTGTTTGAATGTGCCTATGCTGCACAAGAAGATGAAGGAATCCAACTGATGGAATAAATATTTCCTGATCCTACAAATTCTGAGATTCATCGAGTTTTAACCAGTGCATGGAATAACTGAACTAACGAGGTCATCGCATCAATCAAAACAAAAAAAGACATTGCATGGAATAACCGGACCGACGCGGTCATGGCATCAATCAAAACGAAAATGACATTTAATTACGCATCGGTCAACAGTGGCAGGTAACGCCAACTTCCATAAACTTCTTGATAGCTTACATTCTTGGACATGTTAGTGCAGGTAAGGCCCAGGCGCAGGGCAATTCCCCCAAAATTTAACATCTGTAAGATTTACAGACTGAATAGTTTTGTTGTTAGTCCATAAAAGCTACCCCTTGATCAAGTATTAGGATTGTGCCTGAAAATATCTACAATAAAATTTACAAGCGCCTGAACAAATTCCACGCAGCGGCCCTAACTATTGCTGCTGCTGCTGACTGTCATTTACAGGCTCAGGACGGCGCCTCCTGAAGTACTTTCTGTTGAAGGACTCTGCATGCTCTGGGAAGATTTCCTTCACAAAATTCTCCATGCACTTTCTATAGGAGAAATCAGCACTAGTGCCATCACAAGATACCACATAAAAACACCTGGAATCTTGAAAATCCTTGTGCTTGTCAACCTGTCAGTTGAACAACAGTGTTACATCTTTCCGCATTAACAGGCAACTAAGTAGCTTGCAATTTTCAGCTGAATCCAGGTTGTTGTCATGACGTCCGTAAGACATCATTAAAAAGTTTAGCTTCAATAATAGACTGATGAATTCACTGAGCTTACCATGATATGGTCAATTTGATCAGCCACTTTTGCTTGCTTATCAGGATGGTGCTGAAAAACTTTCTCTATAATGAATTTTTGATCATCAGAAGATAGTCGATCACCATCGCTGCATACATTGATGACAAGCAAGAAATTGTATGATGAAATTCGATAGGAAAGACAACTTATCAAGATACTTGAAGAGAATATTCTCAGAAATGAATAAATGATCATAAGATAATTAATTGACATCACTGCAAACAAACCTAAATTACCTAACTTGTCTAGTGGAGAACAGGTTTGTACCATATTTCAATGACTTTTTTGCTTACAATCTACCCTTTTTTTGGTTGGTTGGGGTGGGGGGGGGGGGGGATTCAAATGATTTATGAATCCATGAGAAGTAGGTTTTCTTAATTTCTTTCATAAGATTTAATAATTTAAAGTTAAATCCAGTATTTTTTTTTATTGGAAGGGTAGGTTAAATCTGATAATATCACTTCCATTAGACATCTTTTTGGTATGTTGACTATTCATTCATTGCATATACAACACCTAAGCAGAAATAAACTCTTACAGTAAAAGATAATTATCACAAAATCTAATACTGAGTATTTAATTGAAGCATATAAATTTAGTACTTACATATCCAGTAAAAGTTCAGCTTCCTGTCCTTGTGCGTTAATTTAGGCAATAAAAAGGAATTTTGAATAATTTTTAGTTAGATAGTGTAAGATTTATAATCTAGATTTTTTTAAATGCAACAAGATACTTATTGACCTACAATCCTCGGTTGGAATGGAACAAGTTCTTGTTTGATGTAGAAAAGAAGCTACCTTTCCACAATAAAACAATGTTTTGAATCTTTTGATGGTAGCAAATTATATAGAGATAAAACCAATGAATTATATCTAGAAAAACAGCAAAATTTAACTACATATTCAAGATTATAATGAAAGCAATATTTGACAAGCTGAAGACAATGATCAACAAATTTGGATCACTTGACAGTTGCAAATTAGGCGGATATTTCATTCAGCTAAAAAAGATGTCAACTTGATGCATTAACTGTTAGATACTGGAAAAGGCATCCTTTCACAATCTGATTAAGACAAAAAAAACATTAGAAGGCACGCCATGGCGCAAAGGCTGCTCTATTATGACCTGGGTTTCATAGGTTTGAAGCATGGAACAGCCTCTCTGCATATGGGGGAAAGACTGCACATATCTGACCCTAGACCCCATAGTGGCGGGATATCATGCACTAGAATGTCCTTTTGTTTTATCAATATTAAAATATTCATTAACTAAAACATATGTTAGGGTTGTTTTCCCTTTTTGTTATTGGATTTGATCTTTGGCCTCATATTTTAACTTTCAGAGTGAGTTCAAATGAGCCAGTGTCATTATGTGAATTTTTATGTTGTTATTGTGCCAAAATCAATCATGCGAAAGGGAATAATGTTGCGTTGAGTGGGATTATGACTACCATTTCAACTAGAAAATAGATAAAGAATCACTAGTTTGACAATTTATTAATGAATAAATGTTAACCAACAATGCTTACGTCTATGTCTTCACTTGCTGCCAAGATCTTGGAATACGCATTTAAATAGTGACAATCAGTTCAAAGATTCTAAAAGATACTTCTGAGACTCATCTATTATTTTCTTATGGACTAACTCTATGATGAAGATGCTGAATCTTCAATTTCAGGGAGATGGTTTCGAACAAGCCTATAAATGGTAAAGATTCTATCTAGTCATCTGCTCTCCTTACGTTGGTTAGTAGCATTTTTTTTCCTCATAACCTTCCACAGATCCCTCTGACCAAGGTTCACACTATCAGTGCATACTACCATAGCATATCAATACTGAACCAATACTCAGTATGAGGCATATATCTAGTGTTGGTACATCAAAGTGATCCTGTACAAGGTGCACTGACAATGTACCAATATGGTACTAGTGCATGTTCCAGTAGAGAGATTGTGAACCTTGCAATTGACAATCCATCAACAATCAAGATGCTTGAAATCCATACAACATATCCATACTCTTAAGAAAAAAATTGTCTGTCATAAGCACTTTCCAGAAGGCTTCTTATCAAAACTCGGGTTTGCCACAACCAAAGTTCTGTCAAGTCTCCAGTAAATCCAGAAATCTTTGATATAACTAGCCCCCATTCAAACTACTATCTAAAACCTTAAAAAACACAACCATACCAATGATACCAAGCCCCTTGCTCAGTAACGCTCAACTTTCCAGAATAATCATAAAAGAAAAGTGCTATTTCAAATTAATTGTGAAGTGAATTGCATGATAAGCTATATATCATGCACCGCATCACTATCACGATAGGAGGACTTAATGAAGATGTCCTGCACATACCAAGGCAGGAGTTAGACACAAATATATTAACCAAACGATACCTGGATTCACGCAAAATCCTTCTTATTGTTTGCATCGTCGGTTCAATTTCAACAAGAATCCTCTCCTCCTCCACTGTAAAAGAATCTAATCGGCGTCTTGTGGAAGTCATCATTGAATTTGAATTCCAACCTTTTCGATCATCTGATGTCCCTACTGACTTGTTAGAAAGGTTTCGCTGGGTTCTCCGATCAGTGCATTTGAAGAATTCCAACTACGAGATTTCCATGATTGATTTTTATGATCAGGTACTTGGTTCTCATTCCATTTGCCTCCATCCCAACCTTCATTATGAACTTTGTCAAAACTCTGACTATCCCAGACATTTGATTTGGAAAATGCACTTGTATTCCAGGTGTTGTCTGCCCCGTGTGATTTCCTTGTTACATTAGTATCCCAGACAGGCTTTGCTGGTGATTCTTTCACATGGTTCCATCCATCTTGGGTACTACTGTTAGATGTGGTATCCACGCTCCTCAAATCAGCAACTTTACTAGAACTCTGACTGCCCCAAATTCCTGACTTCGAAGATGAAGCAACGTGCCCAAGCTGGCTTTTAGGGCTCGAAGCTGGTGACCTTTCTTGAACATCACTAGCATCCCAACTAGACCAAACACTTGTTCTGGTTGTTGGCGGTTTGGAGTTCTCTCCATCAGTTACCTTTTTGTTTCCCCACCCTTGTGACGTATTGGACTGATCTGTAAAAGGCTGTTTTCCATTGTCCCATCCTTGCCAGCCACTGGACATGTCCATCTCAGGTTGGTTTCTATTTTCCCATCCTTGCCATCTATCTGAACCAGCCACTGAATCTGAAATCTTTTCCCAGCTTGAGTTACCAACTTTTCCATTTTCCATGCTTACATCTTTTTTACAATTGTAATCAATGTCAAATCCATCATCAAATGTTAGCTCCTCAAATCCTATTTCAGGAGATAAACAGACCTCATTATTTTCATTAACCTCTAGATCATCAACATCCAGTGAACATCCATCACCTGCTTCTCTTTGACTGGATGTCCTTACCAACTCAAGAAAATCGTAAAAACCTTTTCCAATATTTTGATTTTCTGCCATCTGTCACAAAAGAATGCAGATTAGCTTTCTGTTTGTAGCTCTAGAACTGAAAAGAAGTGAATCCAACAGTTTGGCACCAATCTGGTGACTAACAAATGTGTTCACAAAAGTTGAAGAACAGCGCTGATGCAATAAAAAAGTAGTATGTATATTCCTTTCTCACTTGTTATGTGGACAGTACAACTAACCTGCTGTTTATTCCAAAGAATCTGGAAAGGCGAACCAGTGCCGATGGCACATGTTTACCCCATAAACATGACGAGACCACACTGACTAATGAATCAGTGTGGCACTTCTCAGCAGCCCTCTCGAAACACTTCATCGGTGTCTGTGAAAACAAAGTCACACTTCAATGCTATCTGGTCTCATGAACATTTATATGGAGAAATATCAGCTCACACTATGAATAGAGGCACAAATGAGCAAGTCAAGAAGTATTCCAACTGGTTTGCTTACAATTAACGTGGCCTCAGTAAACGGTACTTGAACTTTTAAAGAACGAAAAAGCGCCTTGTAGCCAGCAGTATTGAAACCAATAAGGTTTCCAGTGCATGTCATGCTATTTGCAACAAGAATAAGGTGACCTTTGAGCACTCCCTTTGCAACCTTCGTAATTGATGCTGACAACCGCTGCAAAAATGAAAACATACCATTCACTGTGTAATCAAGAATGGAAAAGAAGAGTATTGCTACTGATCACCTGCCAATTCACCCCTCAGTTCAATGGGCTGATGTGGCAGTCAGGGATTGGTGCGGTACATGGGTTTAGGTTGGTGGTGTTAGTCAATCCTTGCTTACCCCACAGCCAATCACCTGCTTCCAAATCGGACCAGTGAACTAAGTGCTGATGTGGCAGATGATCTCGCATTTTCCAAAAAAGAATACAAGAAGACTAATAGATGTTATTGGTGAAAAATCAGACAAGAAAAATCTAATACTAGGCCTTCCTCATATTTTTAAAAAGTATAAACAGTAAAAAATATTAATTACTGTGATTACTTTCTTCAGAACACAATTAACCAAAGCAAAAATTATGAAATGTAACAAGAGTTGCATATGCCGTTACTTTTTGCCTGATACTTTATACAGGAGATATATAGTTTCCTAATTGCAAGGGGAATGACATGTTGAATGCGAAGAGTTCCATTCTGATTAAGCATAATCCTAATAGCCCCAAGTGGAATATACATCAAAACAAGGAAGGCTAAACCACCCCAAACTGCCCACTTTGCGGTGTACTGAACTGAACCAGGGCAGAACTAGGATGGGTCCTAGTTTTGATTTGGGACAAGCCAGGAACTGGTCTGAGCTGTTCGATCTAAACAAAGGGAACTGCCCGTTTTGGTTCCGTTCGGACTAGTACCTACTGGTTTTGGGTCTGTCACGAGCTAAAATGAAGAAAGGCCATCCGATGCCTTTATCCTCTCACCTGTGATTGATCAAAACCCATTGGCACAGTACAGTATGCTACCATACATTATTGAGCCAGTTCCTGGCCGATATGGCATGCGGCACCAATTCAAGAAACCTTGCATCAAAGCAAGGTTGGCGGAACCGGTATCGGTGGCCGGATCGGCCGGCCGGCCGGCGGTACGGTACGGCATGCCTCTGTTCCGTTTTGAACCGACGAAGGAAAACACGGACGAACCGGGGAAGAAAAAGAGAGAGAGGGAGGAGGAAGAAAAAGAGGAGGGGAATCCGTCGGAGGGGCAGCCATGGCTGTCGGGTGGCGGAAAGCGCTCCCGCGGCTCCGCGGGGGAACAAGGGCGATCCGCCCGTTTCTCGGGACTTTTTTTAAAAAAATCCTTTTCAAAGTGAAGTCGACAAAACCCATGCCGGCTTCACTTAAGTGAAGCCGGCAAAACCCATGCCGACTTCACTTTGAAAAGACTTTTTTAAAAAAAAGCCCCGAGAAATAGGGGCGGATCGCCCCTGTTTCCTGCGCGGAGCCGCGGGAGGCGCTTTCCGCCGCCCGACGGCCACGGCTGCCCTCCGACGGCCCTCCGACGGATTCCCCTCCCTCTTTTTCTTCCTCCCTCCCTCTCTCTCTATTTCTCTTTTTCTTCTCCGCACCGGCATGTGCCGTTTTGCATGCCGAAACCGTCTCGGTTCTCCACCGGGACGGTTCGGCACGCCCCGTACGGGCGGTTCAACCCGGTACGGCAATCCTTGCATCAAAGAATGGTTTTTCATTCCAACTTGTCATAATTTCATACCAAAAAAAGAAGTGAAATAAACATCAAAAAATGATGATGATAATCAGAGATGCAGGGAGAAAGTTGATGTAGAAGACTTTCTGATAACATCAGGCAGTGGGCAAATTGATTGAAGCTTACTGAAGTTATATTAGCATTATATACATATCTCAATAGTATAAAGCATGTTAATATTATCAACAGCTCAGAAAATCTATCTAAATTATCCTGGTTACCAGTAGCATACATGCACATGATATTTTCATCAAATACTATACTATAAAAACAAACCTGAACTGTTTGATCAAAGGCACAAGAAATGCCAAGAAGTTCTTGAAGTTGTTGAATGCCGTAAGGAATAGATCGCCTGGTGTTGATAAGGTGTATTACAGGTAAGCAGGCATCTATAACAGTCCTCCAGGCATCACCATTTCGTCGAACTGCATCTTTTTCAACAACAACTTCAATGGCTACCTCACCCTTCAATGTTTTGCATGAATTTCTCACCCAAGAGGTTGCATCTGGTCCAGTCCAAACAATATTAGCCTCATGGACTCGAGGATCACCTGCAGATTTACAAGGAAAAAAACATGAAAGAAACTAAATTATCATTGTGAATAAGATGTTAAGAATAGAAAACAAGAAACACTACATTCAAATTTAAACACCGTGTGAGTTATGACATGACTAAATTTAGAAAATAAACCTCAATTTTCTGATGAATATGGTTCTTAGAAAAGCTCATAAAAAGAAGCACAAGCCCTCTAAAGAAAAGAAATTGACAACAAACTTGTATGTTATTTTTATAACCATTACCACTCATGTTACAATCATTCATTTTGAGCTTGATGGGCAGTAGAATAGTGCACTAATTCATCTTTTGGTAAATTCCATTCGCATTTTTCAACAGTCAAGGACAAGTGTAATCCAGAACTGCAGCTTCAATAAATAAAAAGAAATGAAATCTGAGGGTTCCAAAAGGATGATTTGGAAAAGTCTCTTGTGCTGATACAAGATACAATGGTTCAATTCCCAACCCTCACCCAGAAAAAAGAAGACTCGTCCTGATCCCCCTCTCTCTCTCTCTCTCTCTCTCTCTTTGTAGATGAAAGATGAGACAAAACAAGAATACAAGATCCTGATGACTACAAGTCCCTTAACTACACAGAGGTACCGAAACTCGGATGTGGTATACTGGATGGAACTTGGTGTGGTATCCAACAGCAAGATTGCAAGCCTTGTTTCAGTGTCCTGAGGTCAACTTTCACATTTCTTTGAGGAACCAATATCTTTTGGCATTGGCAAGGTCAAAAAAAAAAAATTTAAGACAACTTTTGGGTAATAAAACAGGTCAAATCTATCAACGACCTCCACCAGGTTCTCTGCATTAAGATAATCTTACTGCAGAAGGTTGACTTCAACGGCGTACATTTTTCTGTCATGGGTCCAAGACATCCTTGGAAGTTTAAATATGCCAAAACATCATATTACAGTTAACTAGCTGTCTCACAATCAATACTATATTAAAACTGACTACACTTGCATTACTATTTTATTACATTAATCTTGTAGTCATTTCAACCTAAATAATGTTTATATGGCGACATTGATAAATAGCAACATATACAGTGTATACAACAATATATGAAGTGTTGAGCTAGATAATAAGCAATAGATAGGCACCTAGGCAGATTCCTAGTTACTCTCCTGAAAAAACAAGCAGTCAAATCATCTATATTCTGTATAGACGGTAGGCATCCAAGCAGTGCAGCAGATTAGGTGCCTAGGCAGGTTGACAATGTTACTATGAGAAACTTCAATAGTCCATATCTTGTACTTAATAGAGATCCTTCTTTTTATTAGTTAGAAGCTCCTTCTTGCACTTCTCGCAGTCAGTACCAATACTACCATGTTCAAGGCTATAATAGTGATTAGCATATATATGGCAGTTTCAAGAGCTTGATCATTTGTTTCTAATGTTATATAAGCACATTCTATCATGAAATTATCATTATAATTTGACTTTTTTTTTGTCTTATTGCTGTTGCATGCCAGTTATGACAATTGGTGCATCATAAGCAAGCTAGTAATCAACCAACCAAATAATGTCAGACCATTCAAGATTAGCCACTGAAGCCAAGTATAAGGTAAGCGATGTCTAAAAGTGGTGGTTAACAACAAATTTTGAGAGGTGGAGAGAACCTAATAAAGTATGAAATCGGAAAAAAAATATACACCTATAATCAACTAAATAAAACAAGGCAATACTGGAAGTAGTAAGGTTCCCTACTTGAGTCCTTCAAACAGTTGATATAAGCCTACATATACACCAATTAGACAGTTTGAGTTTAAAAAATTAAAAAAATGCACAGTGAAGATGGCAAAGTTTAATTTTCCTGAGATGATATAAAATCTTAGAATCTATGCACACCTTTAATAATTGTATCCAATAAAATTGGACATATTGTATTCGCCATAACATGTATTGCTCCCTCAAGAGACTCACAATCTGGAGTGGCACTCTGATCACGGTAAGAGAACTGCAAGCACGGGAATGGAGACAAATTCCCGACATCTGGCTGCCTGGTGCTGCAACATTCACTGCACAAAAGGAAAAAAATGTTCCACAATCACGTTTGATGTGTTTAAAATTCTAGAAAGCAAATGAACATATTAATAAAACAATGTTTGATCTTTTGAAAAGTTTCTCTTCTTATCATGCAAAGTCAGCTTGCAAGCATTCAAAAGTAGAATTGGAATAGAGAATTCACATTTTACACATCCAAGTACTGTTCTCACTGTCAATTTAAAGAAGCAGCATGCCCACTTAAGGATCTATCAGTAAAAAAAAAAATTACATACTCTGTTCTGGAAATACTTCTATCATTAAGTGGTTACAAAGCAATCATTATGAAAGAAGATTCCATGATTCTCTTTAAAGCTGTTCTTGGAGATCTTTTTTCTTCATTGGAAAAGAAATCCCAGTGGCACATAATATTGCCCAAACTACCTGGTAAAAACCATATCAAAGAAACAGAGGTTTTTTCCTACACAACGTTAATTTCTACCTAACTTGCCAGACAAGATAAGAACTTTCATCCATCTGTCAGCTTATAAGTCAAAATGGAAAATAAAATTTCTATGACAATAATTATCCATAAGCAAGGTCACATCTACTACCATATCTGAGTGGAGAATTTGTGTATGCGTGTGTATGTCTGCACATATGGATATATGAAAATAAGAGCATTTACAAGTAGATACACAATTATGGAACTATAGTTAATACATATACATATAAAATTATGGATACATACATATGCACCAATTTGCTTTTTAGGAAAAGGGAAAAAAATCCTAGCATGTTATATAAGAAACCAACAAGATGCGGCAGATGAGCAGGGTTGACATGAAAGATTCAAACCATGCAAATATAATCAAGAGCACACCCAGGCATTCATCCATGGTCAAAGCCTAGGATTGCTTAGGCATATTGATTGGTTTAAGCTGCATGTAAGCAAGTATAGACACATACAGATAACACAAGTATTTCTTTATCAACTAGAGAACGCATTTTCTTGAGCATTTGTTATATCCCATGTCAACGATCATTACACAGCAATTAAGCTGGTAAAGACTACAGTTGCAGAAGGAAAAAAAAAGAATGAGAGTTAAGTGTAGCAACATAAATCACTATATTGGAAAGCAATAGAATGCAATGGTGCTTAAGAAGTGTCTTGATGAAACACCAGAGCTCCTGACAGAATTTTGCAAGCTCACTTAATATTTTCCTTCCAAAACTTCTTCATTTATTTGGATTCAAATATGGGTTTGTTAAATAGAGAGAAGAAAAATCAATGTTAGGAAAAAATGAACAGACAATTTCGTTGCACAAGCAATAAACAGAAGCAAATCATTCAGAAATAACCAGAAGCATTTGGGAGTGGAAATGAGTAAGCAAAGCATGTTTATCACTTGAGAGAGACATTCTGCAACTGAAACAAGACTAGTATTCATTACCTCATAATTCAAGTTTGAATTTCTCTCAAATAATAAATTCGAGTTTGTGCAAATGATGCTAGTCTAACATTAAAAATTCTGTAGTTTGGAACATTTTATTAGATGGAATAAGCATTGCCAATACCACTTTAGTATAGAGAAGAAATAGCTGATCAGCACATTTTTTTTCCAAGTTGTCTGGAACAAATACAAGAACTAACATTGGCAATAAAACAGGTAGCATATAAAAAGAATTTTCATCTAGTTTTAAGGCCTATTTTTCTATGACGATTGAAATAGGCTAATAAATAATAAGATCAATACCAATTCAACATCTTCAAATGCAATGAGATTTTCCATCTATAGTCTTCTTGGTATTTCTAGAATAAGGTTCTATAGGGGTAGATATTAAGATGCTATGCATAAGAATATCACTTAGGATGAAAAAACTAATGGCTTGAACAGGAGGATTTAAAGATCTCTGCATGCAATAAATGAAAACTTACAAACTTAACACCCATATAAAGGAATCTAGTATCTTGTAAAACTATTGGTAGAAATTGTGTGTTTTATGAAACATTGGTGACAGACACCAGATAAATATTCAACCAACAATTTCACAAAAAAACATCTTCTGTGCAGAGGACCTATCATGAAAACTAAAACGTACAAAAAACTATATTTTCTTATTCACCTACTTGTTGAATGGAAAGGCAGAAAAATTTTGAGGAAGTGTTTGGTAGTGGAAATGAGTGACCAAAGCATCAAGCATGTTTAGCACTTGAAAGAGAAATATTCTGCAACTGAAGCAAGACTACTATTCATTACCTCATAGTTCAAGTATGAATTTTCCTCAAACCATAAATTCGAATTTGTACAAATGATGCTACTCTAACATTAAAAATTCTGTGGTGGGAACATTTTATTTGATAGAGTAAACATTGGCAATACCACTCTTGATTATAGTGTAGAGAACAAATGGCTAATCAGCATACTTTTCTCCATATTGTTTGGGACAAATACAAGAATTAACATTGGCAATAGAACAGCTAGCATATAAAAAGAATTTTTCATCTAGTTTATGGCCCATTTTTCTCATGATGATAGAAATAGGCTAATAAATAATAAGATCAATACTGATTCAACATCTTCAAATGCAATGAGATTTTCCATCCATAGTCCCCTTGGTATTTCTAGAATAAGGTTCTATATGAGTAGATATTAAGATACTATGCATAAGAATATCACTTAGGATGCGAAAGCTAATGGCTGGAACAGGTGTCGACAATCTCTGCAGGCAATAAACGAAAACTAACAAGCTTAACACTCATATGAAGGAATTTTAGTATCTTGTAAAATTATGGGTAGAAAATGTATGTTTTATGAAACATTGATGGCAGATACCAGATTGCTATTCAACCAACAATTTTGCAAAAAACCATCTTTTGTACCGAGGAACTATCATGACAACTAAAATGCAACGAAAAACCAAATTTTCTTATTCAAATATTGTTGAATGGAAAGGTAGAAAAATTCGAAGTGTTTCTTTGGTTTGTCTCTTAAGCTATAGTCTAATTCACAGAGATGATTGTATCAAACTTTCTTTCCCCATTTCATCTTAAGACCATTTCCAAGTGCAAGGTAATGATGCAATGCTGATCCTTGGTTACACAAGCCTAATTGTGTAACCAACAAGTAGGTTTTCCCACCTGTCTAATAGCCTTCTAGATTTCATGGCAAGCTCCTCTATCATTGAAACTTGCCGGACCAGGATCTTAGCAGCAATTTTTTTATCAAGGCTTGATGTCAGGCTGAGCACGAGGCATATAACATTTTGAAATTACCTTAATCCAGAAATTTGATCATAATGTTGGGACAATATATTCTAGTTAAGAAGTTATAAATATGAAAGATACACATACATTATTTGCTAAACTTCAGAAACTTAATTCAATGAAAAGCAGAAAGAACTTTGCATTGCGAAGCTTATTACCAACATAAGCAGTATTTTAAAGATGGCATGCAAAAAATCACAAGATTAGAGAGAGAAAGAGAGAGAGAGAGAGAGAGAGAGAGAGACTTTAGGTACACAACCAGTAAATAAAAAAAAAGCAAGTATTTAGTTATATAGCAGATTACCCCTATAAGAAGGAAACCAGAAACCAATACCCAAGAATTGATTTGAAAGACTTATGATGCGAAAAGAAAAGCTCCTACCTAAGTGATAAAATAATTCTCCTAAAAAAGTGGGAGAGCTTTCCTTTCTTCTTTCCATAGCCAAAAATAACATCTTGACACTTCCGAAGAATCTCATCAGGACTTCGGTTTAACAATTTCAACCGCATCTGTCCCAAAAAGAAAGTTCTACGTTATCAACGTATTTTTTATCCATTTAACTAAGCAGAATTTGGAGTAGCTAGCAGAATTATAACAGAACCAACAGACCTTGTCAAGATGAATATGACCAACAAGGCCTGAAGTAGTTTCTGAACTATCGCGTAAGCTTATTTCCTTTTGATATCTGAAAGTAACTAAAAAGAGTAAGTGTATTATTGTTGGAGACCAATAGAAGGCATATTTCTAGGATATAGAGATAGTGAGATTCAGATTATCAGCAATATTATAAAGATGAGAATATATAACAGAATGTTCAGTTGATATTTCTACCATATGACTGATGACAATAATGATTGATGTAAGGAACTTAAAACCAATCCAAAGAACTTTAATGTTAAAATGATAAATAGTCCATAAGAACTTCAATGTCATCAAAGTGACGAATACAATATGCAAAAAATATCTGTCATTAGCTGTGTAAGTTATAAACCCATAACTAGCAATTTACCTAGTGTAAAGATGAGCTATGAAGTAAAATCCTGAGCATTACAGGCCAATATTTAATATGTATGTCACCATGACACAAATAATAAGCCACTTTTTTGATATTTATGAGTTTTACCTTTATTATTTTCAAGAAGAAAAAAGATCAGCATATTGATTCTCAGAGATCAAAAAGTTAGGCAGAATATATAGTTTAAATATAAAAAGGAATCTTGACAGAATACATTACAGCAAATTTTAGTAACAGTTCATAAGAGGTTTATGGATGTTGGCATATGTGCCAACGTTTGACAGAGATTTTATATCAACTTGCAACAAGATATAAGATAAGAAAACTTGCACAAGTGCCAAAGGCCTTCCAAATTGCCCATCTTCATCGATTAATTGAATTCAAGACAGCAGAATGCTTTACATAGAATGTGAATATATAAAATTAATAATTACATTCCATAAAAGAAAATTTAAAAACCATCAAAGACTGGGAGGGTTCTATAATTTCTGATAGGTACTCAACTATTCACTGCCTTTATCACATGAATTTGATAAAGAAATAGGGTGTACCATGTACCCATCTCTAAAAAAAGAAATAACAAATTATCAAGAAAAAAGTTCAAGTAAAATGCAGTTATATATAGACCTGACTGCAAGACAGCAGCATATAATAGTGTGATCCGAGTACAACAGGATTGACATCTCATGGATCCCAATGCAAGACTGATGAACCAAAAGGTATGTGATCCACCTTGAGATCAGAAGCATTCTGATGTAATAGCAACAAGCCCAAGAGTATGAGCACCGTTATGCAGTAAAAATCCATGCACGTAATACAGTATGGCAGTACCATTTATTAATTTTAAGGCCCAACTGTCTGTTCCAATCAGAGTGAAATATAAGCACAATGGTTTCAAATACCGGTACCAGATCGTATTGTGGTATTTTGACAATCGTACGGTACCATGTACTGACATATGGTACAGGATGTCCCATCCCAACACACTTATGTATTTGTGCCGGCAACCTGCCAACATGGTAAATTACCATTCATACCATCCCATTACGATAGCATATGAAACCTCAATCGGCACTGAACTAATATTGGGTGACCACGACAGCACATAGAATACCTGCTGCCACCCTTGGTAAAACAAGAGTTCGGCAAGATAATCTTTTCAGAATCTTTTGAAATTGATAAGCTGATGCCTAGAAAAATTTTACAGAAAAAAGGCTGCAACCATTTTTCTTCTGATAGACTCAGCAGATTCAAGAACATATTTAAACAAATTCATTCTGTAAACAACATGATTGTACCCACATGCTACTCCATCAGCCACTGAGGCAGTTATAGAATTAATATCTGGTTGGAAACAAGTGGAGGCACAAAACTATTAAACATGTGGACATCCTCTAAGAGGATTTCTTTTGTTAGCAACATACAGAATCAGTTTATGTAATTAAAGCAAATAAATGAGAAGTGGTTTTCATTTGAGTCTTCATGACATTCTAGCAGAGAGAAGCATGTAATTACTGACTAGTGGGGATTTCTCTAATCATAATTGAACTATAGCAAAACAATCAGTTATTTTGCAGAGCTGCACACAGTAAAAAGTCAGCAGAATTACAAAGTAGAGATGTGTCTTTGACTTCAGAATAAATTTTTGGACACAGAAGAAGGTGAATCAACAGAGCAGCATCTAGTTAAATAGATTCACAGCCGATGTATTCAGACACTAATTACAAATCCATGATCAGATGTTGCATAAGCTCTTCCCTGGATATGAGATATGAATATAACACATGGATAGTACAGGATATCATACGGCTAGAATACATACATAAGTATATATGTATTTTATTAATAAGAATATGCATAAATACATACACACACGAATGCACACTTACGTATGTTAAAAAATGCATCCATTAAGCAAGGTAGGTTATCAAAATATGAGATTCCATACTTTTTCAATAGCATCAACTTTTACAAGTATATCATTTAGTCATTGTTCACATCCGCATACCTCAATCCATACTTCGTATTTTAATGTTCATATCATAGAAAACAAAACTGACCATTTGCCATAAACAAGTTAACATTTAAAAAAAGACAACACCTTCTCCCTCATTTATAGAAATATCAGGAAGTTTCTCAAGTGTATCCAAAAGCATCCAAAGTATTGATTCAATTTTGAAAAATAGGATATTTAATACAGGTATCTGACATGTATCTAAGACATATCCAATGAGTATTCATGTCTGATACAGACACAACATGTGATTTTAAGTTTGCAAACTTCCCATATCTAAATAAAATCTTATTACAGATGGACCCACACTTTGAGGGTGAAAGGATTATCTACGATAATAGGGAGATGTGTTATTTCTATTTTGGTTCTGCATATTTTGAATGATAAGAAAGAGTTTCTTTCAAAAGAAATGGATGAAAGAGTTCTCTAGTGACTAATGCAAATCCTCAGACTCGGACTAATCATAGTCTTTGCAAAGGTGATACTAAAACATAAAGGATCAACTGAAAAGACTTGTTCATTAGCAAAACATATAGTTAAGAGATGGATGCAAGCTGATGAGAAGTGGTTAGGAACTAGGATGAAGTTACGAAAGGATTAGAGATGGTCAGCTAGATGGTCTATTATTTGTTTCAAAAATTGTGTTCTTGCTGATGCCTCTTCTGAATAGGTATAAAATCTATAAAGAGAGGAAGGATTTGTTTACTTCTAACATCCTAATTTATATGACTCAAAACCAATTCCAATAATTTGGCTTATATGCATTAGCCATATTGTCAATCAAAACTTCTACATAAAATATATATTTAAATTCTTAACCAACCATACACAATTGAGTGCAAAGCACAAAAAACTAATCATCTCTCAGACCCTATCTATAAGCACAGCCAGCCAAATGATTTATTTGACATAACTGTTGCGATGACCTCCAACTTCTTTACCAACCATAGTTGAGAACAACTTCATTATTGCACCTGGACTAAGCACTTGGTTCTCTTACCATTTAAACAGCACAACGGGCCTCTGATTATTATAATGTGGTTGTTGGCAAAGTTTTCCCATAAATTTCGAATTTGGATATCACCTACCGAGTAAGGCCCTATTTGGCTAAGCTTTTAGACTGTCAAAAAGCACTTTCTAGCCCTCCAAAAGTACCTTTGAATGGTACAGTAATGTTTGGTAAAAAATCAAAAAGTTGTTTTGACTTTACCAAAAAGCTAAAAAAGTCTACTTGGAAAAAGCTCCATTTTGAAGCTTTCCCCAGAAGTACTTTTTGGCTAATGTCAGGAAACTATTTTAATTTTAATAAAAAATTTTAATGACCGAAATACCGACTAACAAATCTGATAATTACATCTTATATCATATCATATTACATTGTTATACTATAAATATAATATAATAATAAATTAATATTATGATATATTATAAACATATAGCATAATCTATTGTAGTATTATTATATTATAATAATAAAATTTAAAATAACAATATTTAATAATAATAAAATATTATTATATTATAATCATATAATATAATCTATTATATTATAATTTATTATTAGATTAGATTATAATCCATTATATTATATTACATTATATGATAATTATATTATATTATTATATTACATTATATGATAATTATAATATACAATAAAATAATATTTTAAAATATAATAATATTTACATTACAAATATATAATATAATATATTATTATATTATTATAATAATTTATATAATAATATTTTAATAATAATATAATATAATTATATTATAATAATATATTGTATTATAATTTATTATTAGATTAGATTATAACCAATATATTATATTACATTATAAATTATATTATAATTATTATAATAATTGTTATACTATATTACAATATTATGTCACATTATATGATAATAATATTATATTATATAATAATATTTTAATACATAATAATATATAATATTATATTATATAATTCTCCACTATACATTACCATGTACTGTCTTTTATTGTCATTTTATCATACCAAAAGCACTTTTTTATTTTAATTGCCAAACAGATATTAAAGTTCCAAAACACTTTATAAATATGATTACCAAACAGCATGCAACTTTTTGTTAGAACTCTACTTTCAAAAACTCTTCTTCTCAAAAGTCAAAAGCTCCATCTTCAAAAACTCCGAAAGCTCTATTGCCAATAGTAATATGATCGTAGCAGTACAAGCAATTCTTAATAGTTAAACTTAAGATAACACTTAAGATAACATTGGCATTGATGTAAATTCTAAAATCTAACATGCTCTCAATAGCACATCAATTTGTCATTACACCAAATATGAATTACCATTTTCTTTTAAAGAGGGAAGCTATTAATTGCTGCAATAAATCCATTACAAGTTTATATCAAAGTACACAATTACTCTATCAGTAAGGTACTCATGATAATTCACTCCCTCCTCAGCAAGTTTCATCTATCAAGCTTTCCGTACAAAGAATAGGAATGGAAAACAAACCCAGCAGTTCATGAAAACCATAGCCCAAGCTGCTGGACTATGTTTGGGATCCAGAACTAGTAACATGCACCAAAACCCCCACATATAGATGTAAAATTTAGGGCCTGTTTCAATGATTGGGCTGAAAATTCCATTGGATTTGTGGATTGGGCCAGTACAACTAGCTAGATGATAGGAATACAGGCTGGAATCCGAAGTGATTTGAGAGCGGGCCAGCCTGAATCCCATAGGAAGAGAAAAAAAGACCTGCTAGCCAGCCCCTCACAAACCACTATTGGGTACTTACAAATATAGACCAAACCCAACCAGTATTCCTATTATCTAGCTGGTTGTACTGGCCCCATCCATAAATGCAAAGGGATTTTCAGCCTATTCATCCAAACAGGCCCTTAAATTTAGATCCATGAAGATACAAACAAAACGCAACCATGCTGTCCAAGTCAAGGGAAAAGTGAATATGTCCCTTGGGTCCAATCTAATAGCCAAAAAGTGAAGACGAGCACAACAAAATCCTACAAGCCAACGGAAGTAATTGTACAAAGTAAAAGCATTTCTTTTCATACATATATATATTCCTCTTAATGTTAGAATGAGTAGACATAAACATACCATTTCTAGAGTTGAAAACACGCTGACAGAGAGAAAGTCATGAATGTATAGACACATTTGGAATAGGAGATTCCACATGCCATGTTTATAATTGCATTAATTTGATAACTAACATAGCAATCCTCCAGCAAGAAGAAAAACTTGTTTTGACTGTATCACATCATAGTAAAAAAACACCAAATATCTGAAAAGAAGCAGGAATTTCCAAAATTGAGTGCTTAATCCTGCAATATTTATATTTCATAAGATTTAATAGAAAGACCAAAAAGAAAAGTCCATACGGATAGCATGTCATTTACTGTACTATTTAACTGCTATCTGTTCATGACATATTACTAAAACAAACTGGTCCAAAAGTTACTACCAGACTAAGATAACAAAATCAACTAAAATGACCTCCAGCTCCAACAGTGTTCACCAGCATTAGGCCCAAAATCAACAATAATAACAAATTGTAGCATACAATTCTACATAAAAAAACAAATTAACCATTTCATATAATTCTTGCTCATTAAAAGACATCTAAATAGAAGGTCATGAATCAAATATCCTGAGGAAAACAATTAAAATCAGTAACTTTAAGATAGTGAGAGAATCTATATAAAATAAAGGAAACCATATATACACAGAACATATGGGCATACTACAATTATGAGATGTGAAATAAAGTATACATACTCAATGGAGAAGTCACATGCACAATCCTTCAAAGTGACTCTCTTCAAGCAATTTTGAACAGCAATTGCTGCATTTTCCTTGCAAAACTTTTTCCCACACAAGCAATCGTTTAAATATAAAATCACACGGCGATCAGTAACAACATTCTTAAAAGTGACTTTACAAAGCAATATCTCCTGTAAAATATAAAATGAAGCAAATAAACACAAATTAGTACTATTGTTATGCAAGTAAACTTTGCAGGTCTGTATAAAAGAAAATAAAATATGACCACACACTCACAACTAGAAGAATGGAATACTGATACCTTCATCAATTCCCATGATGAATTGTTACTTTGTGAGGATTCTAGGACTGCCTTATATGCAGGGTTTGATATTGCAGTGGCAGCTAAGACACCAACAGGTTCACCAGCAGGTGAAACATTCAAGGAATTAGCTCCATCATCCTCTCCATACTCAAACTGAATAATTGAATTACTGCAGACATTTCTAACACTTCCATCATAGCAGATAATAACATCCCGAAGAATTGCCATTAAGTTTTTAAACAAAGTTCCAGGTTCTGTCAGTCCTCTCGAAGAACGAACTATAACTTCTCTGGATGAAATAGCATGGACCAACTCTTCGTATGGATTCAAGCCATGAAAGAAACAATTCTTAACCAGTCCATATGCCTCACAGGAATGATCAGCTCCACTGGTGGAATATTTGTTTACAAAGTTTGTAAAACAATCCTCGACCAAAGCCCTCGAGTACAACTTCCCTCGGTCAAAAAGTTGAAGGCCCAAAAATCCAAGCTGTTGAACAACTTTGATAATAGACGAATCACTTTTTGAATCAATCAAATTACCCAGTGAAGTCAAGTTCAAAATGAAATTCACAATTGGTAGTTTGATGCTTTTAAGGTGGTTCTCGACTTGCAGCTCCACAAGTTCATTGTATTTTGATCTCAATTGATCAAGTATAAATGAATTTTCTTGAACACTTTGTTGTGCCTTTTCTATAACTGCACTTGGAACATAAAAATCTTGTAAACTGATACTAAATCCTTCCATAACTAGCACCTCCATCAACAAAGGCTGTAACATATTAAAGAAGTTTAAAGCCTCCTTTGGACCTTTCATGATGAAAATAGAAGTAATTATCTCTGTAAACAATGACTGCACTGCATCCCTTCTTAAGTCTAACTTGATTATTTCGCCATTACTTATGAGATGTCGTTCTCCAAAACAGTCCAGAAAAGTAGGCAAAGCATTCTGCAGTATTTGATGAACAGTCCAGAAAGGGCCAGATTTATGAGCTTTAAATATGGCAGGTGGTGGCAGGATCGGAGATACAAACATTGCCAACTGTTCTGCCGTTGTCTTTCTCAAGAATGCAGCATTGGACATGAGTTTCAAAGCCAACAATGTATCATGAACCAGTTGCAGGTTTAAGTTTCCAGTATGAGAACTAAGTAACTGCTTTTCAACACTAAACAATTCTAGGACTTCTGCCTTTGCAGCAAGGGACTGTGGATAAAATATATGAACACAATCACCATCAAAATCTGCTCCAAGGGGAGCACAGATGAGGGGGTTGATCTTGACAGTGTGATCATCATGGACATATACATAAAATGCTTGTAAGGAGTGTTTGTGCGTACTAGGTGGCCTATTAATGAAAACAATATCACCATCCATAATCCGACGATTTATAACCTGGCCAACTTTAAGATAAGTATGCCCTTTTGAGCCCACAGCAATTGCATATGTGGAGAAACCATCTTTGTATGTCACACACAGTCCTTTATCAACCACTTCCTGCAACTGTTTCATGTTATGCACTGTTACCCGTTCTTCAAAGGTAATCCTCTTTGCAATTTCAGATGGAAGACCAATTACGTTAACACCTATATATGCATCTCCAGTGATTACACTGCGGGAAGAGAAACCTGACCCCTTTCTGATAAACAACGTCCTCATCTTTTCAAGCCACAGTTTTGTGGAACATTCATTTGCTTCAGTGCCAATTGCAAACTTTTTGGTGATGTCTTGAGGCACCTTTGAAGATTAAAATATGTAAGTTGGTATGGGTCAAAAAGGAATAACAAAATTAAAAGCATAATGTCATATAACACCATAAATCATGAATTAAAAAAATGTAAAAATTGAAAAGGCATAATAAATTAAACAACATGCTTAAGCCATATAGCATCAAAAAATCATGAACATATGTGCTGACACTTCTTTTTCTATTTTGGTATCCATATACCTTTGGGGTGCCCCTGAGATGCATATATTGAGAAATAGATGACTGCAGGTCATTAGACTCAACTTCATGGGACTTAAAATTTGGAAAACCGGACCTTGACCTTTTGATGAGCTCAATCTTGTTAAGAACTCTTTTAAGCAGGGATATAGAAATATCCTGCAAATAGAAAGATAAACGAAGTCACACATAATAGAAAAAGACTGAAGGAACTAAGCATATGCATATTAAGAAGGTCATCTTTGAAAACCTACAGAGGACATGATACTTTTCCCATCTGAAACTTCTGGCACACATAAGCAATTGGGCGGAACAGGAAGATATTGCAAAATAAAACCAATCTGAGGAAAATATCCCTTCGCAGCAAGCCTTTTTTTGGTTTCTTGTGGAATCTCTTTCAAAATATTAAGAGCCTTGAAAATAAAACAACAAACAGGACAATCAGTAAATCCAAAGGATCTCCCATACAGAGGGAACGGAAAGCAAAGGTTATTAAGATTACAGGAAACCAAATCAAGGAGAGATAACCAATAAAAAAGAAAATTTTCCCTCTTATATAACCCCACCAATTGAACCTTTAATGCATATATTTAATATTATCATCCTGTTTAGCTACTGAAACTTCTATAAGAATTTTGCAAACTTTTGGTACATTTGTCATTAAGTAGCAAAGTGAATGGCATTGCATCACACAGACTGGTGGAGACACATAGAGATAAAATGATTTTTCAACTGTTCGAATTACAAAACATTTCTCTTTTAAATCAACTCCCAAGTACCAGCACCAGAATAGTATGTATTTGAGCAAAAATAGCTTCAAGGCACTGGATTCTGCAATTTAGAAAATCATTTCTTTAGATTTAGCTATTGACCATTCATACAAAAAGATAAAAATTTGCAGTTTTGACATGACATGTAATTGCCCCTCAGCATTGAGCACATATAAAATGCTACATTTTGCAGCAATGGAAATTAGATTAACTGATATCTCTGAGCATCAATGGATCCACCATAGATAAACAGACATGCTTATGTTTCTGCAAAGAAAACTTCTTGGTTGTTTCATTTTTAGCAAAATCACAGGAAGAATTGGGGTCGAATACATTATGGCTATTTGTGTAAGTATATAAACATTAAACACACTGATTAAGGTGCCAGACTTGAATCTGCAAATTTTCCAAGGGTTAATTTCAAAACCCATTGTATACTTTAGCTGGGGAAAGAAATGGCAAGTCAACTGACAAATTGGATCCTGGATAGATGAATTAAACCTTGTCAAATATGATTAAGCAAAAAAAAAAAAAAAGGTAAGTGCAAACAAATATTTTCCCACACAACTACTACCTAAGGTTTGTGCTAACAAGTGTCCAAAACTTTTGAAGGGACTGACGAGAACAAGTCTCTAACACATCAGAATTTCAGCAATAAATTAAATTGGAGCAAACATAAATATAGACAATCAGAATTATTTGTCAATATGAAGCACTCTAGATCCTAATTGATCATTGGTTCCTATCCAAATCAAACCTTCTAGCAGAAGTCATCTTAAATAATTCCAGCCAAGACATCCATGAGAACAATCACCCCATCAGCTTTTTTTTTTTTTTTTTTTTTTGCACGACTTCACCCCTCCCTAACAGGAGGATCTCTAAACTCCGGTAAGAGGACTTTAGAATTTGGATGTGCACGGTCAATAATGTCTTTCTTTGATTCCCTTGATGCTTAATATTTAATCCCATCCTTTTGATTGAAATGGATCAAGTGGGACAGATTTGTTGAGAGTGCCGCTTATATGTCCTTGCATGCTTTAGTCGTGCCTTTATTGGGAGATACAATGTCTGTACTTAAATGGAATTTAGTTATACTTCCAGCATGTTGTTAAGAAATGATTTGAAAAAAAAAAAGGGTTATTTTAAAAGAAAAGGTGAAAATCTTCAGTGTCCATTGTTGAACTTTTTATTATCGCAAAAATGTTCTGAAACTTATCCTCCCATGTGAGGATATTTGACTTTCTAAAGCTTTTTTCCATATGAGTTATTGAGATCTGCTTTAGCTTGGTCTTTGATTTTATTTCTACATTGGTTATTTTCAGCATTTTGATACAGGGATGGAAGCACCCACATCTCCCTCTTGAAGAAGATGGCAAATATTGCTGATCTAAAAGAGTAAACATGAATATCAAGGGATGTTGGTGAAATGATAAGGTCAAAAAGAAAAAAAAGAGCTATTCCAACAATTGTCATGTGAGAAATAATATGGACTAACAATGAAAAAAAGGAAGTGCAGAAGATAACTTCAAGTCCAAGCAGCTTACCATGACTTGTAATGTAGATCACGGTTAAACAAATATCAAAGAAGAGTGACTATAAACTAATTAAGATGACATATAGGAAACTGAATAAGTAATGACAGTAATTGCACCAGAAAAACAGAAGGAGACTAATTAGCATGAATGTTGGAAGAACGTTTGCAATGCTTCCCTAAGTAAATGGTCATGCCGGCTGGTAAATATAAGCCTGAATCCAATAAGCTTATTCTCTAACAAGAGAGCATATAAAACCCTGACCCCAACTGACACAATAACCCAGGCATCAGTTAAATCACTCTGGGACCAGAAACTTAAGATCCTAATGGGCCAATAAACCTCAAGAGATGATTGGAATGATCGGAAGAACAATAGCAACACAAATGGGTTCCCCCTCTCTCTAACTGAAGGAGACTAGTAGACCCATCCCATGTAAATTACCAATGTATGAATACTTGGGGATACAGTGCACTGGACTCAAACCAGCACCCCATCAAGAGGTGGGGCATGATCACTGAGCTATGCCCATTTACACCAAACAAACTGGTGCTTGAATTATATTGGACAGTAATAATACAAAAGAATAAAAACTACTGGCAGAGCAGGTGAGAGATTTTGTGACCTCATATGGAAGCAATGGGCGACAATAGGTGTCTCCATAACAAAAACCAAACCGATCCAAGAACTTCCAGAAGCCATCTCGCAGCCTTGTCCTCGATGATACTCTCAGTTCCAAGCAAAGAGCATTATCTGTTGTCTTTACTTCTTTAACAGATATGGGTGGAAGATCCTGAAATAAGAGAAATTAGCAGGGATTGATGAATGGAGTAGAGCAGGCCTACATGCATTGACACAAAAGCACCCATGCATTCAGTGCACTCCACAAAAAGACAGCAACTAATACAGAATGTTCAGTGTTATTCAAGAAAAAGGAAAGACAATTATCAATAAAATAAGGCAATAAAAATAATAATTACCATTCATGCACCTTTCACAAGTAGATATATGTAAGAGAAAAACAATTGTAATAAAATTACTCCAAGACATAAATTGACATATTGTGATGCGATCAGAAATTTTTCTAATTGCTTGCACACCATTCTACAAGGAAAGACAAACATTACAAGTAATCATGTTGCAACTTGCGAACTGAATTCGTACCTAGTAAAAGAAGACATCAAGATAAGAAATTGAGGAATGTCCACATTTGTCACAAGTCAAAAGACAAAAGAACACATAACCGCAGCAAAAATATTCCGACCCATGAATTGCTGTGTGGTGAAGTAAACAAAATCTGGTATAAGAAAAAATTAATGTATGCTCCCAAAAAATGCATGCCTTCTTTATAAACAAAAAAATATTTCTATGCCGATCATAAATAAATTAATTATGAAGAATCTAGATATAAGCATGAGATATTCATCAAATGAACATATTAGGAGACACGGTAGCTGTAATGACAACCTACTATTTTCCAAATACTATAATATGAATATCTAAATGTTTCCAAATATTATATTCTGCATATCTAAACAATATCCATGCCTGCATACATTTGCAAAACATAAAGCAAAGTCGACCTCATGCATTATTATACACTTTTGTTAACATATGTGAACATATCATTTTTAACTCTCCATACAAACCAGTTGCAATTTATGATTACTCTAATTTCTTTAGGCCATTCCTCTATTCATTATGACAAATTTACAATCCCAGAAACACCTGGTATCTTAAGACCCTTGTGATGGGGAACCATGTATACGTCTATAAGGGGTGAACTTGGGTTGGGAAATATATCTCACTTTAAATTTTGACTAAAATATGAAGTAGAATAACATCCCCCCCCCCACCCCTAGGAAAAAACAAAGTTTAAGGGCCTGTTTGGATAATCCTATTGGATCCTTAGGATTGGAAACAGGATTTCTAGGATTACAGAATATTAGGCTTGGCCCAGCCCATGTTAACTAGACCTTTCCCAGCCTACTCCTGCAGGGGGAAAAAAAAAGACCTTTTGAGGTCAGTTTTCCCTCACTAAGGGATTTGTGCTGGACATTTCCTGAAAATTTTATGAACATAGGCCTAGCCCAGCCTGCAGCCCTGTGATCCTGCTGGTTGCACTGGCCCAATCCACTAATCCAACAGGATTTTCAGCCCAATCCTGTAGGAAACCCAAACAGGCAATAACTATCCAATTTAGACCTATATTTACATGCATGTTCTTCATATCCAATTCCTAGTTCCTACCACATTCATTTAAAATAAATATAAATACAAATGCTAGCATCCAATTAATATTTGTATTGGTATCTATAATCGTCAACAGAAAGGACATATAGATATACTGATATCTAGTACATATGAAATCCATTTTCAGCCAACTTTTTATCCCCAAAGTTCAGGTTTATCACTCAGTTTTGGTACAGCTTCGAGGCCAAACTTGGAAAGATTTTCAATAGAATTGAGACATCTGGTATCTGGATTTTTTTTGTTCTGAAACAATTTTACAGTAAACTATTTAAAGAATGGAAATTAAGAAACAGAAAAATGGTTTAAGAAAAAAATATATAATCAGACATCATTTTGAATATACTATGTTTTTTCAAAACTAAATTCTTTTTATCCAAAACTATATTAAGACATAAAAACTGAGACTTAAAAAATAATTAAATAAAAAAAGACCTGAAATTTAGCATGAAAATTATAAAAAACAATATATAAAATATATAACCTACTGTCAAGAGACTTGAGTATAAGACCTCTATAACTCAACAGCATAACAAGGTAACTAAAAATAAAGCACAAAAAATCAAAATATACCAAAGCTAATTTAAACCTAAATTAAATCAATGTCTCTGAAAATTTGTTGATTGAGAACTATGCTAAAAGATAGCTTTCGGGGTCAGACCAAATATGAGTCATAAATCTAGAAAAAGACTCTCACAGTAATGTCAAGATAATTCAAGAGACATTTACAAAGGATGAACTATTAAGTGCACTGAGAAGTCAAAATCATAATATACAGCCATTGTACATACATACATATATTAACTGATTGATTTCATGGAAGTGAAGGAAGCTCACTAGCTGAAAGTAGCCAGAAAAAGCAATGAGATATATGACAAATCTCTATGAGGAAGAAATGGACCAGTAGGAACATACATCCAGAATTTCACAAGCAAACAAGTTTTAATTGCCAAATCTCAAATGAAGCAAAAAAGGAACATTGGAGGCTATAAAATATACTAACAAATTGTTGATAACATTAATAGAGAAAATTTATAATAAGTAAGAACCTCAATTTGTCACTAATGCCAACTCAGCAAGTACATGCCAGCTGGCATGAACCTCTAGATTCTAGTCCATTAAACCAGAATGCCAGACATCAAACTACGAATTGCATTTTTTAAGAAGCTCTAGAAGAGAGCGAAAACCAACTTTCAAAGAATTTGGCTTTTTTTTTTTTTGACAAAATGTAATTTAAAGGAATCATTAAAGCTTACTTCATCTAATCTCTGCATTTTCTAATACAGGTTAGGAAGAATTTAAGACAGTAGAATAGCATTTAGTATTGAAGAACAGACATGACAATATCATTCAAGAATATGCATCTCATTAGAAAAAAAAAGAAAAGAAAAGAAAAGAAAAGAAAAAGAAAAAAGTGAATCACAGTCATTCATTAGCTGCAGGTTCTCTTCCCCGCTTGGCCCCCAGAACCTTGGGAATGATTTTCTAACCACAACCTTAAACCAACGTGTCACTTCAGTTCTCACTCAGATGATAGTATTCAGCACCACCAGCAAATCATCTAAAAGTTGCAAACAGGAGCACATGGAACTGATGGAAGTATAACTAGAGTAGAAAGCTAATCCCATTAGGAACTAAAACACCAATCTGACCATCATAACAACCATGCAGTTAATAAAATAATGCATATATCAAGGTTTCCATTTGCAGACCCATTAATTGTCAACTCTAGAAAATAAATATTTGTGGCAATAAGAAAACTTAAGAAATCCCTAAATCAGACTCCAGATATCAAGTTAAAATAAATATGAAATATAGCATATCTGACTAGGGTTCCATTAACAGGTTTTTCTCAAGTAATATAAACAATTCTTATTTTATAAGAACCCAAAAAAAAGAGGAGAATGGTATTTAAACATTACCCGACAATATAAACATGATGTAGTTGTGACCTTTTCTTTTCCATTGCCATGTTTGACCTGATGATTAATGAGAAGACCAGATAATTGTGTCAAGATAAATTCAAATATGCAATTTAGAAGCCAAGAAAGGAAACTAAAAAAAATGTTGCACATAAACAGATAAATGGTTTAATTTTGGAATCGAACTAACGAGTGAAACAGGTTTATTATCAAAACAATGTTTGGTGACAAGCGACCCACATATTGAAGCGGCCCATTAATCAAACCCATAATGCTATTCCAAAATTAAAAATGAAAATGGTGCTCTTTGTATTGCAATAAATTCCTACTACATCACATTTGCAACGGATGATTTATATAACAGGATATGAACAGGCAATGAGCAAGACAAGCCAAACCAGGGACATTACATTAAAAGGTTTCCTCTATACGTGCTTGAACATCTAAGCCCACAATGGAACAAGTTGACATAATAATCAAATTCCCAAAAGGGAGTAACAACAAAGTTGATTCAACTTGAGAAAATATACAGCATGTGAAATAAGTCATTTTGACACCATCAAAAGTAGATGCCAAGAAGCAAAAGAACTGCAAACTTTTGACGGTTGGATCGAGGTTTACCGCATAAAATGACTCTTATAACTCAGAAATTTGCCATCATAACTCAAGCAAATAACACATTGGTGAATTCCTAGCAGAAACCAAGCCACAACTGCTGTAGCATGATAAAGATTGCTCACTTGATACATACAATGTAATCAGCTATAAATATCAAACTGTGCTCCACTCCACAACTAGCAGTAGAACATTCACCAAAAGTAAATACAATGGTCAAAAATTCAAGTACTACAAGTCCACAACAATGAGAATTGGCAGGAATGTGTCATAAAAAAGCAGTCATCTACACAAGTATAGAAATACCTAAGAAAGTAAAAGAAGACGAAATGTAGATAATAGTGCACAAATCAGGAAATGGATAACATAATTGCCTGCATCATTCATACTTTCAAAATCTGTCTATTAAAAATTGTTACCAGCATAATTGGTCCGAACAAAATGGCTGTATTTACTTCACTAAGACAAGATGATATTTCGGAGAGAAAAAGACAATTTACAATCATCTTACATTCTTTTATAATGTAAACAAACATGAGACTGTGTTAGAGCTTGGAAGAAAAAAACCAACTCTATTAGCCTATATACAGGAAGAAACTAAAGTATCCGCCTGAAGTTTATTCTAATTAAACAAGAAAAAATGAGGACATTTAAAAAATATATTTGCAGCTATCTATAATACTATATAATGCCCAGTGTAGGCTTGTGCCTGCGGTCACCAAATTGACCATATCTACACTGCTTTAAAGAAAGACTGAGTTTTTGCTTATATATGCCCTTCCATTTTCTGGAATCCATGCACCACCAAATCAACCATGTTCAGTCATGGTTTGTTGAACCGGGCCGAACCGCTCGATTCACCCCGTACTGAGCCGAACCAGTGCAGGGCCGGGTCAGTTCAATCCTATTTTTCGAAAGAACCCCCGAACTGCCCATACCAAGGTGTAACACCCCGTATCGAAGCATACAGCCCCCCTACCATACCGAAACAAAGCATACCGACCTGTACCAAGATAAATATTGAAAAAAATGATATGACTCGATCTACTGAGCTGGACCGAACTGTCCGATTCATCCCGTACCGAGCCAAACCAGCCACCAACCAGTATAGATCCTGGTACCGGTTCGGCGGACCTTGATTCACTCTGATTTACAAAATAACAGTTTGATTTGTGCTTATAAACACATTCCCATTTTCTGAAATCCATGCTTTTTCTCTCTATCTCACACTTGAATTGGTGAGACAGTTACGAAGGGGTGAACACATAGGTTTAATAATGGTGGTATGGCTGTCTCACAGCCATGACTCTAAACCACCATAGGCACCATAACATTATGATATGCTGTTCTTCAGGTCACATTTCCAGAATTCAGCTTTTTAGATGATTTCATTTATTTATGTGCTATTTGGGCATATAACAGCATGTAGTGGCTTACAAAGCAAACTAACAGTGTTTGTAGCTCTATATTTGAGCTTTTCTTAACCCGTTGTGCATATAATGTTATGGATAAAATAATACTTACTGTAACTATTACATACCATCCTCATAATGGTCATAAAATATAAGTATATATAAATATTACAAATAAATAATACATATATAACAACTTCTTATCTAGATAGCACAGTATAAAGAGGTCCCACGGTATTCACCTAAATGTGGAAAGTGGGTTTCAATCATCCCGCAATGGAGGTACTAGTGGGTTCCAGCCCTAGTATGACTTGCCAAGGAAAATTGTGAGTGTGATAATTTACACTGGCAGCATGAAGAATATCATATCACAATAACATGTGGAGAAGCTGAATTTAAATACAGAGTGGAAGGCGCAACTGTGCCTTGTACAAAATCAGTTTTTGACGCGTTCTTTGATGGACCATAAGTATCGTGTGATGGCCTTATGCCACACGTTATTCTAATATCCGATTTCATATTCTTTCAGGACACACTTGTTTATATCTCAGGAAGCCATGCCAACCACACAATACTACTCCCTTTACAAGTTTCAAATTATGTGCACCTAATGAAGTCCAATGCATCACCAACAAAATCAACGTGATCCAGATTTGCATGAAATATGGTGCAGAGCAATGGTGATGGAATTTTGGGTCTATATCATCAATATTAAGTAGACATGCTTGAAAACAGGCCCAATGCTCAGTGTAAGCAAGTGAAAATCAGGTTTAAGAGAGAGTGGCTGAAATAAATGTTCTTTTTTCACATTTAGATGCAAGGTTGATATTAAAACTCTCTCTCAGACATGCAGTTCTTCTCTTTCCACCCTCTTCTTACCCTCCTTTCACTAAATTTGCTGTCAACACGCAACGCAATCAAGTTTGTCCACATCTAAAACTATTTCCACAAAACAGATTATTTTGGCAGCCCCAAAGCAAAGGTATCATACCATATTCATCTTACCATAAGAATCTCCAATCTAGAGTTCCTGTTATCTTCTTGCTTTCATGTTTACTCATGGGAAAATTAGGTTTTTTGGGCATGTGCATGCACAAGCACATAAGCACATAAGATATGCACAAACACACAGACTTACATATATCATATATTTGTTAGAGACGGACTATGCTCCTCTCAAGAAGAGTGTGAATCTATTCCTCTTGATTCTAAAATCAATAGTGAGGTATCCAAATTGAAGATGCACACCTAGAAACTAAAAATCAAGTTTTTGGATCCCGAATCTATGCACCAAGTGAGTGCAAAAATGAATGGTTAAAATGACGAGAGATCATGTTTTGCTATAAACTAAGCATTAAAATCTGTTGTTTTCAATGTATACATGTCATGATATGTGTTGATCATCATCAGTTAGGTGGATACTCAATCTAAATGTTTAATTATATGTTTTAGCACACTAGAATAATAGAGACTGTCTATTTTTGTGTCCATATGATGAATTCTTTAGAGACCACCAAAATATGTGAGTTTTAGTTTCTAGGCATTTTTAGTAGTAGAGATCATGATTAATAGTGTAGATCTTCAGTTTGGATAACCTACTATTGATTTTGAAATCAAGAAAAGCAGATAGTCTCTCCTCTCAAGAGAAGCATGATCCAATCTCTACAAATTGTTATGCTTATTTACCAGCAAATTTCACATGCACACAAATAGATACACATATAGATATCCATATACATTTTGTGTTTATTACAAGGAGAATTCAGAAACAAACATGCACATATATACCTCTATATAAGAATTCAAGTCCCAATAGGACATCCCACGGGACATCGGGATGGGGTACCATCCCATGTGTCGGGACAGGGCCATCCTGCTAGCATCCCAACATCCCGATTGGGATGTCTTGGAACATCCTCTGTCCCAAATATCGGGACGGGACAGGATAGGGCAACGCATCCCGTTCCATGGGAAAATCGGGACTGCCCCGTCCCATGGGATTTAAAACCTTGCCCATATGTTGTGTTCAATACCAGCAAAATCGTAACAAAAATAATAATAATAATTTATTATAAGCAAGGTTTCCAATTCCGTTGTACAAGGGCATACCAATGGCTAGCTGGTACAGCAAGCAGCAAAATGCAGCATCATAACAATAAAGGTCCATTGACCAATATGGTACAGCCGGTATGGCCCTCGTATGGGCTTTTCTGGTCACCAAAATTATATTTTTTGGCTTTTCTCTTATCTTCTTGCTTTGATCATCTGTTTTCGCATAAGCACAATACATTCATTGATTTAAATGCCCTAATCATCATATTCAATGTGCACTGAAGCTTTCTACTACCAATCATAATTTTGTGTAACTTGCAAATAGAACTACATTGAAAAAAAAAAACTAAGTGCATTAACGATTGAAATATTACTCAAAATTAGTGAATTAATGAAAGATGCAACAGATAATAATGCATTCAAGATAAAGCAGCCTATTAGTAGCATTGATTTGACAAGTGAACAACAAATGAGTACATTTTGAGGGATCTCAATCAATACTGAACAAATCCTTGTCATTCTCACCTTCAAGTTCCCTCTCACAGATGATACAATCTTCAAATGGTGGAAAAGCAGAGAAGGGGGAAACATTTTAAAGGGCCCCGACAAATACTGAGCAACAACATTTGGTCTGGTTCCATTTCAAGCACAATTCTGCCTGGCTCAATTCAAGGTTCTAAATCCTGTGTGACAGGACTGTCTTGATTTTCCCATGAAATAGGACGCGACGCTGCCCCGCGCCATCCCGACACTTGGGATAAAGGATATCCCAAGGCATCCCGATCGAGATGCTAGGATGCTAGCGGAACGTCCTGTCCCAATACATGAGATGGTACCCTGTTCCGATGTCCCACGGGACATCCTAGGGCATCCCACTGGGACCTGAATCCCTGACTCAATTGATCTAAGTAGTTCCGACCTAACTCAACCAAATTGAGGTATACCAACCCCTGCAATATCGGCAATCAACAAGTACACTATGGTACAACTGACTTCGGGCCCGCATGCACAAGTCTAAAATCCTTGCTCATAAGTTCATTCTGAGTCAAACATGCAGTTGGATAGCTAAAAAGCAATCTTTTAAGAAGTGTTCAGGTTGGATGCCAAACACCAATGCAAGCAGGGTGGCCACCAAGTCACCTTACCTATGGACTATATGGTCTAGTAGAGAGCCCAATCACTAGACAAGTAAGCATGTACCTAGATGGACCTCCTAGCCTAAAGCTTAGGCACCTAACCAATCAGCTAGACTAACTAAGCAAATGATATTTAAAGAAGGCTGAGGAGCAGGCAGCATTTGAAGCAGATCAAATGAGGGACGATTGAAAAGCCCTAAGCCCCAAACAAAAAGAAGGGAAAGAGAAGGATAGAGGTTTGGGTCAACAGAAGCACTTGAAGGCAATCAGCAATGACATCATCCAACAAAGACATTCAGCAATAGCAACACATAATGGCCAGTAGTTTTCTTGTTTGACTTTTCTCTTTCCACCTCTTCTTATCTTGCTCTTCCTTTATAATCTTTGTTTTTTCATTTGCAGATTGCTAGGATTACAATTATCACCACTGCAAAAAGCAACAACAATGACAAAGAATGTGCTGCAAGTGGCGGCAGCAACTACTATTAGAACTAAATTATTTTTTTTTTTTTAAATGAAAATGATGCCCCTTTCTTTTGCTATTTCTGCTACTCTTTTCAATTTTTTTCGGTTTTCTGAAATTTTGGGTATTTCAAGTTCCTTGATCTCTACGCTTGCCCATGGTACCTCGTGTTTGGCAGACCCTTGGACTAGTCAGCTATTTACATTGTTTTATTTTATAGATTATGATTTATGATAGGATAAGCAAAAATGGAGGCTATCTTTCTATGCAGGTAATTAATAGAAAAAATATAAAGAAAAAGGAAGTCTTTATTGACCTGGAAAAAGCTTCTGATAGATGCCAAGAAAGATAACTTCATGGGCTTTAAGAAGGAAAGGTGAGATACATTGAAATTATCAAGGACTGTATGCTGGGAACAATGACTAGCATTAAAGAGTAGTGGGCATGAAAGGGGATAGGAACTAGTATTCACCCTTGATTTTAAGCCCATTGTGACTAGAAAAATAGTATGAGATAGATACTCAAAGAGGATGTTTCATCGCATACGCTATTGTCAAATAATAGTGTTCATGATGAGAAGAGGAAAAGATTAAATACTAAATTAAATTTTTACAGAAAAGCCTTGAGAAGGGTTTAAAAATTATAAGAATATAAGAAGGCTAAAGGAATCAAATTTTAACAAAAACAGATATAAAACTGAGACCCCATGACAGCCAAGCACAGAAAAGGGATTTCACAATCACTAATTTCATTATTTATGACCTATGATACAAAAAGACTAAGAGATAAATGAAGGTATATAAAATAGAACAAGGGCAGGATGGATGAAGTTTGGAGGAGTTTTTCCAATGTGCCGGATAACCAACGTATACACTTGTGATCTCAAGATAAAAAAGGCAAAAAGGACTCCATTATTGTATGTCTTAGAATGTTGGATGATAAAAAGGGTCCAAAAACAAGTTAAAAGCAACAAAAATGAGAATGTCAAAATGGTTGTGCGGCAAAACTATAAACAATAAAGTGAAGAGTGAGTATATTAGAGTTCTAGGAGTTGTACCAATTCAAGACAAGGTTATGGAGACTTATTGAGATGGTGTGGGCATTCAGAACAAAGATCTTACTTCTAAGTAGAAAATCATAAGTAGACACACTCTTACTTTTGTTTGAGGATTTATGAAGATAAAAAGAAAATATAATCTAAAATGGGCATAAGTTATGAGAAACAACATAGAACAGCCTGCAATAAGATCAAAGGAGTCCTGCATAGGAACTGACATTTGAAGATTCACTAAGTGCAAATAGTTCAGTCAGATGTTGATGATTATAGTTACGTTATTGTTCAAATCAATAATCAATATGAAGCAACTGACAATTGAAGGTTCATGCCACTTTTTTGTAGGAATGGCCCAGTTTCAGAAGTTCTGATGCTTTTGCCTCAGGCCCTACAAATGCACCCAAATCATCCAATACAAAAAAAAAATATGTGCATCAAGCACTCAAGGAATATGTGCATTCAGAATTGAAATATGTGCATGCACACTGTAAAGATAATATGCATTCAACAATGCTTAAACGTACGGCTAGAGTTTTATGTACAGGGGCCATGGACAAAAAGCATCTGAAAATTTCCACAATGTGTTATTCCTTTAAAAATAAATAAATAAATCTTGCCATAATTTGCTAAAAGACAAAATAAAGTGGGTCATTTTTTGCAAGGTCTCCTCCAATTTATCTAGAAAAGAACAATCCCAGCACCAGAAGGAATACTTCTAGGCCCTTCTCTAAAGAAACAAAAGCATGAAGAACTTCTTGTTACATGTATGAAAAAGAGATAATGGATAAAACAAATGATCTTGGAAAGCTATTCTTTGACATTAGACACTAAGTGGCACATTAGTGAGCTAAATGTATAGGGTGGGAAAAAGAGTCATGGAATTGGATGAAAGACATGTCAAGGCCCAACAATTTAAAAAGGAGAGATTAAACCAACTAATCTAATCTAATGATCAAGAAAGCCCTTGCTATATTTGTATTGCTCCGAAGATTTTTATGTGCAACAACTTGATGTTTTGCAGGAATCTATTCATAACATTTGAACTAGAAAGACAGTATGTTTTCTGCTTCATTTAAAACAGGAAAAAAAACAGAATATTTTGTGCTTCATACAGATCATTGTAAGACTGTTCAATTAAATGATAAATGAAAGATGTCACATACCACAGCAATAAAACAAGAGAGAAAAATAAGTCGTTCTTCACAAATTAATAAGAAAATGACAACATTTTTTTTACAAAGTCTGAAGTTCACTATTTATATGATACACACAGCAATGCTGGTATCAAGCTAACTGGTCCTGCAACTCTATACCCTCCAGAAACCAACAAAATGATGACATAAGCACCTGCAAGTTAAATTTTGTTTGTGACGGTCATCTCATTCTGTTTTCACTTATCTGAGAATTTATAAGTTAAAATGTACGGCAGCCTGCAGCCAAGATACTAAGATCTACAGAAATCTTGATCCTTGGATTCCTTTCAAAAATTAAACTCTGACAATTGTATTCTGATCTACACATTTAGTTGATTATTTTTAGGTCTCACCTTCTAACAGTTATTACGCGCATTGAAATCTTGGACATGATGTTTATCCATACATTACATATTAAAAAAATCAACAGTTGCACAAATTTTACCTTCGCATGTGGAAGCCACCTATTTGCAACAATTTTGCACTTTCAAGAAAGGTTTTAAATCCCATGGGACAAAGATGTCCCGGTTTCTCTATGGAACAAGATGCCCCACTGTCCCATCCTATCCCAATAGTAGTCTCGATCATGGATTCCAGTAGATATTCTCCATCTTTCTTTCCTTCTTCTTTCCTTTCTTTCTTTCTTTTTTTCTTTTTCTTTCTTCCTTCTTCTTTCTTTTTCTCTACCTTCCTTTAATTCCTTTCCTTTTCATTCTTTTTGTTCTCCCTTCCTTTCTTTATTTCATTTATGTTTTTCTTTTCTCTCTTTTTTTTTTCCTTTTCTTTATCTTTCCTTCCTTTCCTTCTTTTCTCTTTCTTCTTCTCTCCCCACGTGGATGGATTTCGGAGTCCCAAGCCCATCCCGGTCCCATTTTCTCATAGGAACAGGACGGGACAGCCGAAACACCCCCATCCCGCTAGGACATAAAACCTTGAAGTTCAAGTATCAGCATGCTTTTAAAATGATATTGCCAACTGAAAGTTGTCTTATTAAGATGCCAACCATAAGAAGATATTCCTTCATACAAGCATAATTACCAGACCTTACAACAGGAATCTAGATTTGGTGAAAGACAAGCATCATGGGTATTAAGCAGAAAATCAATAACTAGTTAAACAGATCCACCATATATCCGAATTGTCATATTAATATACATAAACAGCTAGCAAAATAAATAACCAAAAGATGCTCATATTTATTCTGGATACCTTTCCCTTCATCCTCATGCACTTCAAACACACTAAACTCAAGATTTGTCTCAATTCGCTGACATGAGAAGGATGATATACAGGTACTGGCAACTCGATGTAACCAAAATGACCTGATTTGGAAAAAGATTGAAACCTGTTATTGCTATCAAATGATGTTTTGTCCTATGCCCACATATTATATATAAAATAAAGAACAGATACATCAAACCTTCACATTTTCCGGGTTCAGCAGTGCCACAAGATTCACATTTGCCAAATTCTAATGGCAAACCAAGGAAAGGATTTGTTAGTTGGCTTGGATGAGAAACTGGGCAGTCATTTATGGAGCACGTACGCTGCCAAACAAAAAAGGCATCATATTACAAGAAAACAACTTCATTGTTTGGTCCATTGAGCAACTAATTGATAACATATCAGTAAAGCAATTTAGGATCCCTTTAGTTATGGGTGATACTTGATAATTTTTTTTTAACTCGAATCTATTGATTGATTATATAAATTACCATACTGCAAATATTAACAAGAAATTTCATATATTTTGTTGAAAGAAAATGATTACATATACAGACATACTTTCATTGTACAAAGTGATCATTCTGAATACAGCATTAACCATTATCTTACTTATCTTTGAGCCGATTGATAATAAATAAGGGTTACAAAGCTGCTAAATTTGATAGGAATGTGGATAGAAACTCATAATAGCTCAAGGATTGAACAAACGGTCGGGGAATTATGAACAAACAAACCATGCAACTTCTGTTCTGCCTAAGATACCCTATTTTTAAAAGGCAAACAAGTGGTCTACGGCAAACATCCCTTTGGGAAGGCAAGGCAAGGCAATGCATAACTAGCATTCTAAAAAAGAATTATTAAATTGACATTAAACAAGAGGAAGTTACTTAAAACAGATGCATGTTCAAAAGAGATTGTTGGCACAAAAAATACATGATCAGCATGGTTTAAGAGACAATTTACACAGAATCATACAAAGTGTTCGATTTTAGCAGCTCAACAGCACAACAAAAATAAGCATTGGATGGATTCTGTTGTGTCACTTGGTATTGAACTGCATCAGCAAGTCAGAATAAAAAATGGCACAGAAAAGTATGAATCTTCTTGGTTGATATTTAATGAACTAAAACTGTTAATACAGCATATATCATATATTTCGAAAAATGTCCGAGAGTTCATAGCATATTATGTGCTTAAATTAACAGAGCATGTGACTTCGATGTTCGAAACATGTCAATTCACCACTTCAAAGCTATTTTAGTTGTTTAACTAGTATTTGAGTGCATGCATATTATTCAAGTAACACTCCAAACATATACAAAGGATCTAATCACAAGAGTTCATGTTTGTATATTAAACATCCAATTTTGGGCCTTTTGGTAGAATGGCACTTATCATGCTGAATGCCAAGCAGTCGATGCACAGCACAAGAAACATGAAGCCTCAGTGGCAGGAGTGCTATATTCTTCAATAAAATGGCTAGCAGGAAGAGATATTTTTGAGATAAAGAGTCACTGAATAGAAAAATATTCAGGGATTAAAAAAAAAAAGTTCACAAAAGTATCAGTGATCCTCTGAGGAGCTCTGAGACTAAGAAAACTGGTCTAGCAGACCCAGAGACAAAGAATCATGTAGATATTATAGTGTTTCAGAGAATGACATGATGAGGAGATAAGTAATAGGAGAATTTACATATCCTTTTAAAAATAAAGACAGAAAGCATACTCCAATGCATTCCTTTTTCCTTTTATCAATGACACATGTTATCAAGGACATAGTGATGAACTTATCAAAAATGTTTGTCCTCAAAATTGTGAATGCAAATACCTTTGTTCTCATTCCAAATAGAGGAAGCAACAAAGTGTGACAATCTCAGACATACTAGATATTCAAATTGTATACATAATTCAAATCAATGGTTTGACCAAAAATGTAAGGTGAACTTTGGTAATATGCTGATAACATTCCAAAGAATCAAAGCACAACCATTTATGGTGTGACTACTTTGTTGTTTATCAGATCGTTGAAACTGTAAGCTGGGTCTGTCTGCATATAACTTGGAAATGTGTATGCCAGTCTGAAATAATCCTTTGTTGCATCAGATGTGGCTTATGGAAAGATGGAAACAGTTGGATGGCATGAATATCAGGCCTTTAACAGATTGTGTCAGAAAAGAGAAGGGCATCATGAGGTGTTTTCAGGTTAAAATATAGATAGCTATAGTCTCTAATTTCTATAATACTAGCAAAACTCTCTTCTTTGGTGATTTGACCCTGATCCCTTGGTGAACAAATGCCTTATCTTGATCTGTTTTGAGTAGAGTTCAGGTTTTAAGGTTTCTTTTTTATGATAACTTTGGTAAAGAATAAGTTAGAACGCAACTGAGCTGGCAAATGGATCAAGTTATCGAAGTTTTTAGGTCAAGAAATTTCCAATTTCATATACATATTTCTCAATAAAGATGCCAACAAATGAAGATCATCACCGGGATCTGTGGATAGAGAAAATATACAGATAATTGATGTCTCAGAAGACAAGAATTATTTCTTTGGTCAGAACATTACCTTATTAATAAGTGCTGGGTAACCTTCCAATGCATTACATGCCCATATTTGATTAGTCCATGCCTCTGTGACAGAGTATATTGCTTAATTTCAAGTGTCTAAGCTTCATTTCAAATGTTAAAGAATGAAAGAAGTGAATATGCTTTATTTTCTGTGGCAGCAAGGTTGAAGTTAGTGTCACAATATAGTGGATTGTGATAAGGCTTGTACATCAGAGGTCAAGAAGAGGAATACGAGACTTGAGGGAGATGGCTAATTCTTTCTGGAGAAACGGCCGTGGAATTTAGATAAGTGTAATTGCACTTTTGTGGCTGAAGGTGATCAAGGGACTCATTTACCTCAGAGGTGAAATTATATGTATTTGCAGCCAGTCAAGAGAAACATGGAGGGCATTGTCAAAACTAAGGAGATTTAGTGAGTGACAGATATATGTTGAATGTGTAACCAATTTGGAATATCTCAGTATATAACCAGAATACCATCAATGAGAATTAGCGTTGCAACTTTTAAGGGTGATTGCTCATCTTTAAAAGACACTTGCATGAAGGGTGAATTAGACAAAGCTTATTCCATATTCAATTTGACATACATGGTTACCAGTTTAAAATTTTGACTGAAACATATTTGTTAGCACAGCTGAATAAAGGTAACCTCCAAAAACTAAGTTTTAGTCAGGTTTCAGCTGAACCTGACAGGTTTTCGGTGGTTTTGGCCAATTTCAGTTCAACCTTGCTCAAACTGAGCATGGACAATATATTTACTCATCATTAGTTTAGCATTTTATGTCATTTCAAGGCCATCTCTTCATTTCACGAAGCATTTGGCGAAGGAGGCCAAATCTGGCTGATTTTTCTGGGAGTGAGGCCTAAAAAAGGGAGTACTGATTATTTTGTTTAGATTAAATTTTTTTTTTTTTTTAAATTCGAGATCGGAAGCGAATGCAAGTCCATTTTCAACAAATCTAAGAGTAAGGTAGCTTTTCTAATATAAGAGACATTTTTGGATTTGTGAAAAATTCTTTGAAGTAGGGAGAGGAAAACTGCATTTTGCATAGAACATGAACTGCCCTGACCAGTGGATTTGTGACTTCTGAGCTCAGATTTTCTAGAACAAAGCTTGACTCTTGTAAGCATTTAGATGAGGTATAAGTAGTTGTAGACTTCTCTTCATATTCTATCGATCATAAGTTATATGTAGGTACTTGGAGCTTGATATGATGGTATTCATCATATCAAGTACATATTCATGTGCAATTTTACGTGAGTAGATTTCACTTTAGCTATTTACATTTATGTGTGTAATAAATTAACAAGTAACTGGTTATCAAACAACTGCAGCAGTTATATGGAAAAGCTTGAAATAACATCACAGGTAGCCCATGGTCCTAAATAGGAATGCTTTGCAATGAGTATCCATAAAGTTGACCCAAAATAGTAAGATAAGGCTAGATGGTTGTGGTTATAATTATGAAACAGCCAGATGTAACATAATTCTTTGACATTCTCATTTGTTTTCAAAGGATATTAATACTTTTTACACAGTTTCATGTTCTTAACCTGACAATAACAACAAGAGATATCCAGCCATTACAAACAAGTGGACAACAATATACTCAAATTATGCATGGCTTCCTTGGCATGTTATTTTCCTACTTTTTTTCATAATCTTATATCTGAAACTCATACCAAAACTACTGACATGATCAAAATTATGGAAATTGAAAGTTAGCAGGCCACATCAAAACGTAGTTTTTGAACCTTGACAGTCATACCAGTAATGGGGTTAATGATATTAGAGAGTGAAGATTGGATGCTAAAGATGTTTACTCCTTGTGATCATTTTTTAAATGTCTTTCTTATATAGGAAGTCAAACACCTATTAGCTTGAGAAAGCATGACACGAGGAGGTTCATCATAACTTCTAAGATTTCATCCAGATGACTATCTTGGAAAAGTACACAGTGGTTTTGCAAATGAGAGCTTAAACAAAAAACATGCACTTTGTTGGGTGGAGGATGAATGCACTTGCAGGGATATTGCTCGTGTGCCAGAAATGAATGAACTTATGGGGAACTTGCTTGTATGCCAGAATGTTCATGGTCTATTAAGACCCATTTTTTGGCTAAATTGTGCATAGATAACAAGATTTTAAGGAGAAGAAGCTTAAACAATATGGAACCTCAATTCTCTTCTGGTGTAGTGGGGGTTTTGAAAGAAAAAATTCGTGAAAAAAAAAATTGTTTGTATTCTTTTCATTGTCTAAGCTGAGGAATCATTTTGCACGTTGAATTAGGGACATGGATAATGTGGTCTTTAATTTTTTTTTTTTTTTGTTCCTTTTATAATACATTGCCAAGGTAGTCAAAGGCAAAAGGCGCCCTTAAGGCGCTTGGGGGGTTTAGCGCCTCAAAGCGAGAAGCGCTTTGAAAAGCGCTTGCCCAAGTGAAGTAAGGCACTAAAATTGAAAAAAAAAATAGAAAAAATATGATATATAAATAAATAACAACTAAAGATAACTATTGTAACATGAATTATCATATAATTAACAATTTAAGCATAAAACATATATAAAACAGTAAAATGCTCAACTAGTTCAAGATAAAGTATATGATAACAAGCCATAGGCAGCTTTAAATTCATGAATGAAACAGAAAATATAACAAACCCTAAAGTTCATCAATAGAGTCTCATAAATAAAATAGAAAATATAAACAGCCCTAAAATGAAATCATATAAATGAAACAAAAAAGATAAACAGCCCTAAAGCCTAAAGTTCATCAATGGAATCATCAGTCAGTTCCACTTGCATAGTTGTCATCACTTTCATCTTCTCCTCCTCCATTGGATTTATATCCATCAACATCTTCTAAATTATCTGAATCAGTCTCTATCTCTTTAAGACTAACTTTGCCATACTAATTGACCACTTTATCCCCCGTTAGTAATAGAGCTGAGAAGTTAAATTGGCAACCTTTTAGATTTTTTACATTTTTCAGCCATTAAAAAAAATAATCATAGAGTTCGCTGAGGCGTCAAAAGCAAATGCCTCGCCTCACTAAGAAAGGCCCTAAAAGGCACCAAAGGCGTGCGCTTGAGTGAAGGGGCATCGTCTGAAGCATCAAAGGGCGATGACCCCTTCTGGCGCCTCGCCTGAGCGCATGAAGCGCGCCTTTTGGTGCCTTTGACATCACTGTCCGTTACTGATTGTTTTTAAAAATCTTCCCCCTTTTTCAGTCTTTCTTTGCTGTCCTACTCATAGATTTGTTAGCGATCAAGAAAGATTTCTCCCATTTTAGTTTTTAGATTAAACAACATTTTGATGTCTCATAGAAAGAAAATATTCTTCATGGCCCCTTAATTTTGCATCAAATTTCCTTATTATTTAGTAACAATATAAAGTAGTAGTCTCAATAAAAAGGAAAAAAAGAACCAACACTGCCATATTTCTGCTTGCTTTTGAACATTGTCATGATGCACTAATGCATTTCTGTATCTATATCCAAAAGGAAACAAGGCATGCAATCAAGTGGAAAGTATATAAACTGAAAAAAAAAGGGCCAGCTAATGGAACTCTTAAGAAATTGATTCCACTAGATCCACCATGCACCAAATAAAGAAATATATAACTAGCAAAAGCTAATGGGACTCTTAAGAAATTGATTCCACTAGATCCACCATGCACCAATAAAGAAATACAGAACTAGTGAAAGTGTGAAAGACAAAGCAAAAGACATGGAAAAGGCAATGCATACAATTTCCTCAATCGTTGCGGCACTAAAACTGATACCACGAACAGAGCCATCTGAAATAAGAGGAGATGGTACATGTTCCTCCATGTCATCAAATTTTTATCTTTGCAAGTAATAGATCTATAGCTGCATCACAAATAGAAGCACAATAAAACACTTAACAAAGTAAATTTAACAGTGAATTGAAGTGCTACTAAGTTAAGGGATTTGTTGTATTGTGTATGTCAGTATAGATTAACAAGTTAAATACAACATCAGCAAAACAAAATAAAATTGAATACAGCTTCAGTCACAGCATATCAAACTTCAGATAATGTTCCAAGATTTTTCTCTGTATCAATCTAACTACCAGTCCAAACTAACTGCCCCCCCCCCCCCCCCCCCCGGGTACTTTATCCTTGGAAGATCCTAAACTCCAAGTTGTGGAGTACAGAAGGTAAATTAGCTGCAAATGATTGTTATACAAAAGAAGATTTACTGAGCAACAGCATGACCTTTTACAGTAGCACATGGGAAACCAATATGACAGCTGACAACCTTTCCAAAAGTAAGCATATACAAGTTGACTGGGGGGGTCATATTTGCTGCTATTCAGTGCTTTCCCATGATTCAAGCATTGCGTAAGTTTCCATCATTTTAAAGATAGAATTTAAAGAATGCAGAATGAGATACTGTTTTACTGGGACACATAACAAAGTGTTCAAATGTCCTGGTGACCAAATATTCTGATATAGGTACTTTTAAAAAACCTGAAGGGGATGCATCCATACCTTACATACATATGTGTAAAAATGAGGAAATGCATGTACAGGAATGAATAATTGGTGGAAATAGCTGCAGAATAATTTTAATAAATTGATAAAACCTTTGACAAATGTCAGGTCGCACATGACAAACTATATGCAAAATGCCAAAAGTAGACATACAACAGTAACAACATCTTGATTTCATGATACAAATTATGAAATGTTGAGTATCATGGACTGTCGCAAATATCCAAGTGTTGGACACTTCAAAAAATCCAAATTCTGGAGTATCTTGGAAATTCTCACTAACATCCTCATGCATTTTGGGCTTTCCCTTGTTTAGGGAGTGTCCACTAACCAAGACATGATAATTTTGGGTGAAAGTGTGAAATATTCCTAGGTCAGGCAGAAATATACAATGACAAAATAAGTTGGCTTAGTATATTAGTTCTACCATATCACCATGTAGGTGAAATATGTTCTTAAATGCAAAGAAGTGGAAACAAAGATGGTTAGCTTCTTTCTTTCACAATTCTAAGAAACACATAGTAGATTTTAAGCTCAAAGCTGTAGATTGAATAGCCAAAAGTAATAGAACCAAAAGCAGAAAAAGAAAGTTGTAGACACAGGAGGAGGCAAGTCTATTCAACAAAAAGGTTAACAGATTGTTGATGCTTTTACTTCTATGTTAATCAGCACAAAATCTGTCCCTACAACATCAAATCCAAATACAAGGCAGTTCCAATTCTAATCAATTCCTACAGCAGTGCAAAGACCTGCTTATTAGTTAGTCCAATCCTGCTTATACCAACCAAACTCAGCCCTCTAGGGGAAAGATAATACCAAGGATTTAAACACAATGGGATGGGGCAGTCCCGGGCTGTCTGTGGAATGAGATACCCCAAATATCGACACTCATGATCGTGGATGTCTCACGATATCCCATCGTAATCGATTTGTCATCTCATCCCAACACTCAGGCTGGTGGGACACCCCATCGTCCCACCAGTGTATAAAAACTTCAAAAATACTGCAAATGCAACCTAGAGAATGTCAAACCCTTGTTACTCAATGCTTGTCCAATTTCTCGAGCATAATTCAAGTACAAGGGGAAGCTCATGAATGAAACTAGAGCCTATGGTGCCAGCCAAAAACAAACTACCAAGACTCCAAAAAACAGAACAACTACAGTACATCACCAAAATCTTTCATTACATTAAGATATAAAAAATCAAGTTTATTTCCATAGTAAATGATATCCAAACTTTATTGCATTTAAATAACCAATTATCAGGATGACTACCACCAACAGATTCCAAACAAACATCTGCTTGGCTGAGACTGGGACTTCGACACATTTTCCCCAAAAACCATAACCGATTATGAAGACAGCATGACATTGAAAACATACAATTCTTGCTGCAAACTTCTTCTACTTCTGCAGTTCTGCTTACCGTGCATCACCAGTTTTCTGTATCATACCACATGCTTTTAGTTCCCATAAAAATTTCATATGCTTGAGTCAACAGAACCATCAAGAGCACAGCAGCAATGCACATAGAGACAAGATTTAGACAGAAGAAGATATTTCAAAAAGAAATGCAGAGATGTGGACTACCCAATAGCATCAAGGAATCTACATGCATACAAAAACAGGAATTAGAAGCACGGTTTTATATAGTACTCAAACTAAACCGCTTCAAGAAAACATTTAACCTCATATTGGTAAATAGCTCAGGCAGCCAGTGTCCACTACTTTTTTAACAATCCCGATTTGTGAATCCGTATCCTCGTCAAGAACGAGGGTAAAAGGGCAGAGGTCTTTAGTTAGCCAAAGGGGGTTAATCCAGAATTCATTTAATAACTCTATACACATGAACACATAATACAGACGGTGCACTAAAATACAGCATTGGAATGGCTTCAGAAGCTGGGTTCCTGAAAAACAAAAACAGCAAACAAGAAATGTTCTCTTCTTTGAGCATATAACATATCAAATCTCTCATGATTCCAAATAAAGGTACGAAAAAACAGGCTCTACTATATCGATAAATTCCGATCGCATCTGCCAAACAGTAGACAGGACTTAACATACCAACAGCGAAAACAAATGCAAGACGAGTTCCGTCCACAGAAAACAAAGTCCCCGTTATGAAACGAGCGAAAACCCTAGTTTCAACAAAGGAGAAGCGATCAAATTAGCATTTAGAGGCGAAAGCAAAGACATGCAAGAGAGCTCGGCCGCTCCAGCGGTGGCGGACACAAAGGGCCAGAGAACTTGGTCACATTCCGGGTTTCCACCCAAAATGGGGCAAAAAAACCCAGAATCCAAGCCCAGAAGTTGGAAAAAAAACTGCTACTCGTTGGATTAAAGAGAGACGAGGAGTGGCAGATGAGAGATGAGAGGATCGAACCTGGGAGGGATTGAAGAACTCGTTTGGAGAACGCTCTCTTCCTCTCTTCCCTCTCCCAGCTCTCTGGAGGGCCGAGAGAAGAAGAGAAATGGGGAGAAACCCCTTCCCTTCTCGGAGAAGAACGACGGAAGGAAGAAGGGAGGGGGATTCCACGGAAAAGGAGAAGGAAGAGAGTAGGAACATAAGCGACAGAGAGAGCGAGGGAGTTAAAAAGACGGCAGAGAGGAGGTTATTGTTACCTCGGGTGACAACACCGACCACGTACAAAAATAGAAAACACCGGTAAATGCCACATATGCCCCTTACCGTCGGGGGATGGGGCCCGGATGACACACCTATTGGCGCCACCGACGGACCTCGCTGCCGCATCGGGGAAGAGATACTCGCAGGCTGCCACGTGCAAGAATATCGGGTGGGGCCCGTCAGGATACACGGCGCAGAATGGTGACGATTGGCGGATTGTGATGGGACGCGTGCGGGGCGGCCCAGCGCATCCGATGACGGCGAAGCCGGAAGGCACAAGGCGCCGGTTACGAGATTCCTCGCGCTTGGGAGACTGCTTCACCTCGGAAGGCAACCCGGTCGGATGGAACCCGAAGCGGACCGGACCGGCTGCACGACTCAGGATTCAGGCACCAATTGCCAGAGCTAAAAGCCAATTCGCCAGCCGGTGTGGTTTGAAATTCTGGAAAAATTTCTAATGCCTGGGAGCGATACACCCAGAACGAGGAGTACCGACCACGGTCAGATCTGAGGTTCGGTAAAAATCATAACCCTTGACCGGGATCCACGTGACAGATAACTGTGGTCCGTTTAATTACCGGAAAGGTTAGCCTCTACATTTGGAAGGATAAAAATTATTTAATCTACCTCGCCAAATAATTTTTTTGAGCATGAAAAATAAATCACCTACGAGGATAAAGTTGGTATTTAAGAAAAATTGGTGCATCATAATTGCTGCTTTTTCTGTCCTAACCCACTTAAAAAAAATTATTTTATGCAATAACCATACTAATACACGCCATCAATCACCAAAATGCCTTAGAAAGATTTCAATCATCCTACCCTTATCTCAATGATGAGCCCACCATAATATACCTCAACAATTAGTTGTGTATACCCATACAGCATAGTGGTGCATACAACATGTGCAATAATTTTTTTCTCAAAATAATATTTTTTGATAGATCATTTTTTTCTTTCAAAATTACTTTATTTAATTATAATTACTTCAAATTTTTTACATATCTTCCAATTGAAATATAAAATATAAAAAAAATAAAAAATGATAGCCTAATTGATTCTCTAAATTATTCATTGAAATCATTGGTCACAATCCTTCGTTTTTCGAGGAAAAAGTGGTCTATGCTTTCCATACCATCTTGATAAATCAAAAAATAAAATTATATTCTATTAAAAAAGTCAAATAAAATTATGTCGGACATATCTACTTTTTCGACTTTATTATTTTATCATCAAACAAAACTTTAGTTAAATTCTCTTTAGTTTATAATTAAATTAAAAATACCCAATTCTTGATGAAGGACCATTTATGCATCACATTAGGATATACGATTAATTATCATTAGGAATGTACATCTTCAATTGTATCTTGAGTCTTATATAATCACGTCCACTGACACACTGCGTGAATAGCTTATTATTGAATGTCCAACCTCTTCAGTTCAATCTTAAACTCTAAAATTTTAAACCCGGGTGTTGGGATAGATCTCTGTCACTTAGCCAACTATCCTGCCTTCTCATCTTTGAGCCGACTAAGAAAACTGCACCGACTAACCAACAATCAATTCGACTCGGATATACAAAGCTCCCCTCCCAGCGATGCTTGGCCTGTAACCGACTTAATAATCGATTAGCAGCCAACTATGCCCAACGAAGATAAGGCACCTCGATAATCCCATCCTACCAACTTCGATAATATAGACCTCTACCGACTAACTGAGCATCGAATGTAGCCATCATATAACTCTGATAGGCCACATTAAGATCATGTCACTCAGACACCATACCTTGATTGGCTAGCTACGCACCGTGATGGGATACTGTGATCCCATTAAATGCACCTGCAGATCATTTATTATGCCCCACATCCGATAGCGTCCGCCGCCACAAGCGCATTGAATAGAAGGCATGCTCGCCATCGGTATTTAAAGATGCCCACACGGTACCATGCGATATCGTATGATAGGATATGATCGACATGATCGTCTGTCCTCTCATCATTCATTTTACTCCCTCTATAAATAGAGGTAAGCAGAAACCCCTCCAGGTATGATAGATCCAACATCTCAAAACCCAGAGGCTCTGTCACTCTTTTCTCTTAAGCCATTTTACTGACTTGAGTGTCGGAGGATCTTCATCGGAGCCACCTCCGATATGATTTATTTTGCAGATCTTTCCTTTTTTGACATCGAGCGGAACCCAGCACCATCTCACTCTAAACTCTATCATCGCCCTTCGTCTTGACCTTGACTATGCGCACCTTCTCTGGCATCGACACATCATTCTTCGGCAATCCCATCGCCTACTGACAGATGCAACTCCTAGTCGGCTTCAAACCGACCATCGATTATCCGTCGAAACAAGGCCACAACAGTTTGGCATGTCAGGTAGGAGGATGCTCTCTCAAGGACCTTCATGGCCAAGACAAGGGCGCAGAATATCTCTGCTGGTTCAATTCGATGCTCATCACGGTGTTACGCACCTCCGACAACTCGTGGAGAGTCGAGTGCTTCACGACCATCGGTGACAGTAGATCCTGAGTTTGTTGCCCTCATGCAGTAGGTGAAAAGTTTGACGGAGGCTGTTCAAGGTCTCCAACAACAATAATAGCTGGGAGAAGTCGCAGCGTGTGATGCACCCTCTAGGCACAGCCACTGACCGCAATCTCTAACCCACCACTCTACGCAACATTTCTATTGAGCAAGTTCTCCGCTTGCCTGATAGCCACCACATTCGGAGTCTCGATGTGCTTCGTGTACCAATTCTGATGATCGTCGGTCCCCACATTTCTCTCGACGAATTCAGTACAAGAGAAAGAGGCCATGGTCCTTATCCAGATCTTCTTTTTCTAGGGAAGGCTCTACTCTAGACTACTCGTGGCATCCTGATGTGTCGTAACAATGGCTGGACAAGTACGATTGAAAATTAAAAAAGATAGATCGCCACCTGGAATGGCTCCAAACCAACCATCGCGATCAGATCAATGAATTCGATATCAGTACGAATCCATCTTTCTCAAGATGGATCCTCGATGAGCTAGTTTCTAGTCAATTCAAAATACTGTAAATTGAGCCATACGATGGCTCTACAAATCCACTCGATCATCTTGAGAGCTACAAAGCCTTCATGCTTCTATAAGGGGCATCTGACATCCTCCTCCGTATTACTTTTTCGGTTACGCTCCAAAAAACTGTATGGACATGATACTCGGGGCTACAGTCGAGAAGCATTAATTTTTTTGAACAGTTCGAGCAACTGTTCGTGGCACACTTTGGCACAAACTGAAGAGTGCCCAGAACTACTAATAGCTTTTTCTTTGTCCGCCAGCAGGATGGAGAATCTTTGTGAGTGTTTGTGGTGCCTTTCAACACCGCTACCCTGAAGGTTAAGGATCTCGATGAGGCGACGGCGGTTGTGGCCATGAAGTGGAGACTCCAAAACTCTAAGTTCACCTACTCTCTGGACAAGATGCTTCCTCAGTCCTACATCGAACTTCTCAAGCATGCACAGAAGTACATCCGCATCGAGAAAGCCATGACTGACCGACGTCATTTTGAAAGAAAAGGCCAGAAGAAGAAGGCAAGGAAGGGAGGAGGCTCCGGGGAGCCCAATCGGATCCGTGTCGAGAATGAGGCTCCACCTCTCCGGCTAAGCCGGAAGGCCAAAAACTTTATGGACAGGTACGACTCCTACACTCCTCTAGCTGCTTCTCGATCGCAGATTCTGATGAAAATAGGAGAAAGCTTTCTTCGTCGACCCCCACCAATAAGGATGAAATCTTATAATCGGAAGCGCTACTGCCACTTCCATTGTGACCATGGACACGACACAGAGTGCCACCAACTGAAGAATGAGATTGAGAACCTGATAAGATGGGGATATTTTGGAAAGTACGTGCAGGAGTGCCCTACACAGCTACCTTCCGATCTACCTCATCCAAAACCTGAAGAGTAGGCTTACATCCCACCAACGATAGGTGTGATCAATATGATCTCGGTGGGACCATGACTCCGAGGGGCAGATGACTGTGAAAGCACTTCCAAGTGCTAGCGTGCCGACAATAACATTGTTTTTATTGAAGCAGATCTGTGAGGAGTCCAGTCTCCTCACAATGATGCTGTAGTCGTATCAATGACAATTATCAATTATGATGTAAAAAAATATTTTATCGATAATAAAAATTTTGCTGACGTAATTTTTTATGATTGTTTCTCTCAGATGCGATGGTTTTTTGCTAAATTTCTCAAATTCATTAATGTTTCTCTAGTCGGGTTTGCAGGTGACTCGATCAAAATGGAGGTGAGATCGAACTTTTCGTCACAACCGAGCAACCGCCTCGACAATCGATTGTTCATCTCAACTTTCTTGTAGTTCGGGTCCCGTCCGCTTACAACATCATCCTGGGGGGTCCGGATTGAATGCATTCCGAGCGATCGTCTTAACTTATCATCTATTTGTATGCTTTCCAATAAGGAACAAATCCGATGAGATGCGAGGAGACCAACAGTTGGCCCGATAATGCTACCTAACCACTATCAATAAAAAAAACCAACTGAAACTCTTCTCATCGACGACGGGCTAGATCAGAGAAAAATCAAAAGTCAAGGAGAACCCACAGAACAGCTTATCTCAGTTCTCCTATATGATGGAGACCCGACTAAAATCATTTAAATCGGATCCTCACTGAGCAAGTAATTGCAAGAGGAGTTGATCGATTTTCTAAGAAGAAATGCTGACATCTTCACCTGATCTGCCTTAGACATATCGGGCATCCCTATAGAAGTTATTGTCTACCGACTAAACGTTGATCCCAACCACAAGCCAGTAAGACAAAAGAAGAGAAGCTTTGCTCTAGAGTAATAGAAAGCCATTAATGAAGAGGTTGACAAGCTATTGACAGCCGGCTTCATCCATGAGGCAACTTATCCGGATTGGCTCGCGAATGTGGTTATGGTCAAGAAAGTAAATGGTAAATGACGGATCTGCATCGACTATACTGACTTAAATAAAGTCCATCCCAAGGACAGCTTTCCTCTCCTCTGAATAGATTAGCTAGTTGACATGACATCCGAACATCAACTACTCAGCTTTATGGACGCCTTCTCTGGCTTCAATCAGATCCAAATGACTCCCGAGGATGAGGAGAAGAGGGTGTTTATCACCGAAAAGGGTTTGTACCGCTACAAAGTCATGCCCTTTGGCCTCAAAAATGTCGGAGCAACATATCAGAGACTAGTCAATAAAGTCTTTAAAGATAAAATTGGTGCAATATGAAGGTATACATCGACGATATGCTTGTGAAAAGCACTGAAGCTTTCAATGCCCTAAGGAAGTACCGGATGAAGCTAAACCCGACTAAGTGTACCTTTGGTGTCACATCAAAAAAATTTTCGATTTTATGGTGACAAAGAGAGACGTTGAGGCCAATCTTGAGAAGATCAAGGTGGTTCTCGATATGAAACCTCCTAATTTTTGAAAGGATATTTGAAGATTGGTGGGGTAAATTGCGTCTTTAAGTCGATTTATCTCCAAATCTGTGGAACGGTGCCTCCCTTTCTTTAAGACCCTTAAACAAATGAAAGATTCACCTGGATGGAAGAATGTCAAAAATTCTTCGACGAGTTGATGCAATACCTCAGCTCTCCTCTACTTTTGATGAAGCCCAACACCAACGATGAATTACTCATGTATGTGGCAACTACTTCTGAAGCCATCAGCTCGGTGCTAGTCTGAGAAGAAGATAAAGTGCAAAAATCGATCTACTATATAAGTCGAGTATTGCTCGATGTTGAAATAATATATTCTAGGATTGAGAAGGTCGTCTTTGCAATCGTGACTACTATTCGATGGTTACAGTTCTACTTTCAGACCGATTCAATAAATGTTCTCACCGATCTCTCTTTAAAGTCTATACTTCACAGATTGAATACCTCAGAAAAACATGACAAAATAGGCGGTCGAGCTCAGCGAGTTCGATCTTTCTTTTGTGCTAAGAACATCAATGAAATCTCAGATTCTTGCCAACTTCATTGTCGAGTGTACTCCAACAAATAATGATCAAGTCAAAAGCAACTCCTTTGAGAACACTCAAGAGTCCACCTGAATTTTGAACATTGATGGAGCTTCAAATGCTCAAAGATGCGGCACAGGCCTGATCTTGATCAATATTGACGGGATGGTGATCGAATATACTCTTCGATTTGACTTTAAGACTTCAAACAACCAAGCAGAGTATGAGATCCTAATAGTCGGACTCAACATTGCTAAAGATCTCGATGTCAAGCACCTACAGATATTCATCAATTCGCAACTCATCGTCGGAGAGTTTCGAGGAGAATATACGGCCCAAGATCCTGTTCTCTTCAGATATCTATAAAGGCTTAAGTTTCCACCATCATATTTTGATTACTTCAAAATTTCTCACATCCCTCACTCTAAGAATGTTCGAGCTATCTCTCTGTCCCGTCTTGCCACCTCTGGTTACGGAGATCTTGAAAAAATCTTCATCGAGCATCTCGAGAGCTCTAGTATTGACTCAAAGGAAGAAATCCATTAGGTTGAAGTTAAATAAGAGCCGAGTTAGATTGACCCGTTCATCAATTTCTTGATAGATGGAGCCTTGCCGACTGATCCTATCGAGGCACACAGAGTAAAAAGGTTGGCAACTTGGTACGTAATCATTGATAATCAACTTTATAGAAGATCGGCATCTCTACTCCTGCTCAAGTGTCTCTGACCTTCCGAGGTCAACTACACCCTCTGGGAGGTGCACGAAGGCATTTGTGGCAACTACTTGAGGGCAAGTCACTATCCTATAAAATCCTCCGACAAGGGTATTACCGGCCAACTATACAGAAAGATACATATGATTTGATGTAAAAGTACGATCAATGTCAAAGATTTACCAACATTCAGAGGCTCCCATTCCGCCATCTTATGGCCATCTCAGCACCCTGACTATTCGACCAATGGGGTGTGGACCTACTCGATCCATCCCGCTTGTCAGTGGACAAAAAATTTTTTTTATAGTGGCAATCGACTACTTTACTAAGTGGGCGAAGTTGAACCATTGGCACAGATAATATAATAGAAGACTACCAGCTTTTTATGAAAATTCGTCATCTGTCGATTCGATCTGTCCTAAGCGATCATCACCGACAATGACCGACAATTCAACAACGTCAGATTCGAAGAGTTCTGTGCGAAGTATCATATTATCCACAAGCTCACTTCAGTCGGACATCCTCAATCCAATGGAAAAGTTGTGGTGACTAACAGGATGATTCTTCAAAGCCTAAAGATCAGAATCGATCAAGCTAAAGAAAGCTGGATCGACGAGCTTCACAGTGTCCTATGATCTTATTGAACAACTTCTCAAACTTCGACCGGAGATACTCCATTCAAGTTGGCATTTGAAACCGAAGCAATGATTCCAGTTGAAATCGACCTACCTTCAACTCGAGTGGAATACTACAATGAATCAACCAACTCGGATAAGAGATGAGCAAACTTGGACTTGCTCGACTAAACTCGGAAACAAGCTCGACTAAGAATGACCTCCTACCAATAAAGAGTAGTGCGATATTATAACTCTTTAGTCAAGCCAAAAATCTTTCGAGTAGGAGACTTAGTTCTAAGAAAAGCAGAAATTTTCAAGCTCACTGAGTAAGAAAAGTTGTCTCCGAATTGAGAAGATCCCTACAAAGTCTCGACAGTCCTACGATCAAGGGCATACAAAATTGAGAACTTGGATGGCACCGAGATTTCTTGAATCTAAAACGCCGAAAGCCTACAAATGCATTATCAATAAGAATGCCTTTATCAAACAAAAAGATTTTTCTTCCTGCAAATTATGTGCCTTACAATTCAAATTCTCGACAAACTACAATACAACCACTCTCTCGTTGGCTCGTACTCGATGAAGCGCTAGTCGGCTCATACCCTACTAATGAAGCCAGAAGTAGGCCTGTTCTTAACAATGGGTGGGTCCCTCAACCATAAGTGAACCCGCCAAAAGCTACAGTGCCAAGTCGAACATAAGACTTAGGCGAAATCATTGCATTAATTGGCTAAAATCCGATTACCAGAACCGCACAGTTCGACAACTACCACTATACTCGCAATGGTCTGAGGGCCATAAGCATAAGAGTTATAGTTCGTCATACGATCCGACGAAAATAAATTGTGTTAAGTCGGCTCAACATCGATCAGCTAAGGATCTATCGGTCCTAAACAAAAATCGCCTACAAGTTCCTACTTAATGGAATAATCTACGGTGAATGATTTATGATTACGACTTCGCTCTGGCCGAGTCTGCCTGGGAGAAGCGATTACATGACTTAAAGAATTTTCTCAAGTTTAATTAATTTGACTACAACCTATTCAATTTGCCGCTTCCTACAGACTATTTTATTTTATTATCGATCACAAGATTTAGAAGATTCTATCGAATCTATCAGTTCGATTGTGATTTAGTCGGTCTGTTATTTCCAACTGAGTGCATTGCATTATTACCGACTTCATTGCTTAGTCAATTGGTGGAAAGATTGTCAAGAAAAGAGTCGGATAATTCATAAAAAAAAGGGGGAGAACGAAAATTTTATTTTATTTTGAAGAAGTTCATTACAGATACAGAGAAGAGTACATGAGGTATTCAAGTGGTCGGTTGGGAACGGTCCTCTTCAGCCTCTGCATCCTCGTCGCCGACTCGTCTAATTCCTTATCGGGTTGAATGAAGTTCAGATCCACCTTGGACAGGAGGTGGTAAATCTGCTTCTTGCACTTCATAAATTCGAGCTGAAATGCATCCGCACCGGCATCAGCGATCTCGTCTTCGTACTCTTTTGACTCGCGAAACTTGGCCAGCGCCCGAGAAGCAGCTTTCTGGGCCCGAGTTTCTACCACCCTTAATTTTTCTTGAAATTTGGTGGTGGTCTTCTTAGCTTTCTCGACAGCATTTTTGGCTTCCTTAGTGACATTCATGACCTCCTTGGCAGCCTTCTTCACCTTCCACACCTTTCCTTCTTCTTGGTGAGGCGCTCTCAGCCGACTCCATCTCCTTCTGATAGTCGACCTCTAGCTTCTCGAACTCCTTTTCATTTCTCTGCTGGGCCACCAGACTTGCTAATTCGACCTCTAACGGAGAAATATTCTCTCTGCTCTTTCTTTCCTGCTCCTCGGCAGCTTAGAGGAGCTTGTCGGAAACCTCGGCCCATGCACAAGCGGTCTGGACCTGGTCCTCCAAGTCATGATTGATCTGAGCAGACTTGATCGATCCCTCTGATAATTTGTGATGTCGTGAATCATCTACACTAAAAAAAAAGGCTGAGTCATCTACTCGGCTAAAAATATTAAAAAAAAGAGAAAAAAAAGATCGAATAAAAAAAGCCTGAATACTTATCCCTATCAATGACATATAGGCATCCAACTGGATCTCTAAGACTAGATGCACTGTCTTGACTTTCCAGTCTGCGGAAAGAATGACCATTCTCGCCAACTCCCCGATGAGTTGGTGGTCCTGGAGCGCCTAATCGGTGGCTTTGAAGCACATCCTGATCGCGATTGTCGACTCTCCGGAAGGCATATCCGGACCGTAGTCCACGGTGAAATGGGGGAGCATTTATGCCTTACCCCTGTCCCTTACCCCTGTCGGTACCCTTGTCGGTAGCTTCTCAACTTACTACTTGACTTCCTTCGAACCCAACTTGGATCAGAAGGGCTTGCACCGCTTCCATCGACCTCATCGGTGCTTTGACAACCACCACATCATCGTCAGCCAAGGGAGAAGTTGCAACTACGACGACTTCGACGGAAGGTGGCGGAGACAAGTGCACCATCGGTGCTCAGGACGACGATGGTGGCTATGTACTTCTCGACTCCCAATTCGGAGACTCCTCTTTCAACTTCTTCGATGGCCGAGATGGGCTGCCGGGCCCGGATGCCACCTTGGTCCTCTTCTTCCAGACCGCTTCCTTCAGAGATCCCATCATGACCCACATGCCTGTATGAATGCAATAAAAAAGAAAAAAAGATTAGCCTACGAATAAAACAGAAATAACAAAAAAGTCTACAGAAAAGAAAACTACCGAGATGGCTAGTTGGGCTAATCCCGGCACCGTAAAAGGACTGCTCCTTGAGCAGTTCCTGATGCATGGGGACCTGGACCTCGGATAGCTTCTCATATGTCTCCTGATCCTCATTCAGGACTATGTCGTTCCTATTCGGAGAGAGGTTTGGAGTCGTCCAAGTCCAATCGAAGTCCCACGGGTGGTCGGCGGCAATGTAGAAGAATTTACTCTTCCATTCGTGAATAGAAGAAGGGAGCTTTTTTAAAAGTTATTGTCAGAGCCGAGGACAAAAGAACCACCATCCCCACTCTCGGAGATGTTTCTTCAAAATGAAAATGGTCTGAAACCAGAAAACTCGGGATTCAACCCAAAGAAGGTGACAAAGAATGACGAAATAAGAAAGGATATAAATAGAGTTAGGGGCGAGTTGAGCAGGAACGACCTCATACAGGTCAAAAATATTGGCAAAGAAAGGATGAAGAAGAAATTGGAGTTTCGATCGGAGGAACTCCTCATAGATGGCAATATAGCCATCAGGAGGACGAACGACCCGACCTCCTTCGTTGGGTGCCATCAATCGATACCGACTAGGGATATGATAGTATCCCCCTAGTCGGTCAACAACCAACTCAATTAGCTCAAACCTCTTCACGAGAGGTCCAAAGGTGTTCTTGACAGTCGGCTGTTCATCCGACTCATCCGAGTCTGATTGACCCTATCGAGAAGATACCTCACTGGGCTCATCCTAAGTAATCTCCTTGATCGCCCTCTAAATGGTTGGAGCTCGAAAACTCTGGTCATCGATTGGATTCTCATCTCCAGACTCTCTACTAGAAGAAATCATGGAAAGGACTAAAAAGAGAAGACCAAAAAGAAGAAGAACCGAGAAGAAAACCTCTAAGGAGGAAAAGCGAACCAGTGACAAAGGCTGATGGTGACAGAAGACCGACGTCGGAGGGGGTAACTCACTGACGGCTAAACTCTCGGCAAAGAAGGGAGCAGCATGGACTCAAGACAGAGTGAAAACAGTGGAGCCGAAAATGGAAAAAGATCAACCCCTGTATATATATTTCCTTAATGATCAGGATCGACACCGAATACCACGTCTAATCTGGAGATAATGACACGTGGCGACAATCTTGATCGATCCTCCCGACATCCATTCGGTGCACCACCATTCAGTCTTGCCGAGTAAGCTCAATCTGCATGATCACAGATAGAACGAATGGGCGACTGACATGCGGATAACTCAGGGTACATGTGCTCATTATTATCCTGCCAGCCTATCTCCTGTCATTTATATGGAAAATCATCTCGAGCTCTGTGACATTTATTGCCGTGCGATCTGCGATGGGACAGCACCGCCACATGAAAAGACAAGACGACAGCCCGCCCCACGAAGCGTTGATCGAGTGGCAATCGACTAAAGCAACTCATGACGAAGTCGGACTCTGCCTAGCTACTAAGTCGGACTAGCAGCTAAGTCGGACTCGAGAGTTCGGGGGCAAGTGTTGGGATAGATCCCCATCACTTAGCCGACTACTCTGCCTTCTCATCTCTGAGCCGACTACTCTGCCTTCTCGTCTCTGAGCCAACTAAGAAAACTGCACCGATAATCAATCCAGCTCAAATATACAAAGCTCCTCCCTAGTGATGCTCGATCTGTAACTGACTTAATAGTCGATTAACAGCCGACTACATCAAACGAAGATATGGCACCTTGATAATCCTATCCTGTCAATTCCGATAATATGGACCACTACCGACTAACTGAGCATCGAATGTGGCCATCATACAACTCTGACAGACCACATCAAGATTATGTCATTCAGACACCATATCCTGATCGGCTAGCTGCGCGCCATAATGGGATATTACGATCTCATTAAATGCACCTGTAGGATCATTTACTATGCTCCACATTCGATAGTGTCCGCTGCCACGAGTGCACCGAATAGAAGGTACACTCGTCGTCGGTATTTAAAGATGCCCACATGGTACCATGCGATGCCATACAATAGGACATGATCAACATGATCATCTATCCTTTCATCATTTATTTTGCTCCCTCTATAAATAGAGGTAAGCGGGGACCCCTCCAGGTATGATAGATGCACCATCTCAAAATTCAGAGATTCTGTCACTCTTTCC